>NC_058133.1:483133109-483204383 GCF_016433145.1 Gracilinanus agilis | reverse complement strand
GGATTGAGAGCCAGGCCTAGAGACGGGAGGTCCTAGGTTCAAATCCGGCCTCAGACACTTCCCAGCTGTGTGACCCTGGGCAAGTCACTTGACCCCCATTGCCTACCCTTACCACTCTTCCACCTATAAGTCAATACACAGAAGTTAAGGGTTTAAAAAAATGTTCTAAATCCCCCTTTGATTAGAGAAATGTAAATTAAAATAACTTTGAGGTACCACCTTCTACCTATCAGACTGGCCAATGTGACAGTAAAGGAAAATACACTGCTGGTGGAGTTGTGAATTGATTCAACCATTCTGGAAGGCAATTTGGAATTATGCCCAAAGGGCTATAAAAGAATGCATATCTTTTGATCCAGCAATTACACTACTAGCATGGAAATATATATAGCTGCTCTTTTTTGCGGTGGCCAAGAACTGGATACTAAAGGGATGTCTCTCAATTGGGGAATGGCTGAATAAACTATGGTATATTGTTGACTTTTAAAAAACACAGAACTATTAAATAGTCAGAAAAGCCACTCTTTAATTAAGGAAAAGGGGAACAGGGCTGATTAGGTCTCCACTCAGAGCTGCAACCACACGCCCTAACACTGCTTGCTCTGGTCCCTGACCCCTGGGAGTGCCAACGGGCTAGATGACAACTCCTAGGAACAAAAGAAATTGGGGAACCTATATACCATTTGGGAAGATCCAGGGGCTGGGAAAGATGATTGACTTTACCATACTGACAGGATACAATCAGTCTTGGGAAAGGAATCACAGCCAGAGGCTAGGGCAGGGGGTTGGGCAACTTATGGCTCTTGGAGCCATATCTGGCTCTTTTGAGGGCCATATCTGGCTCTTTCTACAGGAGCCATAAAGTCCATTTTTTCAGGCACTGTTACAGGAGCGGCACTGCGAGCACTGTACGGCTCTCACGAAATTACATTTTAAAAAATGTGGTGTTTATGGCTCTCATGGCCAAAAAGGTTGCTGACCCATGGGCTGGGGTGTGAAGAAAGGGGCTATTTACAATGGATACTAAAGGATGGTCCCTGCCCAGGTGTGTCTTCTTGGGAAAGGGTCTCTGATACGGTGGGGAAGACTACCTAAGACAAAAGGATATTTTGCATTTACCCTTGGGTCCATTATTCAGTCTGCTACTGCTAGCCTGAGATTCCCTTCAGGGTGGATTCTCACCAGAACAGGGAACCAGCACAAGCTTTGGGGGGTCTCCCACTTACAAGCTATTCCTAAAACTTGGGGTTCATCAGATCCCACCAGGCCACAAGTTTGGGGTCTCTAGATTCCACATCGACAATATGATGGTGATGGAATACTATAGTGCTATAAGGAATGAATAGGATGGTTTCAGAAAGAGCTGGAAAAGACCTATGTGAACTGATGCAGTGACAAATAAGCAGAACCAGGAGAGCATTATACACACGTCAACTTGGAAAAACACAGAACCACTAAAATGGTAAAAAAAAACACCACATCTTTAATTAAGTAAGAGACAAGTTCTTAATATCTGGCTGCCACACAGAGTCAAGAGCTAAAAACCACATAGAACCAAAGCTCTGGGACCCTGGGAACAGTGTCTCTGGGAGAATGCACCGCCAAAGATGATTCTCCAAAGAGAGACAGAACTTGTGGGGTCTTATGTACCTTTTGGGGAACAAAGGAAGGGAAGTGTTAGCTTATAAAAACATGGTTACTAAAGTAGGTCCAGTAATGGGCCTACCATAGAGCTACGTGCTAAAAACTACACAGAGTCAACACCTTGGGGCTCTGGGGACATATCCCAGGGAGAATGCACCTCACTAGATGATTCTCCAAAGAACAATAGAATTTGGGAAACTTATATACCATTTGGGGAACCAAGGACAGGGAAATATGATTGACATTAACATGGCTACAAGAAAATGAAAAGTCCAAGACAGGATTATCAAGGAGAGGCTGATGCTTTACAGTGGATACAAAAGGGAAAGGTCCAGCCAAGGGCTACCTGAGATACCATGGGAGAAACTACTAGAACCAAAAGGTACTTAACATTTGATTAGGTCTATAGTCCCACCAGGACTGGGATCCTTAAGTACCTTAAAGCCCATTTTAATCTTATCTAAACTGGAACCATTAAGTACCTTAAGGTCCATAGCTCAGTTTGGAGATAAGGTCAATGCAGGACGTCCCCCAAGACAAATTCCTAAAAAAGTGGGGCAAACTTGGAGGTTTCAAAAGCACAGTTGACACACAGTAACTGCAATAATTTGGAACAATCAAATATATATTGCCACTAAATCATAGGATGATTTAGGACAATTCTGAGGGACTTAAGAAAAAAGCATGCTATCCATCTCTAGAGAAAGAACCGTTGGAGTATAAATGCAGATAAAAACATATGATTTATCACTTGTTTATTTGGGTATATGATTTGGGGTTTAGGTTTTATAAGATTATTCACTTACAAAAATGAATAACATGGAAATGTTTTGCATGTTAAAACATGTACAAACCAGGTTGAATTGCTTGTCAATTCTGGGAGGGGGAGGAGAGAAGGGAGACAACATGAATCATATAACTGGAAACTTGTTATTAAAATAAAATAAAGATAAAACGTTAAGAAAAAGACAAAATATTTATCTTCTCCAGTTTATTAGCCCAACAAAATTCATAATCCCTGGTGGTGAGGAGGCATTATTTCCTTTCATCCAAAGGATGGAAGCATCATACACCTTCCTTTCAACCCTAGGAACAGTTCTTGCCCTTTTATTGATTAGATCAACAGGGGAGTTCTCACCTCACCCGACATTGTTTATATACCTCCGATCCAATCAACAAACAATAATAGCTAAGTTTATATAGTGCTTACTTAGTGTCAGGCACTTTGCCAAGCTCTTTACAATGATTGTCTTATTTGACTCTCAAGACAAGGCTTACTACTTATTTCCCAATTTTACCGATCAGGAAACGAGTAAACAAAGGCAAAGTAATTTCCCCAGCTATAAAGTGTCTCAGGCGGGATTTTAACTTGGTCCTTCCTAAGTGTAAAGTAAGTCATAGTGGGACAGGGTTCAACCTTAAGGAAATGCAAATAATTTTGAATAACCTTTACCCTTGAAGAGAGGGAAGGAGAGGTGGTAGTCGGGGTGTCTTCTAGTTGATGCTGTGTTTACAAGAAGCACTGGAGGAAAGAGGAAGTAGGGCGTGTCGTGATTGCGCAAGCGTTCAGGACAAAATGGCGTCTCAGGTTTAGTTTCATCCAAGCGAGTGGGGGGAGGGGGAAGCCAGAGAAGGCGTGTCACGTGATCCTGGCCGCAGCTTCACCCCGCCCGTGGCCGCGTTGCCTGACGGGAAGCGGAGGGGCGAGCGAGCGAGGCGTTCGGCCATTTTGTGTCTTTCCTGTGGGACGCGGCGGCGTTTGTGTTGGACGGTGCGGCAGCGGGCGCCTGCTTGTCTCTCGTCTTTTGCCTCTCCTTCCCTCTCCTGTCCTTCGTCCTTCGAGCGCGGCAGCCATGGGCCGGAAGAAGAAGAAGCAGCTGAAGCCCTGGTGCTGGTATCCTTTGTCGGTTGGCGGGCGAGGCCCCGCGGGGGCGGCCGTTAGGGTCTGCGGGACTGGGGGAGGGGGCAAGGCCCAGGCCGAGACCCAGAGCGAGGCTGAGTCTGCGGACCGGGGCCCCAAAGGGCTGGGGAAAGTCCCGGGCTGAGATCGAAGCTACCGAGGAAGGGGAGTAGAGAGGCCGCGTAGCTGCGAGAGAGGGGGCAAGGAAGGCCTAGCCCGAGGCTGCGGCTGTGGCGGGCGAGGGCCGGAGGCCGCCGGGTGGGGGCCGCTCCGCCGAGGGAGGTCTGGCGGACACCCCCTCGGGCCAGCCTCGCGTCCACGTTTCCCTCTCCGCCCTTTGGTCTGAACGTGGTCATAATCTCCGGCTTTTGGGGCCGAGGGGGGTTGGAAGGGGGCCGAAGGGCTAAACTCACCGAAAAAGCCGGGCGAGGGCTTCCGCCCCACGGGACCCTAGTAGGCGTTTCCTTTCCCCGTAGTGCTGCCCGGCATCTTCCTGCATTCGGTATAAAGGTCACTAAAGAAATGTCGTAAGAAACTGGCTAAAAAGAAATACGTGTAGTACAAGGGGAGGGGTGGGGGGAGCCCTACCCGTGGCTCATTCTGCTGACACTACCAGTGTGACCTTGAGCAAGTCACTTAGCCCCCCACCCGTAAAACTGTATTGGATAGTCTTTTCTTCTTTCAGTCCATGAACCTTTGAAAACTTGAGTTTTTGTGGGGGAGGGAGGGAAAGCGTTTTTGAGTGACATTTTTTCTGATGATGCATATTTTTTACTGTATCTACTGTAATTATGGAAATGAGGGATGATTCTTACCGTAGGTTTTTGAATTAATACGAGTAGCAGGCTCTGGGAATAGAGAGTTAATTAACAGTGTTGCTCTAAAAGGTGACAGTTATTAAAGGCGATTTCAACTTGTAATTCAGTAAAACCACAGTGGGCCAAGTCCACCACCGGCCTCAGACACTTCCTAGCTTTGTGACCCTGGGCAAGTCACAACAACCCTGTTTGCCTCAGTTCCTTATCATAAAATGAGTTGGAACTGGCAAACCGCTCCAGTATCTTTCTCAAGGAAACTCCAAATAAATGGGGTCATGAAGAGTAGGACACAATTGAAATAACTAAACAGCAAGGCCACACAGTAAGGCAGTTTCTAATTTCTGCTAATTAGTAAGTGCTGAATGGGCTTGTAAATTAATCATAATTTTATTAAGTTCTGGCCATAAAGACCAAAGAAATGAGTTTTTACCCTCAAGGACTTTGTTAAAAGGGCCTACTGTGTTTTGAGTAACCAGTTTTCTGTTTACCTTGGAATATTTTCTGATAACTTAACATGTGAAAAGAATATAAAAACTTTTTTGGTTTCTCTATTTAGGTAACTTGGACATTAAAAAAAATACTGGAGCCATTTCCTTCTCCAGCTCATTTTACAAATGAAGGGACTGAGGCAAACAGGGTTAAGTGATTAGCCCAGGGTCACACAGGATGTGTCTGAGGCCAAAGTTGAACTTAAGACTTCTGATTACAAGCACAGACCCACTCTATGTACTACATCACCTAGCTATCCCAAGTTGGACTTTTTATTTTTTAAACCTTTACCTTCTATCTTAGAAACGGATGTGGAGTATCACTTCCAAGGCAGAAGAGTGGTAATGGCTGAGAAATCGAAATTAAGTGGCTTGCTTAGGGTCAAAGGTAGGAAGTGTCTTCGGCCTTATTTGCACTCCTGGCCTGGCACTCTATCCACTGCTACCTAGCTGCCCCCTTGGACCTTTCTCAGGCATTCAATTCCATAATTTTCTGTGAAAGATGTTTTAAGAGACATGATGAAAAGACAAGTTAGTTTTCTTTTTTAAAATGTGAAAATAAGGAAAAAAAGGAATTTCTTAAATAAAATAACATTGATTCCAAGGGTGAGATGTTCCACATACTTTTTTGACCTGTTTTCTCTTTCATAAAATGAGGGGGTTGGAACAGACCCTGCATGAGAAGCTCTAGTTCTAGATCTATAATCCTTTTGGGGGGGGGTGTGAAGAAATCAAAGGATTGGGGGAGACTTGAGAGTTTATGTAACTGTAAAAAATATTTAAAATAAGTTCTTTGAAAAAATTCTGAATGCCAAAGTTGTAAAATCAATTGGAGATCATAAGATAGTTTTTTCTTTGTAGGCACAATTAACACTTGTATTTCACTCTACATTCCTTAACAATATAATCAGGTATTGTAACAGAGATTTTGATGATGAGAAGATCCTTATACAGCATCAAAAAGCAAAGCACTTTAAATGTCACATATGCCATAAAAAACTATATACGGGGCCTGGCTTAGCTATTCATTGTATGCAGGTAAGGTTCTTTTCATGTTTAATTTTTTTAATCTATAAAAATACTGTCCACATTATATTTTCCTTTATGCTGGGAAAGGACTTGGATTAATTTGTTTCAAATTTGTTAACTGTAAACTTTAAATGCAAATTAAATAGACATGTTTGCCTGTTCTTTAGTTATAAAAAACAACTTTTTTATGCAGTTTAAGGGCTTTGCCACAGACTCTTAAAGTAGCTATTGAAGTTATGCTTTTATGCCCCTTAAAATATATGAGTGCTATGCAAACAAGATATCTGGAGAATAGGAAACTGATAGTGGCTTGAATTTTGCAAACAGTAAAGGCCAGTTTTATTTTGTGCTTAATTAACTACTGTTATCCATTGCCAATTAAAGATTTTTTTAAGGGACAATGTTTGCAACATTTTATTGTACTCTTATAGAATGAAAGCTCAGTCCAGATCTATTGCTAGGTTTCTCTAAGTCTTTATTTTTGAGTAAGGAAAACTTTGTAACTTATTTTGAAGAGATTCTTAGAATGTATCATGTTAATAAGTACTTTAAGGTCTGATTCAACAGAATTTCCCCTACCTTTGGCAAAATTGAGCCCATAGTGTTGCTCTAGAGTGAAAACTGATTTTGGTGGGCTGTGGAGGGGAGAAAAGCTAAATGATTTTTTCCCCAAGTTTAGCAGTAGTGTAGTCTTTATAAAGGGGCAACTGCCTGCAATTGGAAAGACTTTAGTTCATATTTGGACCCTGGGCAAGACTTTCCCCATCTGTAAAATGAGTTGGAGAAGGACATGGCAAACTACTCCAGTATCTTTGCTAAGAAAACCCCAAATGGGGTCATGAACAGTGGACCACAACCAAAACAACAAAAATCTTGATGCAAAGATCAGTAGTAGTTTTTGGCATAGATTATCTTTATTAACAAAACGGTGAGCTAGATATGACAGGTAGACCTCCGTTTTTGCAGATAAAGAAGTTGGATGTCAGACAAGTTAAAGAGTTGGAACTAGAATTACAGGCTCTTGAATTTGAGCCAGAGTTCTTTTCTAAGAAACTTCCTCCTTCCCCTAGAACGGGGTCATAGGAAACCTGTAATGGATTCCTAATTTCTACCAGGTAAAATAGGTTTTCCTTAGCCTGTTCCTTCTTTCTCAGAGATGTTAACAGGTAAGGGTGTTGATTATTTGTAGGAAAATATCATGTGAATTTTTCTTGTTTTGACCTGCTCTTTCATCAGTAGAAAATTCCCCAACAGTGCTATCTTTGCTTACCAATCAATACTTCTACTAAAATGACCATTGTATAACTTCCCTTTTTTGAGAGTTGTGGAAGTGTGGCGAGGTTTTAATCTGCCCACGGTCACATAGTATATGTCAGATGTTAGATTTGGGTCATGATCTTGCTGACTCCTACCTCAGTGAATAAGGATAATAATATATTATTTATGGAGTAACTTGAAGAAAATTGTTTGCCAGTAGAATCATGGATCATACATTTAACAAAAATACTTTTAATTAATAGTATTAGGAGTTGTCAATTAAATACTCTGGATGTTTGGATTTGACTTATGCATCATTGAAGACATTTTTTAGAAAAGTTGAGATTTCTAAGTACATTTAAGAACTCTAATCAGCTATCTCTTTTAAAGGAAGGACACTGGTAGGAAAAGATGAAAATAAGTATTATTTTCTACTTCTGGAAGAGTTACTTTTATTTTGTTAATAGGTGAGTGGCTATTGCTGAAGATAATAGGACATTTATAGCCATACTAGAATAGGTGGTTTAGGTTGTTTTTTTAAAAGGTGGTAAATCCTTGTACCTAGAAAATATATGGAAAGACCTCAGGGCCCAGGCTTCTGGTTGTAAATATATCCTTAAGTTACAACCTTTTAAAATCATTTTCCTTGTTTCTAAAACAAGAAGATTGTAAAATCTCTTCCAGCTCTTAAGGAAAAAATATTTCATCTGATATCAGAAAAAATGTCTTTAGTCTTCATATTAACCATTTGTTCTAAATTTTTTTTTCATCAAGTATAAGAGAAAGCAAAAATGTTGACATCTGTTTACTTGGTGACAGGATAAATTCATTTGTCATATTTTAAACTGATGGAAATTACCAATCTCCTTTCAGAAACCTGATCAACAAATAGCTCTCCCTCTAACCCTAATCCCCCAAATCTCATGTAAGCCTGTTTATACATATTTTTTAATTTCTTAAGGAATAATAAAAACCTTTATCCGAACTCAAAATTTGTAGTAATCTGGACGGGCAGACATTTGCTTTGCATTCTAAAGGAGGTAGATTTGTTGAATGAACTGGCAATTATTTCTAATTTTTTTGGAAATTTAAGGACCTGTAAAAACAATTTTACAAATGTGATGAATATAGAGAAGCATGGAAAGACAGAATTCTATCAACCAAATGTGGAAATAAGTGACTATGAACCATAAGTGACTATGAACCAATGTGGAAAGAAGTGAGCAGATCCCAAGAAAATAAAATTCAGGGCTTCAATGTAAATGGAAAGAACAACCACTTTAGTGAATGTTGCAAAATTAGAAATAACAAACATACCTTCAAAAAAGAGAGATTGTCTCCTTCGTTTTCTTTGTAGAAGCAGGGTGTTCATATTTTTGTAGGTTTTCTTGGCTAAGAAAATTTTTTTTTATTTCTATTTTTCTCATTTTCCCCCCTCTTTTTTTAACCCTTACCTTCTGCCTTAAAATTAATACTGTGTAGGGGGACA
The DNA here is from genome assembly GCF_016433145.1 of Gracilinanus agilis. Lineage (NCBI taxonomy): Eukaryota > Metazoa > Chordata > Mammalia > Didelphimorphia > Didelphidae > Gracilinanus > Gracilinanus agilis. The sequence goes on along the minus strand of NC_058133.1, from coordinate 483,195,758 downwards.
GCTGGGTAGCTCAGTGGATTGAGAGTCAGACCTAGAGATGGGAGGTCCTAGGTTCAAAGCTGGCCTCAGACACTTCCCAGCTGTGTGACCCTGGGCAAGTCACTTGACCCCCATTTGCCCACCCTTACCACTCTTCCACCTATGAGTCAATACACAGAAGTTAAGGGTTTAAAAAAAAAATTAATACTGTGTATTGGTTCCAAGGCAGAAGAGTGGTAAGGGCTAGGCAATGAGGGCTAAATGAGTTGCCCAGGGTCACACATATAGGAAGTGTCTGAGGTCACATTTGAACCCAGGATGTCTCTTTAGGCCTGGCTCTCAATCTACTGTGCTGCCCCCCCCACCCCATTTTTTTTTTCTTTTTAAAAAAAATGTCATTTTTACAGGGATTGGCTGAAAAGGGAAGGTATACTGGATGCAATTTATATAATGTTGAAAATATCATTAGTTTATTTTAAAATAATTTAGAGATAAAATAATGTTATTGATTACAAATAAATTTCTTAATAATTAAAACTTTTTATAGGTAATCTGCTTGAAAACAGACACCTAAATGCCATCCAAGATATTCTTTAATATTAAACTTTTAATATTTTATGCTGGACCCTCCTCCATCTCACAGTTTAGTTTTTACACATTAGTGATGGTTTCTTCAAAATGCTAACCAATTTTTACACATTAGTGACTTAAGAAATGCCAAGTCTTGGGGAAGACCTCATAAAAATTTCACCAGCCAAATTTAGTCTTTATCTTACTGAAATGACAATAAATTGTGGCGATAGGTACATAAAGAAACAATAGATGCTGTACCAAATGCCATACCTGGGAGAACAGACATTGAATTGGAAATCTATGGTATGGAAGGAATTCCAGAAAAAGACATGGATGAACGGAGAAGACTTCTGGAACAGAAAACTCAAGGTGAGTATTAACGTTTATGTTGTTCTCAAACTATATCAGGAAGTAATTTACTATCTTAGAAAAGACTTGGGACATGTAGACGTAGGTATTTGTTATTTAGTGGTGGTTACAAAGAAACACATTTAGTCCTTTACAAATGGGAGATGGTTGTGAGTGAGGGATGAGTTGAGAGGAAATTGATGGACTTCTGTTTTGGACCATGTAAGTTGGAGATACAGTAAGTACATGTAGGAAGAGATATTTGGCTTCCCTTCTCAGGTTAGATTATCTTTGGGAAATTATGTGGTACTTTTTAATGATCCTTCAAGCTTCTTAAAACAAAGACCCATCAACATCAAAAATTTCTTGGTGCTGTATGGTTGTTAGTTATGGAAAAGCATAATCTTTAAAGAATCACAGTTGTTAGTTATCCATTGGACAATAACTATGATGGATGTATAGACTATAATGCATTTCTAATTAGTAATTGCATAGGAATAGCAGCATGTAAAAGATACCAGAAATGTATGACTAAAATAAAAAGGAGTTAAGGGTAGGTCAAATAGTAAGTGTTCTCTCCAACAGACAGCCCATATTCTATATAGATATCCTTTTTCAAGGAAAGAATGTGGACACAGTCACAGGAGGAGACCTGATGTTTGGTCTGCACCTTTGGAGTCAGTATAGGTCATACCATCAGTAAGGTCACATTTCATTCAAAGTAATATTATGTGGATTATGCTGGGGAGGTACTTTAAAACTAGGGCAATATGGTATAAGCAAACTCTTATCAGGTCCTGCTAATCAGAAAAGGCTTTGAGGACAGATTTCACAATGGTCTGCACTTTATATATGAGTACCAGTCCAGCTAATTTCAGAGACCTTTATCACAGGCAAGTTTAGTTACCAGAAATTGAATTATTTTATCTGCAGCAGCAGTCCATGAAGACCATCTGATTATTGATTGGGAGGGCTTGAAATCAATGGAATGAAAAAAAATCTTCATGTAATAAAATGACCTCGTAATTAGTAACACTGTTCTAAGCCTTTTTTCTTGCCCTGTTGTAAAAATTAAATTTCATTAGCAGAGAGTCAAAAAAAGAAGCAGCAAGATGATTCAGATGAATATGATGATGATGAATCTACAGCTTCAACTTCATTTCAGCCCCAACCTGTTCAGCCCCAACAGGGTTATATCCCCCCAATGGCACAGCCAGGATTGCCACCTGTGCCAGGAGCACCAGGAATGCCTCCAGGTAACATCTTAAGTTTACTTAAAATATGTAGGAAACCAAAGAGTTTTAGGACCATGTTTTTAGTATGTGACTTTTTAGCTTAAGTTCGTTGTACTTCCAGACTTGGTAACAGTTAAATTATAACTCAATTCTGTTGAAAAAAAATTTTAATTTACAGGTATACCTCCATTAATGCCAGGTGTTCCACCTCTGATGCCAGGAATGCCTCCAGTTATGCCAGGGATGCCACCTGGGTAAGGATACTCTTATAACTGCTTTAGTTGGTTTGTGCCTAATACTACTGGTCCTTTTCAACCTGAATTTAAGAGCAATTATTTTGCTTGTTCAATATGTGGACTTTATAAATTGTGAATATGTGAAGTTAAGAAGGCTTAAGACTTAAGCTGCAAATGATTTTAGAAATTACCTGCATCTGCAGAAAATTAATTTTTAGTTTCAATTTGCTTTCATTAGCCATCTCTTTTAGTTGTCATTACCGTAATTAAGGTGGTTTATTATTGAGCCACAGTTTTCTGAAGTTTATAACTATCCATGACACAATTGGACTAAAAGCAAACTTTGTAATGTATTTACTTGTTGAAACATCAAAAATTTAAATAAGAGGTCCCTGGGATTTTACTTAATAATAATGGCTATAACAGGTAGACAATACACTCCCACTGTATTTTGAAAATCACAGTTAGATTTTGATTTTGTCATACATTTTCACAGATTGCATCATCAGAGAAAATACACCCAGTCATTTTGCGGTGAAAACATGTAAGCATCTCATTCATAATGTAATTCAGGAGGTACATTCATGATGTCATTTTTTTTTGTGTATAATGATATTTATTCAGTTGACTTCAACAGTTTATAACTTCTCACCAACCTTGAAAATTCCCAAGCTCTTTGACACCAGGTATCTAAAAAGCAGGAGAGAAATGGTTTATTTAGATTCCCAGATTAAAAATGGGTTTTTAAATTTTAAAGCTATTTTTATCTCAACCTCTACTTGTGGGATTTTTTTGTACTAAGGTTTGATCTGTTCATAAATAACTATCAGCTAGCCAAATCACACGTTTAATGTACGTGTTTAAGGTATGAAACTTATACTTAAAAATTGTTTTTTTGAAGTCCACAAAAAATTGAATTCTAGGAATTGAGAAATTAAAATTTCTTAGTTTGAACTAGTTTTTATTTGGGGAAGAGTGCAATTGAAATGTGTATATTTAGGAGTTAAATGATCTTTTTTTAGATTTATGAGTGAATAATCTTGTTTGCATGACTAATTGGCCAGTTACTAATCCTTAAAAATGAAGAAAGCAAATACTTTGTCTCAGAGTCTATATATAGTTATAAGAAATGAGGCAAAAAAAGAATTCTTTCATCCATTTCACTCATGTTCATGGCTATTTTCTATAGCAGACGAAAGTACTACATTTCACTTTTATCAGTAAGTGCTACCATATCTCATGGTGGTAACTCATTTTAAACAAAAGTTTAGGAAGAAAACATTAGATGTTAAATTTGGTAGGGCATTCTGTTAAGGAAAAATACAGGCAAGAAGATTTGACTTTTTTCTTTTTTTTTTTTTTTTTTTTTTTTGGTAAACTTTATTTTTTAAAGAATATTTAGTCTTTGAGGGTTATTGAAGGATATGGTAGTTTGTTTTTTTTTGTGTGTGTGTGTGTATTTTGAACTTGATTGGATTTAATTCATGAAGTTTTTTAAAGACTTTAATCCATGATTACTTCAAGTCTTAGTCAAGATATCTTCTGTATCTTACTCACATATTTTAAGTTTTGTTCTAAAATTTGTTTTTCCAACAGAATGATGCCAATGGGTGGAATGATGCCACCTGGACCAGGAATACCACCTCTTATGCCTGGTATGCCACCAGGTAGGGAATGCAGAATACTCTTATATAGCATGGGATTTGTAGCCATGACTTTTACGTTTGCATGCCTATTGTCCTAGATTTTAAGTAATGAGATATGTACTGGGTTTCCTTTGAGGTTTGAAACATGGAATTATGTCACCATAAGCTATCTACTATAATTGACAAGCAGAAAATCAGTGAAAGACTTTGGAACAGAGGCAACTAGGTGACTCAGTGGATAGAGAACCAGAACTGGAAAAAGGGGGAGGTAGGGGAGGTCTTAGGTCCAAATATGGCCTCAGACACATCCTTGTTTTGTGAAGTCATTAAACTCCATTTTGTAAACCCATACTTGTCTTGATTCTAAGCCAGAAGGTAAGGTAATGGTTTAAAAAAAAAACTTTTTGAACAACTGAACAGTCTATCCAGGAGCATTTAATGCACTTTGCTCAAAAGTCATTCCTTTCAGCTTTTAAAAATTGTTTCCTTATGTTCTACAAACACTAATCCAAGTAACAAGTCTTAGATTTTAGTAAATTCAACTCTGAACGAAAGTTTCACAGTCTCTTTTGGTCTATTAATTACATTGCATATTTTCAGGGCTAGATGCCACAGTTAGGAATAGTTGAATTACTGTATCAATGTCTTAATTTTTGGTTCAGAAATATTAGATTTTTCCATGTATTATTAGTTTCAATATTTTGCAGAAATAATTTTTTACTAATGAAATAATGGCCTGACCAAACTTCTACTTTTATAGGTATGCCTCCACCTGTTCCTCGTCCTGGAATGCCTCCTATGACTCAAGCACAGGCTGTAACAGCACCTGGTATTCTTAATAGACCACCTGCACCAGCAGCAGCTGTTCCTACCCCACAGCCTCCAGTTACTAAGCCACTTTTTCCTAGTGCAGGACAGGTATGGTGTGTTACATTGATAAAAATTGTGAATATTTGCATTTAATTATAAGGAACCACTATTTCTTATATTTGCTATTGTGGTTATATATAGGTCAGTTTCTTTTCTGGAGCCTTTTAAATAGTTTATCCTTTAAAGCATATATTATCTAGGTAGTGGCAAGGATGATTTGTATACGGAGACAATTTTAGCTCTTCTGTTTAAGAAAAGATTTGGAAGCCTTCAGAAACCTAACATTGCTTTTTCACATGTCAAGACCTTGGACATAGCTAAACTTTTCTTGACTTGGCTCTGGCTGGAGCTGAAAGTTAATTTCTTTTCATGGATATGAGAGAGAAGGATCCAGACTTCTACCAGGTGAGCTATAAGTAGGAAGAGACCAGGATGAGTGATGAATATGCCAATCTGCTTCCCCAAATGACTTTGAGACTAGCTGAACACAGAAATATGTTGAAAAGCTACTGGAATCATGAAATTCTGTGCCTTCAAACTCATAAGAGAAACAGATTTCTTATTGGTTGCATATTGACTTAGAACCACAAATTGATATCTTATTGTATATAGTGTGGTCTACATTTAGGAGCTTGGAGTGCTTGGCTCTTAAATGCCTCCAATCATTCTCCTTATTCTCAGGACACAGTTGCCTGAGAAAGTTAATATATTACTTACACACACACACACACACACACACACACACACACACACACACACACACACACACACACACAAATATTAAATATCTTATTAATTACCAAATATGTGCCAGGCACTATACTATTTATTTTTATGACTAGAGATGAGGACAATAAGCATACTTTAGGTGTCTAGTTGATTTATAGTAATGTGTTCAGATTTGATGAAAATAGTAAACTCTTATTCATTTTACATATTTTTTTGCCTCTTTTTGACTCTGAATCAAATTTTGGAAAGAGCATGAAACATTGAGAAGAAAGATGTTTCTTTTAAATGATAATGTTTTAGATATAATCTTTTTAATAGTTACAGTAAAACCTTACATTAAAGTAGTATAACTTAGGACTTTGATTTTTCTAGTACTTGAGGCTTTTTTTTCTTAAACAAATGGAGAAAAGTATTTGCATTCATTTGTTACAGAATGACATCATGAAGTTTAACATTCTTGTTCTTTGAATCATTCATTGTTTATTTCAGATTTTTATTAATCTCTGGGACATTCTGCACATGGTAGCATTGCAAAAGGAACTTTCTTTTAAAAGGAAAAATTGTAGCTAGGTTTATATATAGGCTTCGGTGGGTTTCTTTTTCTTTTTTTTTTTTCTTTTTCCTTTGAGGCTTGTGACCATTGCCATTGGATTGTGTTTGTTGTAAATGAACATGTCCTGCCTGCCTTTTGGAATAACTGAGTCAAATTGGATTCTATTTTGCAGGGAAGATAATTTCTCATTTACAAAAATTCAATCTTTAGGTTAAAAAGCCTACCACATGGCTTATTTTCACCCATTTGTTTGGAGACTTTTCACTGTTTCCTTTCTTTTGTGCTACAGATGGGGACACCTGTTACAAGTTCAAGTACAGCTTCATCCAATTCAGAAAATCTGTCTGCATCTTCTAAAGCTCTGTTTCCTAGCACAGCACAAGTACGCAGGAAGTTGCAGTTTAAAAAACAAGGCTTTAAAACTTAACCCTTTGGACCCTATTAAACCTCTACATTGAGATATGTCTAGTTTTTTAAAAAAATTATTTATGACTATACTCATTAATGCAAATTATAAACTCAATAGAAAAGTAACTCCAAATTTCTATGGCTCTAAAGGGTTAAAAAGCATGTAAGCATTTAATGCTTCTTAGTGGCCAATGGTTAGCTTGATGCATGATTAAGCTCTTTTGATTTATGCTGTTTAATCTAATGCATCACGTTTAATGTGCAGGAATTCAGTATTCTGAATTATTATACTAAAGTTGAAATATTTGGCTTTGTTTTCTAAGTTTTGGTGATAAAATTCCACACAAACGACTAAAATTACTGATCCCTTATTTAAAAATCCACATGAATTATCCTCATCTTACTCTGTTGGCCTGATGATGATGTGGCCTACTTTTAAAATACATTTAATGAGAGCATTTCAGTACTCTTTGCCTACAGGATGCTTTTAAAGGACAGATATATTTAGTCATTACTGATACTGTGTTTATAATACAATGGGATTTGCATAATTGTGACAATCATCAGCAGTTTCTAACATTTTCGAGCTGCAATGTAGATTAATAATTGTTAAAACAGCTAAATTAGAATGGTGAAAATAGCAAATCACAGTATTCCAGTATATGACATGACTTGATCATCAGGAATAAGTGGATAGCTTTGTGTGAACTCTTAAATTTTGGGGCAAGATGGTGGAACAAAGTGAAGTTACACATGCTGTCTTGTTAGTTTGAATTGATTTATATTTTGGTGGTTGCTTTTGTCAAGTACCTTTTGATATAAATCTTTTTAGGATGTAATTGGGTCTTGTGGGACTTTTATGTTGTGTTCTTGAGTTGCTTTGATATAATTTAAGGCTTGAGTGCTTTATTGTGGGCAAGCTTATTTTATATGTGCTTTATTTTAAAGTTACTGCCTAAATAAAATTATTTGGGTCTTTCACTGATTAAGGATTGTAATTCACAGGCTCAGGCAGCTGTTCAAGGACCTGTTGGTACAGATTTCAAGCCTTTAAATAGTACTCCTGCAACAACCACAGAACCCCCCAAGCCTACATTCCCTGCTTATACTCAATCTACTGCTTCAACCACTAGTACTACGAATAGCACTGCAGCGAAACCAGCTGCTTCAATAACAAGTAAGCCAGCTACACTTACAACAACCAGTGCAACCAGTAAGTTGATCCATCCCGATGAGGATATATCACTGGTAAGTGGTTTTCAGTTTTCACTAATCAATATGGCTACAAAAGCAAAACAAGTTTAGCAGCATTTTCCCTCTTACTGAGAGTGATCCTACACAGGCATGTACCTTTGTGTTAAAAAGATTCTGATGCACATAAATTCACCATTCTTAATTTATAAAGGAAACGTTAAAAGGCCTTTGCTCCAGTATTTCATATTTTTGGTATTAATTTGGGTTTGAAATTCAAGTAAAGTATATCATATGTTACTTCCTTTCCCTTTTTTATTATTTTAGTTATATAATCTCAGAGTAGGTGTCAGTGTCAGCAGGTAACCCAAACAAATAATAAAATCTTTTTCGTGTCATCTTAACATATTTTAAAAGATCATGTTTTAAATGTGATCAAATTTATTTAAGCACAATTTGACAGACATGTTAATACTGTGCTTACTAGGCATGCTCTAGTTACAATATGCTAAAGATTACTAGATATTTTGGATTGCCACTGGCAATTCCCCTATTTGTTGAAAAAAATATACCAACCCTTGGGAATAATATGTTAAGTCTCAGTCCAGGATGGTTTGTGACTGTTTTGTTTAGAGTAATATGTTAAGTTACTGTGTCCAAGTTTCTTTGTGTTCGCTAAGTTCTGTGCATTGAGGTTTTGAAAGCATTTTGCTTACTCCCATTCTTAGGAAGAGAGAAGGGCTCAGTTACCTAAATATCAGCGTAATCTTCCACGACCAGGACAAGCCCCTATGGGTAATCCACCTGTTGGACCAATTGGAGGTATGATGCCACCACAGCCAGGAATTCCTCCACAGCAGCAAGGAATGAGACCCCCATTGCCTCCTCATGGTATTCTTTTCTTTTCAACCTTTTAAAAAACTTTTTACTTAATGGACTCTATAAACATAGAATGTTAGAATTTTCTAGATTTTGAAGTAATTGACATTGCAGAAATATGTTGTTAAAGGCCTTCTTACATACGTTATATCTTTGGATGTGTTTTATAGGTCAGTATGGTGGTCATCATCAAGGCATGCCAGGTTACCTTCCTGGGGCTATGCCTCCATATGGGCAGGGACCTCCAATGGTACCCCCTTATCAAGGTGGGCCTCCTCGACCTCCGATGGGAATGAGACCTCCTGTAATGTCGCAAGGTGGCCGTTACTGATGTTACTTCGCCCAATCTAATAGGTTTGGAGATTAAACCTTTTCTCATCTTGTGCTGTTTATATAGCCAAGCTTTCGTCAATTAAGGCTTCATTGTGACTTTAACAAACATTATCTTCCCACATACCAGGAACTATTGGACATTTTGTTTTACACGGGAAAATTTTATTTGGAATAATAAAGCAGGAACTTTTCCTGATGTTGCAATTTATACTGTATGGCTTCTTTTTCATGTTTCATCTAGGTTTTTAGAAGTGAAGTATAGTAAATATGGTTCGTTAAATTGTGAAGGCGCTGGAATTACATGAACATACCACCTTAAAGGCAAGTTCTGTAACCTTATGTTGCTATTTGTAAAGTTATGCCTTCGCAGCATTTCATATGCTGTTGGACTTCACGTCCCCAACATAGCTTGGTGAGGGCTGTAACTGTTTCCAAGTACCTGTACATTGGAAGTCTGAACGTGTAACAATATTTAATGTACTTAGAATTCCTCATGTTGCAGGGTTAAAAAACAACAAAACTGACCCACTAAAGGTCGTGTGACTTTTCTGTACTGTTAAAACTTAATTGTAATAAAATGGAAGAAAAATTGATGCCTTTTTATTCATGACCAGCTGTGGACCACTGCCTGAAAGGTTTGTACAGATGCATGCCACAGTAGATGTCCACATATAATAAAAATGCATAGTTACTGGTGAAGTTTTGATATACGCTTCAATTTTGTGTTTGAATGTAGGTTATTCCTTAGCTGCATGGTGAAAATTGCTTATTTCTGAGCAATAGACATAAAATTGTACTTTTAACTCATTTATTAGTGTTTCATTAGACATAATACAGAGTATGATTACAACATTACATAATGAATATAAACACTTTTTAGTGCTTTCTTCCCTTGGTTTTCGATATATTGCAGGTGACTTTAGAAATTTAATATATGAATTTAACACATCTTCCCCTACTGCTGCTGAATAAAAATATAGACTCTAGTGCCAGACACATATTTAACTTAGAATTGTTTTATTAATACTATAGTCATGGACCTCAAAAGCCTTACCAGGTGCAAGCTTCTAGAAGTTTAGTTGCATGATATAAATGAGCTTTCTATATTTGTCTTAAAACATTGAAAACTCTCATACTTGATGCTCCACTAATTTTTAAAATTTGTAGCCTGTTTAAATTGATAGTTTCTTAGAGTAAGTTGATTATATAACTTTAGTTGTAATGCTGAGCATCTTTGTGTTAATATTATGCTTATATGGGATTGCAAAGTTATTGTAATGCTGAGCATCTTTGTGTTAATATTATGCTTATAAGGGATTGCAAAGTTATTAAATGTGCTTTATATATAGTCTTAATCATCTACATTAGTCTTTTAATCTCAGATTGCATAGATGTAGCTGGTGATTATTGTAGTCACTAGCTTTATTGTGTGTATTTTCACTTTGTCATAGCAAATTAAAAACTTGATGTATCAACTGACTTATGCTTTTCATTTGTAGAAAATAAGGTGTTTTTATTTTAAGTATCATAGATTTTCTGATGTTCTGTGACTGTCTTTTTTGTTTTGTTTATGTTGTCAATTTTATAGCTACAGGTGTGAGGTGTTTTTCCCCCCCCATTTAAATTGGTATATAATTATGGAAGGTTTTACTGTAATATCTTAAACCTTTTCCATGTGGGTATTAACTTTTATTTCTTAGAGTCAAATTATTGCTTGTAAATTTTATATGAGGATGAAGAAAGATGTGATTTAGTAACTTTTATAAAATATTTCACATTCTTTGTGAAAACAAATATAATTTAAAGTGCTTTATAATAAATATTTATTAATGTGGCAAAAGTCTTGACTCTAAAAATGCACAAAGCTTGTCCATATAGTGAATTTATTGAGGGCGGATTGATTTCAAATGGCATTTATCAGTATTTTACCTTTTTGTTTCAGAGAAGCCCAATTCTCAATAGTCACTTATTTTGAAAGATGCTCAGCATTATAAATATTTTCAAACTAAAAGTTGTTAAATCTTTTGGACCAATCAATACCTTTCAGTACCATGGTACTTTTTGGTAAAATCACTAATAATTGCACAGATCTTGGTTATAACATAGCTGGGAACTAAAGAGCCCACAGAGGGATCTTATTTGTCTCTGTCCTGAAGTGCAACTGTATAAAAGGATGACATGATTAAAAAGTATTTGGCATGAATAAGCAAAAAAAGAGTTCTAAAACTTAAATTAAATGCATTGCATTGTAAATGTTAAAAGATACTTTTGGTAGATTGGACCACTTTCTATGACTTACGTGTGGTCTCCAATTGATTTACCTTTATGAACTTATCTTCTTTGCAATTGTGAATATCCATTTTATGTAAGAGACCATTGTTTTACAACAAAATTCCTAATGCCTTTTGAAGTCTATAGATTGAAAACTTCCATCAATTTATCAAAAGAGAAACATTTCTCTATAGTTCTAATTAAAAGTTAAGATCTTCATCTTGATTAAACATCACTTGTAGTTATAAAGTGGCTTATGGGGGTGGTGCAAAATTTGATAACTTTAAGCAACTTTTTATGCATTCATTAAAATGATTCAGCTTCTGGAAAACGTATTTTCTTGTGCCTGACTGCTTCTCTGGTCCATGGTGGTATGTATTATTTAAATTGGAACTGTGTTAAAACTGAATCTTAAACCTATGAACTGGGCTTAACCAGGCCAGCAATATAATTTCCATAAAAAGAAAGTGACAAGACTTAATTTACTCTGGTCTGTCAGTTTCTCGTTTTCCTTCAAGATTAGCTCTTTAAATTTGTCTGGCACTAGTTGTTCTATTTGAACTTTAATAGTTGTATGGGGAGACAACCAACCAAGTGTGAGGGTCAGGTGGCTGATAAGGATTTTCATTTCACCTAGATCATTTCTAGTTTAGTGACATAGCATAATAAATACTACAAAATATGGGAAAAATTCTCAGTAGGTGTATTAATGTTCCAATGATCAAGCTGCAAATTAAATGTTTACTTCAGCACTTCCTTTATAATTTAAAGGTCTTTGGGGAAATCCCCAACAAACAAAAAATGTGGGCTCAGTATGAAATTATAATAGATAGTTGCAAAAAGCTGATTTTTCTTTTGCTTGCGTGATCATTGGGATTTTGTTCATTTTTTATGCATGTCTTTAAAATTAATTGGGTCATGTTTTTCTAAAATTGAAATTTTCTTCTTCCTATAGCCCTGCCATAGGACAGGCTGAGGCTGAGTCTCAGTGTTGCCCTGTTCAGTCTGAGGCAAGTGGGATTTATTTTATTCCTTATGGGGGCTTTCACAGCTTTATGGCTGTTGGATATTTATGTCCCCAAACTTGCAGCAAGTTTGGTGAAGGCCCCTAAATTTAATTAAATTTAGGATTTTTATAATCTTTTGGCAGAGAAGGCTCTATATTAATATTCATGTTTGACTGTGGTGTTATTAGATAAAAAAGCTAAATGTTAAGAAATCATTCTGCTCTAGAAATGTTAAGTTTTTCTGAAATTAATCTCATGTATTATCTATTTGACTGCCTCTACATAGTTCCCTTCATTTAGAGGCAGAAAATTTGTTCAGTTATGCTGTATTTTTATTTGTATTTATCCCCTATGAAAAACTTTATTGCCAAATTGTTTTTTAACTGAAACATTAAACAGATACATGTTTGATAATTAAGCAATTGAATATTAAAAATTGCACTTAAAATCACAAATTTTTGTTATCTGTAAATACTTAATATTTTGAAGTCACCACATTAGAGCAAATGTTAATGTAGAGCCCCTATGAAGAGTGGGAAGGTGGGAAGAGACTAGAAATTTGACTTTATGAAGGCTACTAAAAGAAAGGAATGAAGCTTTGAACATTACAAACATCAGTTTGAAAGATTACTGGCTAATGTTTTCAGTCAGCCAAAAAAAGGGGAGGGGCGGAGGGGAATGTGGTATATTTGAAAGTTAGTAACGTGCTTTAAAATTGTAAACATTGAGATAATTTTGAGGTTTCTTTTCAGGCTAACTGAACAGAGTCCCAATCTATTCTAATTACATTTTACTTGGTGAGACAAAGGGAGACAAAAGCTTAAACCTAGGCTAATTTCTTTAGATATAAGTGTTTTGGCCCACCATTCTGCCTCTTGGACATCCTTTTTTCAAACAACAAAGGTTAAAAGCAGTTTAAGCACCAAAGAAATATTGGGTTTATTTCTTGTTAGAACTTAGAAGCCTGAAATTAAAATAATAAATAATTGTGCCAAATCGCCAAATTGTTTTTAAGGTTTTATATAAAGATGGTTTTTCACGATAGTTTTTAGTGGATAATAGAAAATCTTGCCTAAAATGTCTTTAACTTTTTCTTTAGTAACAAAATTTATTGAGTTTCCTAATAACTTCTTTATTGCTATTTGAATAGTTATCAACAAATTTAAAAAGATAACCATGCATCTTACAGGAAGAGTCAGATATTTGACTTCTTCTGTAGAATTAGGTATTATATTTTGTGTTCTTGATACTAATCCCTAGAAATTGCTTATTCTAATACTAATGCCAGATGAGCCTGAATCAACTAAGAGCTCTTATTTACCTTAGGAACCATTCTTATGGTGTGATAGATTATACTACTCATTTATTTTAAGGAGTAGTATTTTATTTTGGAACTCTTTTAAAAAAAGAATAGTTAAGTATTAAAAAATAAGAACTTTTTAGTTTGTGCTTTAGTACATAAGTAGAATTTTAGAAATGAGACTTAACTATCTATTGATTCAGATATCTGTAGTAAAACTTGATAAATACTATGGTTACTTGTTTTCAAAGACAGTTTATTTTACTAAATGAACCTGAGCTGTTTTCATTCAAGCATGTTTGATGATGCTTGTTATGTAGTCAGAGGTATAGGAATTCTTACGCATTATTTATACTCCCTCTTACTTTGTACAATAATTAACCTTTATAGTTTTAAATGGGTATCCTCCTTTGATCTAGCCATGGGTCATCCAATCCCAAATGCTCTGTATTAGATTTTCTTTTCCTGTAATTCTTCAAGTTAACATAGTTGGCTAAGAGGAGGCATAAATCAGTCTTAAGCTTTTCAGGTTTTGCCTCTAATACCAATTGTTAGTAGACAATAACACTTGGCAGAACTTTGTGAAATAAAGATTTTGTTAATTGCGTTTCTGGCAATTAACTTATGATTTGAATTTTCAAGTCGTCACTTTTCCTACTCATTTAATCTTAGTACTTTCTTCTACCCTTCACATAACTAGAATTTACTCTTATTGGTAGTTTTCATAGTGTAACAGTCACCTGATTATGCCTTATATAACTTGTAAAGTATCCCCTTTAAAAATCAGAAGCACTTAGCTTTTTATAGCATTTAGAACAGTGCCTTGCACATAGTTGGTGCTTATAATTTTGTGGTTGATACTCAATTACTAAAATATTTTCACACACCACTCCCCTCATTGATTGTATTCAGGTGAATGTGTAAAGATTGGGGAAGTAAAACTTAAAGACTATCCTGACATTTACAGATCACCATCATCTTCATATCATAGCATTGAAGCATTTGTAGTTTTTTTCTGCTCTTGGGAACCTATTATTGGTTGGAAATGAAGAGTGAGTGTGCATATGAAAGAATGCTACTCTACAAAGTAATCCATTGGAATCATTAGAATATTGCTATCTTATTAACAGAAGCAAGAATGCCTTTGTAAATAGATTAGTTTTTGACCCTAAGGAAGAGTTGTTCTTCCTTGCCTCCCCTTTCCCTAGTGTTAGAGTACCTACTACTTTTAAAAATCTGTTAAAAGTTAATCCAATGTGTTTATGAAAAATCTAGTGTGTAATATTTTTTTTTAAAAAAAGTGATTTCAAGACCTAAATGTAGATCGAAAGAGGATACTTTCTGGTGGTTAACTAGGATGAACCTAGTTTGAGCCTAAAAAAGATTAGTTGAAGATTTTCTCGATCAAGGTATGATAAGTAGAAAGATTTAAGTTTTTAGGAACTTGGAATTTAAATATCATATATGTAATCAAATTGCTCAGGATAACTGCAAGGGAGGTGCATGTAAGTAAAATCTACCTTAGTTGTTGATTACTTATATCACTTTCATTGAAAGCTATTTTTTGACTCATTGATACTAAATTACTTTTTATGAATTATGGATGTGAATGAGATGTGTGAAACATTAAACAAAATGTAGTTTGGCCATATAAGTGGATTGGCAAATCATTTTGACATTTGTTCTAGTCCTTTAGTATCACTCACATATTGGGGGTTACCACCACTGTGATAATATAAGAGGCTCCCAAAGTTTGCCTTTCGTGTTGAACTTTTATTAAAAATAAAGATTTTTGGGAGTTTAGCATTGATTCTTGTTGCAGTCCAAACTGGAATATATAAGGAATTGTGGTGATCTCCCCTTAACCCCAACAAACATAAAGTATTTATATTGTTCTGGACGGGTCTTCTATGTCTTGATTTTAAATCACATAGTTGGGGACAAAGATAGACTAGCTTCCTCCTGCTAAATGGTGATATTCTATATTGGCCTGACATTAGCAGGATGTTTTCCTAGAAGGAAAGATTTCTTTTCATACTTTGTATTTGGTTTTGTCTCCTTCAGAGGAATGCATGATTCTTGGTCATTTTGGGAAAATTGTTATCATCTTAACTTGAATTTTCCTTATGTTTTCTTCAAACACAATTCAACACTTTAAACTAGAAGAAGGGACAAGCATTAGTATAATGACAAGGACATAACAGTGATGTTATTACCCACTATCATAAATTAAGAGCACCTGAATACTACAGTGGGCAAGGAAAAAAAGAGGAGAAAAAGATAATCATTCTTTTTAATAGAAAAGACTTCTAATTGAAACTATATAGTAATTTTTTTTAATATTGAAATTAAACATGATAAAAATCCTGAGTTTGGTCAAATTAAGTTTTGATAATTTAAAAGAAGTCACTTACCTATTGTAGAATTTTCTTTAATTTTAGAAGTAATCTCTTTATCTTGAGATTCTGCTCTTGTAGAAATAATTGCTTCAAAAATTCCCTAAGGCAAAATCAATATTAGAATTTGCAAATTATATTATCATTGGTCAGGAGGAATCACTGTTTATCATTCATATCAGATCACACTAAATTTAGTAGCCCGTGTAAAGTAATTTTGTGGCATTTAGAGAAATAACTAATGTTTAAATAGCAGGCTCTGAGGAAATTTAATGCACATTGACTTTATAACTATGGAATGAACTCCTCAGTTTAATACAATTTGTGTTTTTGTTAACTAGCAGCAGAATTTCAGCATTTGCTACTTACTGGTAGAGAAGAAAAATCCCACAGCACTGCCAGTACAGGTTAGTTTAATCTGTAAGTACCTGATGTTCCTATTTGAAATATTGTTTTCAAACATATCCATATAACCACACAAGGAAAAAAAAAGCCTTCTAGTTAAAGAAATATTACTACCATCTAATATTGGCTGCTTTGGACATGTAAAAACACACACTGGGGGCAAAAGCAGTTTTAGATGCGCTAATGTTAGGTAAAGTTATAAAGATGCTCCCTTATGACCTGGCTCTTTGAGGTTGATCCCAAATAGATGTGCTCTCCATGAAAGGAAAAGGCAGTAGTAGTTTTGTTTGGCCATGGCTCAAGTACTGTACTGGAAACCAGATCTTTGGATTCATCTGTTTGAGCCACTCCACCATCTTTTTTGCAATCTCTCCCTTTGTTCAAGATACCACTTTTACAGTGTGATTTGAGGTCTGGATCAATGTTAAGTCTCTACAATTTAGGAACCCCAAATGGTGTACAGGTATAAGATAGAAAGTGTAAAATAGTGTATGTTTTTACTATAGATGTATTAATCTTACTACAAAGACGCATTAACTTTTTTGCTTATTTTACATAAAATATACCTCAATTTATGTTACTGTTCCACTTTTAGGTACTTTTACCTTTGAACTAAGAACAGCATAAAACCTCATTTGTTACATCCTAAGTTAATGCAAAACTCCACATCAGGAAATACAGGCAGATGCTGCAAATTTGATAACTTCTAATGGGAGGGAAATTATATATATATATGTATATATATTTATTTTAACATTCCGTTTTTAATTCTACCAAGGGCTTGAAATGATGCTAACCATGTTCAATTTTTTTCTCCTTAAAAGTATTGTTAATTTTTTATTCTTAAGCAAAAGTATGTGTGACTCATTCTGGGAATTGGGAGTGGTATGAAGAAATGAATCTTTAAGCAAAATAGATAAGCTATATAAATATGATCTTAAAATATGGGGGAATGAATAACAAGGCATTTATTTTTCAGAGGCTTTTATCCTCCCCCTTTCCTCCAATCTTGAGCTTTGGTTTTAATGTCTTCCTTTCACATTCATTAATGTAGGACATTTTGGGGGGAGAGGGAGGGGAAAGGGAGTGCAAAAATTCATAGGACTTCATCTCTGGAAGCTGTGCATTATTTGCATTTTTATACTTAAGGTTTTTTCCCTATAGAAATTGTGAAAACTTAAATTTTAAAACAGATATTTAGCTAATCTTATGCTCCTGCTAAAAGTTGGAGTTATAACTATTTGAAAACAATTGCCTCTCATGATTTTGTAGACAAGACATGTTTGGTTAAAAAAAAAAAATTTAGGGTTAATTGCTGGTAATGTGTTTTTTTTTAATAAGATCACTTACTCTTGTTTCTTATACTAAATTACCTGAGGGCAAAAGGTTCCCTGCCTTTCACAGTTTAAACTGTATTTAAGAAATGGAGTAGATACAGTGGAGATTTGGTTTTCCTTTAAACTATCTCTATACAAGCTGTCTTCCTGGTGAGTACCATTTTACACTTTTATCTCAAGTTTTACATTTTTTTTAATGAACTAATTTAAGGCACCACCTGCTTATAATTTTAAGCTGAATTCCTCCATGGATTCTAGGATTTACCTTAAAACCAGGAGCATTAAGAAGGTGATGTTGCATGGCTTAACATTTTCCCCTACTATTCTTTTGAAATTGTTAGGTTAAGAAGAAATCCAAATTGACCAAGATATTTACTTTTGAAAAAATTGCAATTTTCTTCTCAAGGTTTTGAAACACTCAAGTCAGTTAAGCTTTGTCAATCAGATAGAGAACTACAATTTTTCTGGTGATTGGATCTTACTTTCATTCAGGTAATAGAGGAGAAATAATAATTTGTCAGCAAGTTCTTTTTTCAAGTTCATAAATGACATTTAACCAGTCAACTTTTTTTTTTTTTACATTTTCCTAGGCGTGAACATTTCACTTGTATTATTTCTTTGTATGTAGCATTAATTCTGCACAAAAGTAGGTACTTTTAGTTTAGGAATTTTTACCTGATTCTTGCTGTGTAACTGGCCTCTATCAACGTAATTGTGTTACCTTCTGCTCCTTTCTTCTATCCAATTTAGTAAAATTGGATTTTTTTTTTAAAGCTTACAACCTGGCTAATTGCCATTATTTGCTAAGGGTGCTTTTCCTTTCATGAATTCCCTGCTATGATTTTTGTGAACCCTTGACAGAAAATGACACTGGGGGTTTTTGGTACCCAGAAATGGTGGTTGTACAACAAAAAAAAAACCTTCAGAAAATAAAATAAGTATTTTCTGAATGTGTTGGAATTATAATGTCTCCTGGAATTGGCACTAAATGAAAAAAACCTGACTCTTTGGGTGGTGTCTGTAAGATTTACAATGAAATTGAAATAAAACTTGAAAGCACTATGTCCTTTCCTAGATAAGTATTACAGAGAGTGCAAATTTGGTAAGTATGTAGCTTTAAATGCATGTAATGGTTGCCATGGACAGCAACCAAATTACATAGTTAGTGAAAATTTAGAATTTCTAATTTGACACTCAATTCTTTGTATGTGTATTTTAACATTTACAGATGCGTGTGTACAATGATTAAATGAGATGGATTTACTTCTTTTGTCTGTGTTGCTTTTTTGTTTGGGGGGAAACAACATGAATAGTGAATATTTTGAACTTCCTTTTTAGGGTTACAATCAATAGCTATTAATGATGCTGATAACTTCAAGAGAACTGCTTACTTACTGTTCCCTATTGAAATTAAAATTATGGCTTGCAAGTCTTATCCTCTTTAAGACTGAGCCTCATGTCAATTTAATAAAAGCATTTTAGGTAAAAGCTTAGATGGCACCTTTGTTGATATTTTCACTGAGGACTGAAGATGGGAAGCATTTTGGATAACAAAAACCAATAAAAGAACTGGACCATTTGAATACAATAAAATCTAGTAATTTGTTTAAAAAGTAAAATGAGTACAAGGTGGATAAGATGTAGCCTGGGTATCATGGTTGGCAGTTGGTGCAGTTGAAAGAACGTCAAATTTCTGACTGATTTCTGTCTTGCCACTTTTACCATTGTGACTTTGGGCAAGGAATTCTGGCCTTCAGTTTTTCTCATTGCTCAAATGGAAGGATAGGTGGGGTTTGGAGGGCTCGACTTAAGGACATCAAAAAGGTCTTTAATAACTCAAACCTTCAAGGGCAATCAGGGAGGTTGACTCATCAAGATAATGCTATACATATAGTGATTAGAATCTGGGAAGTTCTATCTAGAGAAGAGATGACTTAGGTAATAACTGTTTTGTTATCTGAACAGCCCTGTCCAAGAAAGATTTATACTTGACTACATTAACTGTCAGATGATTTTTATTAAAAATTTTTGGATATCACTGAACCCTGAAGTTTTAGAAATATTTTTGCTTTTCCTTTTAAACAATGTAAAACAAAATGGTTAATTGGGATACTGAAACCAGTTCTTAGCATTTGCTTTTTTTATAGGTATAAGCAGTGCATCTTAGATTTAGCAGCTGGTTTTGTTAGTAGGGTTTGGATATGGAATTTTTAAAGGTTTACTTAAATATGAAAAGAATTTTCTCTAGTTTTAGGAGTAATACTTTGGCCTTTGTTACTCAAACATTCATTAGGATAGAGAATAAACTGAAATAGTATGATAGTGTCTAGAGTACATCATTTAAACTTAACCTTTTCAGATTGATCTATTTACATCAGGCAATATCTACATAAATAATAGTGTATAGGTATTGTGTTGATTCAGTTATTTACATTGCTCAAGGACTACAATGCTCGCTAGTGCCATGTTTTCAAGTACTATTAATTGAGAAACTTTGACTTGATCTGAATGGAGAATAAAGCTGTTATTAGATCCTCTTTATGCTAGATGTCTCAACTAATTTAGAAGGGAAAGTATCAGTTCTTAACTATAGGATTCTTGTGATGTTATAAAATATCTTTTTGCAATTTCTTTCTAATGAATTGATTTCCAGTTTTAAGTCCTACATATTTTTGGTAGGCTCATACAAAATATCAATACGATTTGACCCACACTGTTGAATTTTAGCCAGTGTTATTTTACTTCTGATATAGAAATTATGATCCAAACGAACAGTTCCTTTGTAACCGTTCTAGAATTATTTGGTACAGTCAAAATGTCTTGCCTCCAGGCTGATAATGCTTGTATATAGGGGATAGGATTTAAGGTCTTATGACTCCTTCATTTTATTCGTTATGCCATACCATAACCTTTCTCAGATATTGCTAGGAAAATGAAAAACTTTGAAGAACCATATAAAAGGAAATCTAAAAGCTTCATCTTTTGAATAAAACATTTTAGTTCTCGATGGGCATTAAAATCTAATGTAATCTTTGAAGTAAAAATCAGAATTTTTCAAAGACGAAAATGTTTTAATACAGCTAAGGATCTAAAAATTTGGGATAGGGATAATTGGCTGACGAGCTATGGGCATTATTTTAGACATGGCCATATACAAAACATTTTAAAATTAGAGAAGGTGGTAGGCATTATGTTTTTGATGCAAGTCATAGTATTCAAGAGGAAAAGGTTAGGGCTTTTGCCATTCAAGAAAGACAAAAGCTATTTTCCTCTGAACTGCTCCAAAACAGATTAACATGCAGTAGTATTAAATGATACGCTAACTAGTCCATATATTTCTTCATGCTTTTAATAAATTAAAAATTAATCTGTTGGTTGAAATGTGTCATAATACAAAATTGCATCATGGCAAAGACTGCTAAGAACTACTCAAGGGAATAAGACTGGTGAGTTCAGTGTCCTGGGCTGGGAAAGCTGTTAGAATTATGTCACCAAATATATGTATAGCCTTGTGTGAAGCATCTCATGTGAGGGGGTTAAAAACTAGTGCTATAAGAAAAAGTAATGGGATAATAAATTTACAGCTTAGGCCACAAAATCTCAACGCTTATAGATGAAGAAACAGGCCATTTCTCTAAAAGTTTTTCAACCTTTGTAAGAGCAGGACATTTTCAGATATAAGTGTGTTTTAAGGGATACTCAGTCATATTGAAGTTGAAGTCTTGTCCAGTTGGGATGAAATTAAGCTTATGGTCAGCTGGTAAATCCTTCAAAAAAAACTGCCTCAACTAAAATTGTAGTGAGGAAAAAACAGGTAATATTTGTAGATTTCTTAGTCAACATGTTTCTACTTTTCTTTTGGTTCTAAGGCAGAAGAGTTGTATGGGTTAGGTAATGGGGGTTAAGTGATTTGCCCACGGTCACACATCTAGGGAGTGTCTCAGGCCAGATTTGAACCCAAGGACCTCCCATCTCTAGTCCTTACTCTCAGTTCACTTGGCCACAGCCACCTAGCTGTCCCTTATGTTTTCTTTTTGACACCCTTCCTCTGATCTGGTTTATGGATACATGATCTCCACCTGTAGTGTGGAGAGAGCACTGGATTTTGAGTCAATCTGTTCTAGGACTTGCTTCTCTGATTGTAAGACATGTCGTTTCCCTTTCTAAGAGCTGGTCCTTATTTGTAAAGTGTAAAGGGTACTGGATCACCTTTTTTAGCTCTAAATCTGAATCTTAAGGAAAACATAAGACAAGGCAAGGATAAAAGGTGATTGAGAGTATTGTGCAGGGGAACTTAATTGGGGTCACAACTTGAAAAGATGTTATTGCAACCTGGGAAAACTGACCAAAACAATTGGTTACATAAAGAATGAAAAGTTTTAGAGTGAACGTAACTTAGCATTTGTTACAGTGCCAGATTAGAGTATGTTTGAAGTGTGAGAAATGTTTTTAAATATTATATACTTAAATACATCTTTTGAATTTTTTGCTGAAAAACTATAAGAAAAGTTCCAATATCTTGAAATAGTTGCAATTTTCTGAGATTCAAGATGGTAACATGGTTTAGGTTATTCATTCCTAACAGCTCTGAGAATAAAATTTTGCAAATGAGAAAATGGGTCATTTGTCTCCTGTCAGGTATTCACTGCAGGATATCCTTGGTTGGAAGTGGGAATTAGTATTAATTACTAATAATTAAACAGTATTAGCCAGATTACTAGCATATTCCTTTACTTCCTGCCTTAGATTGACTTGGGAGTTTCTTAATTATTGTTGAGGATTTTCTTCATTCTTAACATTCCCCTAGTTCCCTTGTTCTCTATTGTCACAACAACCAGTTAGGATGATAAAATAGTTGTACTTGAAACCTTGGAAAGGGATTAAAGTATTTTGGCTAGAAGAGAGTAACCCATTTTGATAGCCTAGAATTCTGCCCAAATGGAGTGTTCATTCTTTTCTACAGGGCAGCAGCAACTGCTGTCAGCCCCAGATAAAGCAAAGCTGGGTGAAAGTAAAAAGATAAGGTGGCCTTTTTCTCTTTGATCCTTAACTCTTATCAGGGATTAATATATAGCCATAGAGCTGAGCTTCACATAGTTGATTATTTTTGTAATTACTAGAAATCTTAGGAAGCAGCTCCTGGGTTCAGACCTGGCCTTGGACACTTCCCGGCTGTGTGACCCTGGGCAAGTCACTTGACCCCCCATTGCACCCACCCTTACCACTCTTCCACCTAGGAACCAATACATAGAAGTTAAGGTTTTTAAAAAGAAATCTTAGTCTGGGTATATCAAATCCTGTTTCCTTTATCAGCTGGTAACCCTGCTTTATTAAAAGGCCCTACTTAGTAGGGCACAAACAGGTTTCCTACCAAGTTTAAAAGCGTTAGTATGGGTCTTCACCCCAGCCCCTGTCTAGAGCTAAGCATCTGCTTCTAAGCTGCAGAAACAGATCTCATGTTCAAAGATGAACTTTATTTCCAGGCATAGTATCGTCTTTTGGATTTCCTCTGTCCCAAGGAAACTGGGGCTTGCTTTCTCCTTCCCTAACTCCCCCCCCCCCCCATTTTTCCTCCTCAAGAAGCAAATTAATGTGCTCATCTCCACTGCATGAATTGAAATGTAATGAATAAAGCTTTTAAAAAAAAATTCTGAGCAGTAACCACATTTAGACAATGTTATCACCAGGTTGTTTTTTAGCCAGGTAATCCATCTACTCAGACTTCAGAAGTTGTAGGCTACTTTTCAGTTGTCCAAGAAATAATGGATTTATTTTCCATGAAGGGCCCAAGGCCTATATTTTGTCTATTCAGCTGGGCAGGGTTTCAGCTATAAAATGTAATAAAATATAAGCTCTGTGAGGGAATGATAACTTGGATCTTTTTTGTATCTCCAATACTTAATGTGGTAGTTGGTACATACTAGGTATTTGAGAAATGTTCAGTAGAATAATAGTAAAATTACTTTGTTTTAATAGTCCACATAAAAGACCTCTTGTCCCCCCTCTAGCACCTGTTTGGAGCCATGCTTTCATAGTCATTGGAGCATTCCTAATTTGTCATTCATGTAGAAATATTTCCTTTGTGGTTAGCTATTACTACCTATAGGCCCAAGATGATTTCAAAATATGTACTTGTGCACAAGCATTTAAAAAACATTGGAGGCAATGGGTAGCTCAGGTTTAGTCAGATCTAGAGATGGAAGCTTCTGGTTTCAAATTTGATCTCGGACCCTAGTCATGTAACTCTGGACAAGTCAATCCCCATCATCCAGGCCTTGCACTTCTGCTTTAGAACCAATGCACAGTAATACTAATATAGAAGGTAAGGATTTATAAATAAATAAATGCTACAAATTGACAGTGGTGCAGGCTCTCATCTTCCTAGAGTATTGCAGTTCACTGGTTACTCTGCCTGCCCCAAATCTAGTGATATCCACTCAGCTGCCAGAATAATCTTCCCAAGGTGTGTAGACCTATTTAATTGCCTATTATCTGTGGCATCCTCTGCATGATTTGGCTTCTGGTTGGTCTTTCCAGTTCTCTCATTCCCCTCAGTTCAGTGGTTGAGTTGGAATACTTTTAGCTTTCCATTGCTACTTTATTTTCCCTCCGGCACTGTACAGTAAACTCTTGAGAGCTATCTACCAAAGTCCCAGTAGCTTGACTACAGTCCCGACTCCACCGCCTCCCCCATCAATCCTTTTCCTCACAGTGAGGCTGGTACACGGTTCACAATTTTTCTCTGCTACCCAACTTTCAACTTTAAAGAACTGTGATATGTTATCTTTTAAATGCCCTAAATATTGAGTTCCTCTATCTCATTTGCCATGACCTGTGCTCTAACTCGCCACAGCCACACAGTCATACCCTTGATTTTACTCTCATCCACAAATGTATTACCTTCATGTTCAAGAATCCCTAGATCCCCTATGTGACCACAATCTGTAGGCTTTCCACTTCATCTCTTGCCAGACCCTCATTATCTGCCATAGTTACCTCCAATCACTTGATCTCTAGTCTCTCCTAGGCGCTCTCTCCCTGCACTAGGCTCTTGACCCCAGGTGAACCTTTTACATCTCTTGATTTTCTTGCCTCATCATTTTGCAGTTTGCCCTCTGCCATGCAGTAGCCTTGGATCAGTCCCACAAGTCTCCCACTTTTGTTCCTACACACAGGTTACTGAATGAAAATGGAGAAAATCACTCAACTATTCTGACTGGGTCCACTACAAAGTTATGTTGCACAAGTCTTAACTGGACCCTCAGTGCTGCTTGGCAGTCCTACTATACCTCCTTCAGCAACTTGCTACCCACTTCTCCATAATGGCTCTTCCAGAACTTTTCATCCCTCCTTAGACTTCTCATGTTCTTCCCCTACTCTTAGCTAAGAGCTTTACCTTATATCAGATAAAGGGAAAAAATCAAAGCCGTTCATTGTAAGCTCCCACATCAGTCCTTGTTTCTGCCACTATTTCCTTCACTGTTTCCCATGATGATGAGGGGCAGTACCTACCACTCTAGCAATTCACTCCATCTCATCTCTTCCAACATTTTGTTTCATCTCATCCCCAATCTTTAATTTGTTTTCAATCTTTCCAATTGGCTCCAAATATGTTTTTCTCTCATCTATTCTCAAAAAATCCTCACTTAATCCATCTCCAATTATTTTCTTCCTATTTTTCCTCTAATGGCTAAACTTGAAAAGTCTGAGGCTGTATAGATATCTCCATTTTTCTCTCACTGACTATAAAAACAAACCTTACCTTCTGTCTTAGAATTTAGACTAAGTATCAATTCTAAAGCATTAGAGCAGTAAGGTTAGTCAATTTGAGGTTAAGTGACTTAACCAGGTCACACAGCTTGAAAGTATCCGAGGCTGTATTTGAACCCAGGACCTCTTGACTCTGCCTGGCACTCTATCCATTGTACTACCTGGCTACCCCCCTTTTACTCTTCTTACCGGCTTATTATCTGGTTTCTTTTCCATATACCACAGAAATCTCCAAAGTTGCCACTGATCTCTTTAGACGTTCTCTCTGGCTGTCCCTGAGACCTAGATTATTGTCCCTCACCTTAACTTAATGGCTTCCTTTAAGTCTTAACTAAAATCCCATCTTCTGTAGCAAGTCTTCCCCAACCCTTCTTAATTCTAGTGCCTTTGCTCCTTTTTACTTCCTTTATTCCATGTGTGTCTATAATAATGCTTGTTTTCCCCCCAGTGAATTGGGAACTTGAGGGCAAGGACCATCTATTGCCTCTTTTTGTATTCCCAGCATTTAGCACAGTGTGTGGTGCTTAATAGGAGCTTAATGTTTATTGACCAACTTCCTAGTGGCTCTTAGTAAGCACTTAATAAAATTGTATTTTTATTTTAAACTCTTATCTTCCTTTGTAGAATCAATACTATATTGGTTTCAAGGCAGAGGAGCAGGACTAGGCAATGGGAGCTGGATGACTTGGGGTCACACAGCTAGGAAGTGTCTTGGGCCAAATTTGAATCCAGGATCTTCCATCTCTCTAGGTCTGGCTCTCAATTCATGGAGCTACCAAACTGACCTCAATAAATATTTTTTTGACTAGTAGTTGTATAGAAGAAAATTGTTAGGTAGACCAGCTATTGTATTTAGAATAGGAGGCAGAAAATGTGTCAAGAAGCAAGTTACTTTGTGATGTGGATAGATTTTATGGTTAATGGATTGTGGTATGAAAATGCAACTGCATTTTTCATTTCCTTTAGACAAAATGTGAAGGTAAAAATCTTTTCTTTTTTGCAGAAACTCTAAAAACACAAATTTCATTGGCAGAAACCCTAGTTGGCTTACTTGGCCACATTTCTCTGCCCAACTGGCTAATCTGTTTTTTATTGAAAGCCTCCTCCCCCTTTTTAAAAATGTATTCTCATCAAGTAGTTGGGTTAGCTTGGGGAGTAGGGAGGGGGAGTGACATGTTTGTATAGCTTTTGTGCACTATGCTGAGCTTAACTGATTCTTACCTGGTGGTACCAACCTGAGAGATGATATAGGGTAAGAGAAGGCATCCCTGTGGGGAGCTACATAATCTGGGTTCAAATTCCTAGTCTGCCATTACCTTTATGATTTTGAACAATTCACCCAGCTCCTCTGAGACTGTTTTCTCATCTACAGAGTGAGGGGATTGGGCTTCCTGATTCCTAAAGAGTACTTTCTAAATCTGAATCCATGATTCTATTAGTTTCTTAGCCAGGATCTGAAAAGCCTAGTGAAAGATATCCCTAAGGAGAGGTCTAAAAAATGATAAAACATGATAAACTTGGTAAGATATCATAAACTTTATATTTGAGGTAAGTGACTCATTGGACAATCAGATAAATTTCTTGGAGTATGACAAATGACCACTTCCTAGGGCAAACTGCTTTTAGATCCAAAGGAAAAGGGAATATATTAGTTTCCATTGTTGAATATGAAAGATGTTGACAACTCACTGTATTGTACTGTTATAACACCAATTTGAACATTATAGTTGGGGAGAGAAAACTAAAAGGACCCACATTTTAGATTTGTAGATATTAGTCGGGAATATTTTAGAAAAAATTAAGGAGAGCTTGAGATTTTTAAGACTTCCTTGCTGAATAATATTCAAATCTATCTTTTTTTAATTAAAAAATTTTATACCCTTATCTTCCATCTTAGAATCAGTACTGTGTGTTGGTTCCAAGACTGAAGAGTAATAAGGGCTGGGTCATGGAGGTTAAGTGACTTGCCCAGGATCACATGGTTAGGACATGTCTGATGTCAGATTTGAAACGAAGACCTCCCATCTCTAGGCCTAGCTCTCAATCCATTGAGCTACCCAGCTGCCCCCTTTAAATCAGTTTTGAGAGGGAAGAATGGCAAAGGAGGCTTTGGCTGCAGCAGTATAGACTTTGGTGTCTTTTTGTGAATTTGTGTTTTGGTCTTCCCTGTCACCAAAATAACTTTCTATGTTGTTTCCTTTGTTTGTGGTTTGCTCATTTTCCAACCTTTTTCTTTTAAAAAAAAAACTATTAAAGTTGGGCTCTGTAACTGGTGAAGGGAATACCTTTCCAAACTTCAATTTCTTTGTGCAGCTGCCTTCAGAATTAGCTTTCGAGATCTATAAGCTTTTAGTTCTTCCAAGGTGGTATGATGTAAAGAGAGGTGTTTTTAATACTCTCCCAGCCTGTGCTCTGGTCTGTGAGTAACCACAAACACTCTTTTCTACCTCATAGCTGTGACCAGGATCCCCTGTTCTGTAGCCACAAGTGCTGGTATGTGTTAGTGCTCCTTACCCTGAGACCCTGATCCAGGATGACCTGTATCTGCATATGAATAGTGCAACAAGTGTCTTGCACCCAGAGTCAGCAAAGGGACTCTTGAAATCTTCTAAGCAGTTGTCTAACACCCCCCCCCACCACCACCACCATCTTTGGCTAAGAACTCGGGAAGTTTTTGCTGCTGATTCAGCCATGCCTCCAAAGTTTCTTTCCACAGTGGAGCCTGCCTCAGTATGCTTCTTTGTGCTCCATTTCTACCTTGATGCAATAGATCTTTCATGCCAGCTTTCTAAGTTGTTTTGGGCTGGAAAATTATGTCACTCATCTTTGTGGGTTATGCTGCTCCAGAACTCATTTGAAGTGTTTTATCATAGTTTTTTGGAGAGTAATTTGGTAGAGATTAGGTATGTCTATATACTACCTTCTCTGCCATCTTGGCTCTGTTCCCTGCCCCCCACCCCCCAAAGATTATATTTTGAAGTAACAAAAATTTTCTTGCTTAATCCATCACTTCCATCATTCCTCATTGACAGTGAGTACATTAATTTTTTAAAAAACAAAAATTGGAATTTCACATCTGATTGCCAAGATAGTAGAGTAAGAAACACTCAGTGCCTGCCAACTAACCTCCAAATGACCAAAATAGAATGAAAATGTTTCCAAACAAATCCTGTAGTGTCAGGACCGACAGAAGAATGAGTGAAGCAGTGCTTTGGCACAGAGCAATGTCAAAAGACACTAAGAACTCATTTTGCCAGGGTTCCAGGAGATAGTGTAGAACAAACCTTAACAGAACTTGGATGTCGTGCAGGGCATGGGGCAGGGAGAAAGAGCATAGCCAACTCAGTCGCCTCAGCAAGGTAAGAGCAGAAACCAATATAATACAAAGCAGGCAGCAGTGGGAAGAAAAATGACCCCAGATAGTTCAGCCATAATAAAAGATGGGCACAGCCCAGCATGGGCTGCAGTAGGAGAAACTTGGTCCAACTAGGTCCAGCTTTGGTGGGATTGGGCAGAACAGCATATGAACTAAATAGCTGCTAAACCTCCACACAAAAGGCCAACCAGACTTCTTCTGATATCTAAGCTGACCCTAGGCATGTACAAGATCAGGTCAGGACTCTCTCCATCCCAGGAATGGATGTAGACAAAATCAAGGGAAAAAAACAACCCCCAAATGATCAAAAGATGGAGAAAAATCCCAATAGTAGAAAAATATTTCAGCAATAAAGATGATCAAAATGCAAGTTCCAAAGAGGATAGCAATACAAAAATGAAAACATGTGAAACCTCCAAAGAAATGTCAAAGCTTGTTAAATACAAAATGAACTCCTGGAAGAGCTCCAAAAAAAGGGTTAAAAAACATGAGTCTTAGAAGAAAAATTAGAAAAAATAAACAGCTTAAAACAAAAACTTACTAAAGAAAACACTTTCCTAAAAAAGAAATACAATACCTCAAACAAGAAAATAATTCCCCAAGAAAGGAAGTACAGAGCCTCAAAAAAAAAATGGCTCACTAAAAATTAGAATTGGACAAATGGAAGCTAATGACTTCATAAGACAACAAGAAACAAAACATTCAAAAGAATGAAAAAAATAGAAGAAAACCTGAAATTGCTCATTGGGGAAAAAAGATAAAAATTGTAGAACAAATTCCTCAGTGCATAGTTCAGCAGAACACATTTCTACATTAGCCTTGTCCAATAATGTATGTCTCTGTATTTTATGATCATCGTATTTCTGTCAACAGGTGAGTCGATTTATATTCATTCTTTTGGACTCACTTTCTTGGTGTGTTCAGCGTTCTAAAGCCTTTCAAATTTGTTTTTTTCTGCATTGATACCATCATATAAATTATTCTACTTCTGTTCACTTTGCTCTGCTTTGGTTTGTAAAAGTTGTCTTAGTTTCCTCTGAAAATGCCTTTTCATAATTTATTATGGCATAAAATTCCATTACATTAATATGTTATCCTTTGTTTAGTGTGTTCTCTAATAGGAGGATATCCTCTTAGTTTTCAATTTGGGGCTTCCATGACAAGAGTTGCTATAAATTATATGTTTGTACATAGAGATTTCCCTCCCTCCCCCTTGGATTTATTTGGGGTATAAGCCTAGCTAGTGTAAGATTGTAAATGAGATATCCAAACCCCAAATCTGTTGGGGTGATGACTCCTCCCAGGCACAGAGAGCAAGATGGCTATTTCCAGCCCTGAGATTCTTAGAAACACAATCTGACTGCTAAATCTCAACAACAGATTTATTACAGGTGATAGTTAGGATTGGGTAAGGATGGAGGGCTAGGAATTTCCCCTATACCTAACAAGTCTCTACCTGTCCCAGACCCACTGACCTGCAAAAGGTCGCTTTGGTCTCCAACAGCATTGGAGCTACACTATCTCCTTCTCTGCCTAAATTTCCCACCTTCCTGTCTAACTGCCCTAGTCCGAGACCATTCTACATAGTCTTTGAAGAAAGTTCAGAGCTAGTTGCTGGATCAGGAGGCTGGTGCCAGGAGTGACCTAGTCACCACAGTCTGCAGGCTGAGCCTACAGAGGTAACTAAGAAGTTCAGGTCAATTTTACTGGTATTGTCTTCTCTTAGGAGTTCAATAGATGTCAACTCGCTACCTGGGATCATACAGGAACAACGAACCAAAGTAGGAGATTAGGGCAGATCTCACACTAGATTGAGGAGAGAGACAAGTTCAGAAGCTGTGTACGTTTCCACAGCCTCCTCACTCCCCAAGTTGAGAGTTAACCACCCCAGAACCCTCTCCCAGGATTTCGAGATTTCCTCCTGCACATCCTGTTTTCTGTATTCCATCAAACTTCTGTATCTCTACTCTGGCCCTTTATATTTTGCCCAAATTCCTTCCTTTCACTAGTAGTTCAAAGGGAATGTACAATTTGTTGATTTCTGAAAAGCTATTTTAATTTGCATTTTTCTAACTATTAGTAATGTAGAACATTTTTTCAGATGATTATCGATAGCTTGGATTTCTTCCTTTGAAAAGACTCTCCAAGGGACAGATGAGTGGGGTAAAGGAGTAGCACAGTGGACAAAGAGTCAGGCCTGGATTCAGGAGGACCTGGGTTCAAATCTAACCTCATTTCCTAATTGTGTGACCATGGACAAGTCTTAACACCTGTCGCCTGGCTCTTATTGTTCTTTTCCCTTGGAAATGAGATTCCTATTCTAAGCCAGAAGGTAATGGCTTAAAAAAAAAAAAGACTCTCAAAAGAGTGAATGAGAGAAATTAAACAAAGATAAAAGATGAAAATAGTTTTGAGGAATAAAAATGGGTAGCTTAGAACAGAAGTTGGAAAATATTAATCCAAACAGTAGCTACTGAAAGATGGAATAAATAGAACATGATAATTCCAGGTGATGAGGGATATTATAATAAAATTAAAAAATAAAAATTAGTATATGTGAGTAATCTATCAAAGACAACTGACCTGGAAAACAAGATGAAATAGAATCACTGGAATTTCTGAAAACATGACCAAACCAAAACCCGCAGGTATGTGGCACAGTAATTGAGAGCCAGGCCTGGAGACTGGAGGTCCTGGGTTCAAATATGTCCTAAAACACTTCCTAACTTTATGACCCTGAGGAAGTCACTTAACCCCAATTGCTTTGCTCTTCCTGCTTTTCTTACGTGGAACCAATTCTTAGTATTAATCACTTTCAATTAAAATCTTAAGACAGAAGGTAAGGTTTTTTTAAAATCTCTTTTGTATATTTCAAAAAATTATAAATGAAAACTGCCCAGAACTGTGAAGACAAAAGAAAAAATGAAAACAGAATCCACTCATTGACACTAAAACCAAACAAACTGGAGGTAAAAATACTCGGGCAAAATCCAGAGCTTGCAGGGAAAAAAAAATACCCTAAGCACCCAGAAAGAAAGAATTCAAGTAGCAAAATCATACAACACTATCCTGCAACTATAATAAAGAAACACTTGCAATATTATATCCCAAAAGCAAAAGAAGAGTCTTGAAATCAAGAATAACTTTTTGTATAAATGAGTATAATCTTACAGGGGAAAAATAGACTTTTAATAGAATTGAGGATTTGTAAGCATGCCTGATGAAAAGCCCGAAGCTGGATAAATCTTTGGGATGCAGATATCAGAGAAGGGAGAAATAAAAAAAATATATATATATATTTGAGTAATTGAAAGGAGATAAATGATGGTTATAGGTGCTAACATTCTAATGGAAGAGAAATGATGTCTCTTCAGAATTCTACTTTCTTCAAGGGTCACATAAAAAATTAAGAGAGAAATTTAGAGCCTCCAATGAATTCAAGAAAGTGAAGATGGCAACTAAGATATTAGGCTAGGTGACAGTTAAAACAGACATGGTTCAAAGAGATAAGCAGGAAACCTACACTATACTTAAGAACATAATAGATGATGAAACAATAATATATGTGCAACAAAGGAAATAGATTATTTTATTACATTATTATTATTGCATTAAGCACTTTATTTTTAAAACCCTTAACTTCTGTGTATTGGCTCCAAGGCAGAAGAGTGGTAAGGGTGGGCAATGGGGGTCAAGTGACTTGCTGAGGGTCACACAGCTGGGAAGTGTCTGATGGCAGATTTGAACCTAGGACCTCCCGTTTCTAGGCCTGACTCAATCCACTGAGCTACCCAGCTGCTCCCTCCCTTCCCCCCACGCATTAAGCACTTTTTATGTTTCAGACATTGTGCCAAGCATCTTAAAACTTATAGGAAAGAAGGAAGAAAATAGACCTTTATTAAGTACCTACTATTTACCAGGTACTGTCCTAAGCACTTTTCAAATATCTCTTTTGGTCTTTAGAATAATTCTACATGGTAGGTGCTGTTATCCTCATTTTATAGAGGAGGAAATTGAAGCAAATAGAGGATAAATTACTTGCATAGGGTCACACCACTAGTGTCTGAGGCTGAATTTGACCTCAGGTTTTCCTGACTCCAAATCCAGGATTTTCTTATCTACTTTACCACTTAGCCACCTTCCTCTCCATGAAGAGCTAATTGAGGGGGCATCTAAGTGGTTCAGTGGATTGAAAGCCAGACCTAGAGATGGGAGGTTCTGGGTTCAAATCTGGCCTCAGACACTTCCCAGCTGTGTGACCCTGGGCAAGTCACTTAATTCTCACTGCCTAGCCCTTACTGCTCTTCTGCCTTGGAACCAATACTGTAAGGATGGGATTTATGCAAGGGGGATAGGACCAAAGGAACCAGAGAAGGCAGTTGCTGACAGTTGCTGATGGTTGAGAGGAGAGAGGATTCTGGGATCTCTCAGAGGAGGAGGAGGAAGAGAGGAGAAGAGAGGTCTTTGGGCAGAGGACTGGGAAGAGAGAGGAGGTGAACATTCCAGCTTGGATCCAGTCCTGAGGGCTTCCTGAGGATCTTCTTTTAGAAATTGAAACCCTGATTCCCTGATCAAAGCCATTCCATCACAACTCTCCCATCAAGACTTCAACCATCGAGTCAGCAAAGTTTTTGGACTCCATTTTGGGAGCAATTTCTTAGTCTCCTTACCCAACCTTGCTGAGAGACCCTTTTCAGTCAAAACTTACAATTATAGAAAAGGATAGAAACATAAAAATAGAAATAGGAGAAGGGGGGGAAGCTTAGGAGTGGGAACCACTAGGGTTCCCACCAAAGTGATGGACTCCATAGGAATAGCGAAGAGGGCACCCCAAAATCTCTCTGCCCTTCACCTCTTTCCCCAATCCCTGATTTGAGAATAATAAAAGGCCATTCAACAGTCAGATAGCATTCCAGAGGGCCTGAGAGACAACGAGGGAGAGGGGAACCACAGCTTGGTCTGGCTGCCTCCATCTTGAAGTCAGACCACTCGCTGTGAAATTACCTGACCTGGGGGAGGTTTGTGTGAACCCCATCTTTATTCAGGATCAGATTGGGGTACCACATACCTCCTCTTATAGGGAAGCCTTGCTCCCAATTCCTGTGGGGTGGCAGGACCATCCAGGTTACCCAGTTTTGGGGTGACACCCCCTTAAAGTCTCCCAGTGTATATTTGGCCCCAGAGGAGTGCTGGAGGAGAGAGTAACCACATAGACTTTCTCTATCTCCCTTCTATCAGACATCCTTTACTGGCCATTTTAATTGTTACAATACATTGTATTGATTCTAAGATAGAAGGTAAGGGTTATTTAAAAAATACAGAAAGAAAGGTGGGTGGTCCAGTGGATAGAGAGCCAAGTGTAGAGATGGGAAATCCTGAGTTAAAATTTGGCATCAGATGCTTCCTAGCTGTATGACCCTGAACAAGTCACTTAACCCCAACTGCCTAGCCCTTACCACCCTTCTATGTTGACACCAATACTTAGTATTGATTCCAAGACAGAAAGTAAGGGTTTTAAAAAAAATGCAGAAAGCAAATTTCTTAACCTCTCTGGGTCTCAATTATCTTGTCTGCAATATTGTGTATTTTTTTCTTTATAAGCATTACAAGTGCCTCTCAGCTCTAAATCCTATAAAGTTTTCAGAACAAAATTATGTTTTATGGAACAGAATACCACTAGGGTCTTTAACATAAATCTGTGCTATTGATTTAAAAGTGAAATGACTCTCAGAGTAAGGATACAAGTTAGGCTCCTGAGTTTCCCCCAGAATTGATACCTGTCTCCCATATGTTGGGCTCCTGAAACACATAAATCTCTCTCTAATTAAGACAAAACATTGGCTCTTCAAACCAGTCACATCAGAGATCGACCAACTTAACATGTGGGAAAAGCTCATTGGTGATTGCCAGTTCAACAAAGCTTAACATGTCCAAAATACCTGCCCCCACTGCCAAAGCCTCCCCTTCTTTCTAATTCCTGTTTCTGTTAAGGGTTTAATCATTTTTGTGTTCTCTCAGGTTCCCAACCTTGTAGTCATTTTCAACTTTTCCTTCTTCTCTTTTTGTCTTCCTTTTCCTCCCTCTTCTGTCTTTTAGCTAAATTACTCTGCTTGCTATCAACAACATGGCATCTATGGTCTCTCTGCTGTGGCCCAAGTTGTCCTCTATTTCTGGAATGGATTTCCTTCTCCTCCTCTTCCTTCTCCTCCTTCTGACTTGCCCAGGGTCACACAGCTAGGAAGTGTTTGAGATCAGATTTGAACCCAGGACCTTCCATCTCTGGGCCTGGCTCTCAATCCCTGAGCCACCTAGCTGCCCCTTGTGTGCATATTTTTAATGATACATTCAAGATATTTTCCTAGTAATAGAATTATAGGATAATGGAATCATCCCTTCCTTTCCCATAGTAGATAGAACATTGTAGAAGAATGTCGACATTACCTCTAGCATTCGTAAAGACAAATGTTCACATAATGCAAGTCATGTTGGTACCTAAACTAGAAAAATCATACTTTATTGCACAGAAAAGTTTATTTTATTTATCTTTTCGAGCCCCCCCCCCCCCCATTTTGCTTTCACTGAATGAGCAGCAGTTATGCAGAAGTTTTAACCTTTCCATTTCCAAATCTTAGCTGGTTTACCCAATACTGGTGCCTCCCACTGCTGGGTGCTTGCCATATTGGTGCCAAATTTCATGTAGATGCCTGATCCGCTTTAGTCCTCGTGCAAGCTCAGAACTCCTGAGCTCAGGTGATGCCATCAGCCTTTCCGAGAGAAGCGTCCCACCGACCCTGGTCACGGGAAGGAGTTTCACAGAGAAGTCCCATTGCTGCTTTATTGGCTTCCTCAGCCTTTCTCTTGAGAGCCTCGAAGAGAGAATACAGAATCCTCCAGCTGCCATTTAGAGTCCTTTACAAACTCATTCTGTTTTATTCCTTTAGGCTTATTATGTATTACTACATTCTAGTCAAAATAGGAGTCTGGCTGTTCCCATTAGACAGTGTTTTCCCTCCTGGCTCTCTGCCTTGGCGGAGGCCGTCTCCTGTAGCGAGAAGGCATTTGTTCCTCTTCTCCACTTCGTGGAATCCCTGGTTCCCTTTGAAGCTCTGCCCGTGTCACCTCCCAGGCAAGGACCTTCCCATTTGTTAGGATTCTTCTCAACTCCCATGAAATTACTTCATAGTTTCCTTTCTATTGGAATGTGAGCCCCACCTAGGGAGGGATGGTCACATTTGATCATTTTTGGTTTTGTTTCTGGGCCTTGATTTCCTACTCCCCCTCCTAATGAATGTGAATTAATGAAGATGTAGATAGCAAATAGGCATTTAATAAATATTTATTGAATTGAATCATGCAGTCCTTGATCCTTTCTACTATTTACCATCATCTTTTGGTTTCTGATTTTTGTCAGTTTGAAAGTTCCCTGTGGTTTCAAGAATCCATTTCATAAAAAAGTGGTTTGAGGTTTGGGTTTTTTTTTTTTTTTTTTTTTTTGGTTCACCCAGGCCTGGTCCATCTAGTTCCTGCTGACTGGATGACTGAAATGATGAGATGATTCCTAGTCAAAACATCGTGTCTCCTTTCAAGGGTAATGGGAGCTACAAAACAGAGTCATTCTTTTTTTCCCCCTCCTAAAACCCTTCCTTTCCATCTTAGAATCAATACTATGTATTGGTTCCAAGGCAAAAGAATGGTAGGCAATAGGGGTTGTGACTTGCCCAGGGTCACCCAGCTAGGAAGTGTCTGAGGCCAGATTTGAACCCAGGACCTCCCGTCTCTAGGCCTGGATCTCCATTCACTGAGCCATCCAGCTGCCCCCCAGAGTCATTCTTTTTTTTTTTTTATAGTACTCTTTTTTTTTAATTTTAAACCCTTAACTTCTGTGTATTCACTTATAGGTGGAAGATTGGCAAGGGTAGGCAATGGGGGTCAAGTGACTTGCCCAGGGTCACACAGCTGGGAAGTGTCTGAGGCCAGATTTGAACCCAGGACCTCCTGTCTCAAGGCTGGCTCTCAATCCACTGAGCTACCCAGCTGCCCCCTCCCAGAGTCATTCTTAATCACTTCAGGAGTCAATTCTGTTGACATGCATTCATCACTCTACTAAAGCAAGTTGGGTGCCATGATGGCTTGCCATAACTTTGTCATTGTTTTCTCCTTGAGCGGGCTCTGTAGTTCAAAGATGGTAACTAAGTGGTACATATTTCTGCAGAGAGGAGAAAGGTATGCTATGGGAGAAGCAAAGGTGCTCACATTCCAAAGGTGGGGGCCAGAGGAAAAACGGAGAACCTTTTTCATTTGCTTTTTCCCTTTTATCTTAAACCTTTAAGCCCTGTAATACATTGGTACCAAGCAGTTATGTTTGTATCCCCCAAATGCAGCACCATTCCTGATGGGTAGTAGGCATTTCATCAATATTTGCTGTTGAATGTAAAAAGTAATTAATTTTAAATCCATATTTCACAACTCCTTCAAAGTCTAATATATTTATTATTTTTTTAAAAATCCAGAGTTGTTTCATCAATGTAAGGGAGCTTCTGGTAAGTAAGCTCTCCCTAACAATACACATCAACTGCTCTACCCCTTACTGTTTCAGAGAATTTTCTGGGGGCACTGAGAGGTGGAGACATTTGCCAATTCAGTTCCACAATTCCACAAACATTTCTTAAGTGCCTACTGTGTGTCAGGCACTGCGTAGGTCACACAGATAGTATATGTTGGAAGTAGAATTGAACACAGGTCTTTCTGGCCCACTAGCCAATGTGTCATATTGACTCTCATTTCTTTTTTTGCTATTTACTAATTACTATTTACTAATTACAGGATTGTTAAAGATAATTCTTCTCTTAGAACATTTGAAAGTTCTTTTATCTTAACTTCGATAAATAGATTGGCATATGAAACATATCATTATGTTTCATCATAATTGCTGTCCCTGATTTCAGATTGTTGTCTGGATTTTTTCTGTGTAAAAGTTGTCGAGTGTTAAAGATTTCTTCTTGATCTTTCTCTTTTGGGGTTCTTGTTCCTGGCTTGCCATTATTATTATTTCTTTCTCAGTCAGAAGTCTGGATGGGGCAGACAGGCTCTCTGCCTATGGAGCTGTGGAGCAGTGTTGGACTGAGTCACAGCGCTGTGTGCCCTCTCAGGCTTATCCTCTCACCCAGGGTCTGTCTGCACACTTTAGGCTCCTGAGGTTTCAAGTCTAGTTGTTCTCGGGGTCAAGCCTCCTGGTGGTCCCCTTGCTTGTTCCTCTGCCCGAAGCTCCTTTAACACTCTCAGGGTGCTGCTTCCATAGTCATGTGCCCCTCTGTACTGGGTCCCGACCTAAGGTCCTTGCCTGCTCTCAGGGTCCCATCCTTGCCTGTGCGAGTGCTCAACGGTCCGTGCCTGCCCTCAAGGTCTGTGTTCAAAGTCCACAAGTTCATTAGCCTCTTGGGGTCTTAAGCCTTGCTGCTTTCAGGAGCAGGTCCTGGTGATCCCAGGTAGCTGCCAAGAACTTAATGGATGCCCCACACTCACTCTAACTCTTGTGCGCTGGCTTTGGCATTGTAGGTGGTGTGTATGTGTGTGTGTGGGGTTGCTCAGCTCATGTTTTAGTGAGAGCTACTTTACCCCCTTATAGCATGGAAATGCCCCGATCCCACGTACCTTCAATGCTGCACCCTGTTGTGGGGTCCCTTCCTTTGTCTGGATTTGTTTTTATGTCCTCTTGAGGAGTCCTATTTGCGTGGGTTAGGAGAGGTTAAGCAGCTGCTTTTTACTCTGCCACCATCTTAACCCAGAAGTCCCTGATTGCAGATTGGACAGAACTCTGGGCCTGGAGTCAGGAAGACTCATCTTCCTAAGCGCAAATCAGGTCTCTGATACTCACTAGCTGGGTAACCCTGACCAAAACACTTAACCCTGTTTGCCTTACTTTCCTCATCTGTAAAAATGAGCTGGCAAAGGAAATGGCCAATTGCTCCAGCATCTTTGCCAAGAAAACCCCAAATCAGGTCAATTAAAAGTCAGGAACAACTGAAAAACAACTGAAGAAACTCAGAAATTTAAACGAATGTTTTCCAAAATCTAAATCCACCATTTTTGCCTGACTTGAGAAAGATTATAGACTCTGGGTGCTGAATGAGACCTAGATTTTTTGGACTTGGCTTATGTATTTTTTTAATTTTAATTTTGAATATTTTTCCCTAGTTACATGTTTCATGTTCTTTTCCTCTCCCCTACCCCCCTTAGCCAATGCACAATTCCACTGAGTTTTACATATATCATTGATCGAGACCTAATTCCATATTATTGATAGTTGGACTAGAGTTATTGTTTAGTGTCTACATCCCCAATAGTATCCCCATCAGCCCATGTGTTCAAGCAGGTGTTTTTCCTCTGTGTTTCTCCTCCCACAGTTCTTTCTCTCAATGTGGCTAGTTTTCTTTCTCATGAGGACTTGGCATATGTAGAAATGTTTTTCCTTAACTCCATGTTTGAAAGGCTTTGCTTTTGTTTCCAATAGGGAAGGGGCAGAAGAATATAAATTTTTTGTGAATTGAACATGCTAAATTAAATCCTCCTTTAAGATGGAGTTCAGGAACCATTTGCTACATTCTTGTCTTCTTGGGACCAGCCAAATAGGACAATCCATGAGGTACAAATGTGGCTCATAAAAGGCATTACTAGGCTATAAGCTAGCATGGTGGTAAGTCAGATAAAAGGTGCTTAACTGTTTGAGTGAATGTGAATCTAGGAGGTCACTGTGAGTGACCTGTGAACTTTCAAGAAATCTATTTTCTAGTTGCTTTGCACTTAATTAGCCCTTCTGCAGGTAAGATTTTCATTGTGCTGTTTTTTCATTTAATTTTTTAAAATGCATTTTTAGATAGAAGAGGAAATGTGACTGTAGTAGATAGAGAGCTATTCTCTAGGTCAAAAATACTTGGGTCTTTGGGATAGCTAGGTGGCTTAATGGATAGAAAGCCAGGCTTGGAGTTGGGAGGTCCTGGGTTCAAATTTGACCTCAGATACTTCCTAGCTGTATGACTCTGGGCAAGTCACTTAATCCCAGTTGCCCAGGCCTTATCAGCTCTTTTACCTTGGAACTGATAGGTAGTGTTGATTT
Source organism: Gracilinanus agilis (assembly GCF_016433145.1). Classification (NCBI taxonomy): domain Eukaryota; kingdom Metazoa; phylum Chordata; class Mammalia; order Didelphimorphia; family Didelphidae; genus Gracilinanus; species Gracilinanus agilis. Next base: position 483,155,803 of record NC_058133.1, on the reverse strand, counting down.
TAAGATAGAAGGTAAGGGTTTAAAAAATATTAGGGTCTAATTGATGACACATACTGCCTATATGACCTCAGAGAAGTCAGCTTCTTAGTGCCCCAGGCAGTTCTCCAAAACCGAGTTGCAGAGAAGGAGCTGGTCTTCATTGGTAGAAGGAGTTCTCTTCACTAAAGGAATCATGAGTCTATGCCTCAAATAAATAAAATTATACAAAACATTTTCTGGTTCTGCTCCTCTTTTGCATGTATGATACAGGACAAATCCTCTTTTCTCTCTAGCATTTTCCTCATTCATGAAGTCCTAGGTTGGACCTGAAGATCTCTGAGACCTCTTCTATTTTTAAGTCCTCTAACTTAAATTGAATGGGAGAAATGTGCCATATTTCCTTTCAGTAAGAGTTACACTTAGTGGGGCAGCTGTGTGTCTCAGTGGATAGAGAACTAGGCCTAGAGATGTGAGGTCCTAGTGTCAAATCTAACCTCAGACACTTCCTAGCTGTATGACCCTGGTCAAGTCACTTAGCTCCAATTGCCCTAACCAATACACAGTATTGATTCCTAGATTGAAGATAAGGGTTTAAAAAAAGAGTTACATTTATATGACACTTGTCTGTTCTGATTATGAGTCCATAACCCTAGTACCATATTCCATTTGGTGGCAGTTATTTATTTTCTTAGAAAAAACCAAGCAAGAGGTAGAAAAAAATTACAAAATGTAAAATAAATAATTTTGATTACATTAAATTAAAAAGTTTTTGTATAAACAAAACTAATGCAACCAAAATTAGAAGGGAATCAATAAATTGGGAAAAAATCTTTATAACAAAAAAATTCTGACAAAGGTCTAATTACTCAAATTTATAAGGAGCTAAATCAATTGTACAAAAAATTAAGTCATTCCCCAATTGATAAATGGATAAGGGACATGAATAGGTAATTTTCAGATAAAGAAATCAAAACTATCAATAAGCACATGAGAAAGTGTTCTAAATTTCTTATAATTAGAAAAATGCAAATCAAAACAACTCTGAGGTGCCACCTCACGCCTAGCAGATTAGCTAACATGACAGCAAAAGAAAGTGCTGAATGTTGGAGGGGATGTGGCAAAATTGGAACATTAATGCATTGCTGGTGGAGTTGTGAATTGATCCAACCATTCTGGGTGGCAATTTGAAACTATGCCCAAAGAGCACTAAAAGACTGCTTGCCCTTTGATTCAGCCATACCATTGCTTGGTTTATACCCCAAAGAGATAATAAGGAAAAAGTACAAAATACAAAAATATTTATAGCCGCACTCTTTTTGGTGGCAAAAAAAAAAAATTGGAAAATGAGGGAATGTCCTTCAATTGGGGAATGGCTGAACAAATTGTGTATTTGCTGGTTATAGAATACTATTGTGCTCAAAGGAATAATGAACTGGAGGAATTCCACATGTAAGAGGGAAAAGGGTTTTTTTGATTGGATATAATATTTAAAGGTGTGGTTGCCAAGGAATTGAATAAATACCAATTCCTAAAATGATTTTAGTAATTTATTTATAAAATATAGGAGAGAGTGGAAGTAGAGAGATGAGAAGAGGGTAGAATAAGAGATCTAGTTTAAAGAACTAGACTAGGTCTAAGAAAGAGATTTAAGAAGAGTCTCACCAAGTCCAAGGTCCCGGCCAGAGCTCTTCCAAGTCTAAGCCACGAACAAGAAGAGGTAAAAAAGCCAAGCCCCAGAAATTCTCTTAATTTATCCAGGCCAATTCTTTCATCACTTCCTGTGCCTTCTTCCTAGTTTACATTTCTAATCACAATAGATGCTTTTCTTAGTACTGCCTAGGAGGCAGTCAGTCAATTCTGAGTTGTCACTGATTTTTGCACACATAGGTCACAGACCTCCCAACTTGTGAGTTAAGTGGAGTTGTTTACACTTTTGGTGATTAGATTTAAGAAAGGACAAGGAAGATTTAATCTCATTATCACACACATGAACTGGAATGATCTCCAGGAACTGATGCAGAGTGAAAGGAGCAGATCCAGGAGAACATTGTACACAGAGATTGATACACTGTGGTACAATTGAACATAATGGACTTCTCTACTAGCAGCAATGCAAGGATCCAGAGCAAGGCTGAGGGACTTATGAGAAGGAAAATTAGCCACATTCGGAGGAAGAACTGTGGGAGTAGAAACACAGAGGAAAAACAACTGCTTGAACACATGGATTGATGGGGATACTATTAGCAATGTAGACATTAAACAATAACTCTATATGGAGTTAGGTCTTGATCAATGATACATGTAAAACCCAGTGGAATTGTGCGTTGGCTACGGGGGTGGTGGGGTCTGGGGGAGAGGGAAAGAACATGAAACATGTAACTATGGGAAATTATCCAAAATAAAAAATTTAAATTAAAAATTTTTTTTCTAAATAAATAAATAACTGCCACCAAATGGAATATGGTGCTAGGGTTATGGACTCATAATCAGAACAGACAAGTGTCATATAAATGTAACTCTTTCCTTTTTTTTATTAGATTGACCAGTACTTTGTCAATTTTATTTGTTTTTTTCAAAGTACCAGCTTCTGGTCTTATTTATTAATTCAATAGTTATTTTACTTTTGATTTTATTAATTTCTCCTTTAATTTTTATAATTTCTAATTTAGTTTTCAACCAGAGATTTTTAATTTGATCCCTTTCTAGTTTTTTGATTCGTATGCCCAATTCATTGACCTCTGCCCTCCCTAATCTGTTAATATATGCACTCAAGGATATAAATTTCCCCCTAAGTACTGCTTTGGCTGTATCCCACAGGTTTTGGTAGGATGTCTCATCATTATCATTCTCTTCAATGAAATTATTAATTGTTTCTATGATTTTTTCTTTTATTAACTGATTTTGGAGAATCATATTATTCAATTTACAATTAGTTTTTGATTTGCCTTTCCATATGCCCTTACTGTAAGGGGGGAAAGGGTTTTTTGGGTTCAGTATATTAAAAGATAGTTGCCAGAGTCTTGATTATTATCAATCCTCAATTAAAAATAATCTCAAGTCAAAATTGACTTTTATGGAAGTTTATTTACAATTAAGAAGAGAGAAGAAATAAAGAAATAAGAATCTAACTCAGTAGGTAATTTACTACGATCCTCTAATTAATCCAGGTAGATCTAATTAAACCACAGCTGAGAGTCAGAGGGCCAGAGGCCCAGAGGTGAATGAAGCAAAAATTCATTCACAGAGTCTATTAAAAGAAGTTTCTTAAGAGAAGTTCAGGAAGATCCAGTCTTTAAACTCACCACGTGGAATTCTAAAGAAGATATTTAAAGTAGTCTCACCAAGGTCTCAACATTCCTTCATGGACCGGAAGAGCTCCTTCATCAGCCATGTTCTTCACCAGAAGCTCCCAGCTGATTGAGGACCTTCTCCTTTTAAAGGGGTCACTTATGAGTCACTTCCTATGCCTCCCTCCTAATTTGCATGTCCAATCTCAATAGATGCTTTTCAAAGCATGCCTGGGGTTGGTCAGTCGATTCTGATTCATCACTCACTCTAGCAAACGTGGGTTAGGACCTCCCAGAATTTGAGGTGCTCTCACCTTTGGTGATTAAATCTAAAAATGGGCAGTGTAGACTTAATCTAATTATCACATTACTAATTATTATTTTTATTGCATTATAATCTGAAAAGGTTGCATTTATTATTTCTGCTCTTTTGCTTTTGTTTGCCATGTTTCTATATCCTAGTGCATGGTCAGTCTTTGAGAAGGTACCATGTGCTGCTGAAAAGAAAGTGTATTCCTTTTTGTCCCTATTTATTTTTTCCACATATCTATTAACTCTAATTTTTCTAGGATTTCATTCATCTCTCTTACCTCTTATTTATTTGTTTGTTTGTTTATTTATTTATTTTTTAACCCTTGTACTTCAGTGTATTGTCTCATAGGTGGAAGAGTGGTAAGGGTGGGCAATGGGGGTCAAGTGACTTGCCCAGGGTCACACAGCTGGGAAGTGGCTGAGGCCGGGTTTGAACCTAGGACCTCCTGTCTCTAGGCCTGACTCTCACTCCACTGAGCTACCCAGCTGCCCTTTCTTATTTATTTTTTGGTTTGATTTGTCTAGATCTGATAGGGGAAGGTTCAGGTCTCCCACTAGTATTGTTTTACTATCTGTTTCTTCCTTGAGCTCTGTCAGTTTCTCCTTTAGAAATTTGGATGCTATACCATTTGGTGCATAGATGTTAAGTACTGCTATTTCCTCATTGTCTGTACTGTCTATTATCAGGATGTAATTGCCTTCCCTGTCTCTTTTGATCAGATCTATTTTTTACTTTGGCTTTATCAGTTATCAAGATTGCAACTCCTGCCTTCTTTTTCTCAGTTGAAGCCCAATAGATTTTGCTCCATCCTTTCACCTTCACCCTGTGTGTCTATCTGCCTCATGTGTGTTTCTTGTAGACAACATATGGTAGGCTTTTGGTTTCTAATCCACCTTGCTATTTGCTTCCCTTTTATGGGAGAGTTCATCCCATTCACATTCAGAGTTATGATTGTCATTTGTGTATTCCCCAACATTTTGAAGTCCTCTCATAATTCTGTCTTTTCTTCTTTCACTATTTCCTTTTAAACCAGTGGTTTGCTTTTAATTAGTCCCCCTAATTCCTACCCTTATTTTACTTCCCTTTCTTCCCCCTCCCTTTTTGTTCTCCTCTTGTTATTTTTTTAGGGTCAATTAGATTCCCCCCCTCTTTTTTCTTCCCTTTATGTACTCCCTGCCCCCTTCCCCTCCCCATTTGTTTTTTCCCTTCTGCTTTTCCCTGTAGTGTAAGATAGAATTTGTTACTCCAGTGGACCTAGCTGCTCTTCCCCCTCAGAAATTATTCCTCTGAGAGTAAGGTTTAAGTATTACCTATTATCACTCTCTTCTTCTCCTTCTTATTATAGAATTCTTCCTCTCCCCTTCCCATACACCTCTTTGTGTGGTATAGATTATCCTATTTTTCTTATTCCTTTAAGTTTCTCTTGGTGCCATCTTCTATTCCCCCCCTTTTCTTTCTTTTTTCTTTTTTTTGTGTGTGTATCATCTTAGATCTCTTAGTACCCCAAACTTTTCCTATGTATAGTTCTTCTAATTACTATAATAGTGAATACAATTTTTGAGAGTTACAAATAGCATTTTTCCATATAGGAATATAAGTAATCTGATCTTATTGAAGCCCTTAAAGAAGAGCCTTAAATTTTTTTTCTTTCCCCTCTTTTTCTAATTTACTATTTCATGTTTCTATTGGTTTTTGTGGTTGGATATCAAACTTTCCATTTAGTCCTGGTCTTTTATTTGCAAATACTTGGAAATCTTCTATTTTGTTGAATGCCCATACTTTCCCCTGGAAGTGTATAGTCAGTTTTGGTGGGTAGGGGATCCTTGGTTGTAGACCCAGTTCTCTTGCCTTTCTGAATATCATATTCCAAGCCTTGAGGTCTTGAAGTGTGGAGGCTGCCAGATCCTGTGTAATCCTGATTGGTATTCCTTGATATCTGAATTGTCTCTTTCTGGTTTCTTGTAATATTTTCTCCTTAACTTGGAAGCTTTTGAATTTGGTTATTACATTTCTGGTGATTGTCTTTTGAGGATTTAGTATAGGGTGTATAAATATGAAAAATGATAAAGGCTTGTGTAAATATATAAATTAGTATTTTAATTAAAGCCATGTTTATAGATAAAGTTATCAGACCACGCGCTTGTAAGCATTCAAAACTGCCGCCGCCTCCATTACTGCCTCCTAGCCAAGCTCCTACTCGCCAAGAGAGACCACTCCCTCCTAACCCACGAGATTTAAGCTCTCCCCTGCGTCAAGACGTCGGAGACGGAAATCAGTTGGACCATGTTGGATCACGGGAAATGTAGTTTTATACATTTCCCAAATTTCACTTTTTACAATTCCCCGTGAGGTCCGGCAAAAAAAAAAGGTTAGTCCTTTTTTCTTCGCTGGACCTGTAAAAATAGACAACTTCTAAATTTTTCAGGAATTTTGGGGATAAAAGAAATAAATGAACAAATGGTTAAAATTAGACGCATTGACAAAAAACCAATTTGGGGGCTGTCCCCCACTGGCATAACAGTGTACAATTTAAAACAATACATACAACTCAATTTCAACTCCCCATAGTTCAATCAACTGCACCCCAAAGTTCAAAGTTTGGTCTTCATGGTACAGTGAAGGCTTTTCAGACATCTTCATGTGTCCTCACCAAACAAATTCGTTGTCTGGATTTTGGGGAGATGGCAAGATCCTTATTCTGAAATTATTCTCAAAAGAATTTAAACTTTACATTATAGATTACAAAACATACATTTTCTTCTAAGATTTTATATAATTCCCCGTGAAATTACTCCGAAAAGAGTTAAATATACATATATTTTTACATTATCGAATTTTAAAAACTTAACAGATATCCCCGTGAGGTAAATCTTAAACACACCTTTTTTCTAAAAAAGGTACCTCAGGTCAGCTAAGGATGAGTGGCTGAGTCCTGGGGGTTATATGAATTCAATTGGCAAAATAAAAAGAATAAAATTCAAGAAAAAAGAAAAAATTAACTTGTGAAATGTAAAATGTGCAAAAATCTGGGGAAAATAAACTTAGACCTTTGAATGAAGGTCTAATTAAAGTGAATTCAACAGTGTGCAATTACCCATCCAGAGCCAGGACTTAAGGAAAATGTCTCTCTCTGATCTGACTTATCATCAGCTTTTTAGGGAAGTGAGCCAAATAAATAACCAATCTTAGGTGCTTTCTAGGAATCTAAGTTGAGGGGACCCACGTCCTCTAAAGTTTTAGAAAAGACTGGAACTCCAGGACTCAAAACCCAATTTCCAAGCCCTAAAGTATTGGCATGGAACTGCTATTATGCAGATCTTAGTCAGTCAAGTCTCTGACCATGTGCTTTCTTTAGCACTATTAACGGCTTTCATATTCCCTTCTGGAATCAGGGAGGCATTTAATCACAGTCCTATAGGCTCAGGTATTTGCTGTAGAATCAGAAAAAAGATAAATAATGATTATATATGTACTTCCAGTACAAGATGATAAAAGGGGAAAATCAATTTCTCTCATTAAAAAATGTTTTAAAAATCAAAAATATATATATAGCTTAGAATTAGAAGGGTTATGTTACCCAAAAATGAGACTTTCTGTTGGAGAAAGTGGGTTTTACAAAATAGCAGTTTCACAATGCACATTCAAATAGAGTACCATTATTTCCAATAGCACATTTTAAAACAATAAATGATGTTTAAAATCATATACTTGTTACAATCTGTAACCCTTGGCAAATGCTGTTATTGCTTCCATAGCAAAGAATATACAGGAGCTCCTTGACTCTCTGTATTTAAAAAAATCCTGGATAGGAATGCGTCTACCCATTTAAGGAAAATAATATCTCTTATAATAAAATATATAAGAGCTTTATCTTTTAAGACAACAATTCTTAAGGATTTAAAGTAAAAGGTAAAAAATATCTCTTGTAAAATTACAAGGTAATATTTAAAGCATGGAAAACTTTCAAGGTTCTTTGCAATTACCAAGACAGAATAAATTTTAAAAGACATGTGCTTCTATAAATCCAGTAGTATCAGATCAACAAGCTGGTCAAAACCTCTTACCAGTTCTAATAGATTTTTTTCATTATTTGGGAGTTACAATAATATCATCACAGAATTAATCTAGCAGCCACAAACTTCATTAACTTAAAATGATTCAGCGCAACAGGAAAATCAACGAAATAAGCAAGATTAATTTACAAAAGTAATTAACAAAATACAGTAAGATACAGTCTTTTTAAAACAGAAATAAAGCTCATTCAGTTCCGAGGTTTTAAAAGTTCACCCCTGGTTCCAATTTAAGGTTCTTTTGATTGAGTTCTGCTGAGTTTAAGGGTTTTTTTTTTTTTCCAAGTTCAAAGTTCTTCCCCTGAGTTCAGTTTTTTAATCACAAGCAAGTCTGAATAGGCCATTCGGCCAATTAAGGGTAAACGCTAGGTCCACGTGGTGTCAGGTCATTGTAGAAAATCCCACATGTAGAGCTTGTGTGGGTGGCTAAATTAGGTCTTTAGAGAAACACGTGGAAGGCTAGAAATAGGGAAAAAGGGGAATATACTACCCAAATGGTTTGCGGCAGAGCTGAAGCAGTCTCTGGAGGTCTCGGCAAGTCAGGACTGGGTTCCTTCCCGGAAATCTCAGGTTCTGGAACTCGGGGTTGAAGTGGAAGCGGCAGCACTGGGACTGGAACGCTGGCGGGCTTGTAGTCAGGAAGCGGTAGGAATGGAGATCAGCGGCAGAGACACACTAGCTGGGCTCCGGCATTTTAGTTTAAAGCCAAAGGCCCGAATCGGCTGGCCTGACCTCCCTCCCAAGGTGGCTTGGGCTGGACTGGCCGGCTGAGTCCCACTGGAGGCAAAAACGTGCTCTTGCTTTTAGCAAAAGCATGGCAAGGAAAGTCACTTTCCTTTTTTAAAAAAGTGTTCAAAAGAGCTGAGCCAGACGGCCAAAAAGCAGGCATGGCTATCGTTAGGCTATCTGGAAGATTGAGAGTTCGAATTTCGACCTTCTGGTTCGCCAAATTATAAAAATGAAAAATGATAAAGGCTTGTGTAAATATATAAATTAGTATTTTAATTAAAGCCATGTTTATAGATAAAGTTATCAGACCATGCGCTTGTAAGCATTCAAAACTGCCGCTGCCTCCATTACTGCCTCCTAGCCAAGCTCCTACTCACCAAGAGAGACCACTCCCTCCTAACCCACGAGATTTAAGCTCTCCCCTGTGTCAAGACGTCGGAGACGGAAATCAGTTGGACCATGTTGGATCACGGGAAATGTAGTTTTATACATTTCCCAAATTTCACTTTTTACAGGTGTTCTGTGGGCTCTTTCAATGTCTATTTTGCCCTCTTTTTCAAGGACATCAGGGCACTTTTCTTGGATAATTTCTTGTAATATGATATCTAGATTTCTATTTGTCTCTGATTTTTCTGGAAGACCAATAATTCTCAAGTTGTCTCTTCTAGACCTGTTTTCTTGATCTGTCATCTTCTCATATTTCACGTTTCCTTCTATTTTGTCAGTCTTTTGACTTTGCTTTATTAATTCTTGCTGTCTTGTGAGATCATTGGCTTCTACTTGCTCAATTCTAGCCTTTAAAGACTGGTTTTTAGCTATAATCTTTTGGTTTTCCTTTTCTATCTGGTCTATCTGGCTCTTCATGGCTTCCAGCTGGTCATTTCTGGTCTTCAATCTGCTCATCATTTAATTTGATTTCTGAATCTCAATTTCCAAATGTGAAATTCTGCCTTTTAAACTGTTATTTTCTTTTTGAACTATTTCCCAATTTTCTTGCCAAATCTCTTCCACCTTTCTCATGATCTCAGACTGGAACTCTTCAAGAGCTTGTGACCAATTTTCATTTTTTGGGGAGGGTTTGGATGTGTTTACATGTTTGTCCTCCTCTGCTGTCTGTTCTGTGGTCTGAATTTTTTCTATGTAAAAATTATCTAGAGTTAGTGGATTTTTCTTACTTCTTTTGTTGGTTGGTTTTTCTTGAGCCTTGCTAGCCATTAGTCTGCTGTTTCTTTCTTCTCTCAGAAGTCTGGGTGAAGAGGGCAGACTCTCTGTGTATGGAGCTACAGAGTGGTTTTTGCCTGAGGCTACTTTTTGAGTCTCAGAGGGATTTCTGCTGTATGCTTCCCCAGCCCTACTCCCCTCTCGAGCCCAAGGTGCAAATTCTTCAGCCTTCTGAGGTTTCAGGTCTAGCTGCCCTCAGGGGTGCTCTTTATCTGCTGCCAAGAACTTAGAGGTTGTTCCCCACTGCTTTAATTCTAGGGCACTGGCTATGAATCCTGCCCAGTAGGTAGGGTGGGGGGAGGATTTGATCAGCTCGTGGTTTGTTGGGAGCTAATTTACCCCTTATAGCATGGAAATGCCCCAATCCCACATACCTTCAATGCTGCGCCCTATTGTGGAGTCCCTTTGCTCATCTGATCTTGACCTTTTTGTTCTTTTGAGGTATGGTATAGGTCAATGGTGGGGAGGGTAAAAGTTTTGCAACTACTCTGCAGCTATCTTAACCTGGCAGTTGTTTAAATGACAAACTTAAGAAGCTTTTATGTACTTTAACCAGAATATTCACATTGATATGGGTATCTCCTCCAACAAATACAATCTGGCTTCTGACCTCTGCTCTCCACACACACAACTACCATTTTAGATCAGACCCTCATTACTTGCCTCCTAGATTTTGTAATAGTCTCCTAATTGTCTCTCTGCCTCAACTCTATCACTACTCCAACCCATCCTCCATGTAAGGGCTGATGTAATTTTCCTTAAGCACAGAACTAGCCATGTGACCCCTTCTATTCCAGCAGCTTCCTCTAGCCTCTTGAACAAAATATAAATTCTTCTGTTTAGCTTTTAGAGACCTATATACCATGGCTCCAACCTACTTTTCCAGCTTTATTGGAATCACTCCCTCTCTTGCTCTGAAATCCAGCCAAAATGGCCTTCTTTCCATTCCTCATACACTGAATGCCATTTTGTAGTCTACCACCTTGAGCCTAGGACTCCTATTCAAGAGTATGACTGTCTATACTACCATGCCTGGTCCTGGATCTCTGCCCTTGAGTGTCTTATTCTTGTTGTGCCAAACAACAACTCCCTCCTCCCCCCCACCCCTCGCCCTCCTCCTGGTGTGTAGTTTTCTGCATCACCATCATGCCATCTACCTTTTGCTTTTCTCCTAACCCCCATCTCCTGAGGCTTGGGGACCTAAAATTGTTATCTGTACTTCGAGGTTATGGACCATAACCAATCCGAGGCACTGGTTGCTCTTTCTCCCAGTATAACTGCACCCAGTTAGGTCAACTTGGTGGTTCAGTATAGAGTGCAAAGCCTGGAGCCAGGAAGACCTGAGTTCAAATCAGACCTCAGACACTTACTAGCTGTGTGGCTCTGGGCAGGTCACAACTGTTTGTCTCAATTTCTCATCTACAAAATGAGCTAGAAGAGGAAATGGGAAATGACTTCTGGTTTCTTTGCCAAACAAACAAATAAACAAACAAACCCAAATGGAGTAGGGAAGAGTCAGAGAACTAAACAACATACTTCCTATCCCCACCCACCCAAATATCATTCAAATGAATTTTCTTCAGAGATAGAATTACTGATTTATGTGTCTGCATTCAGTGTGTGTATATGTACTTATAACATGGATGCACACATTATATAAAGTATATGTATACATACACACGTAAGAATACATACATATGTACATGTTTGGGTATCCATATAGACAGCTCTTTATGTAAATTTGCACAATGCAATTTCAACTTTGGGTAAAGAATTCTGAAAGAAATCCTCATTCTAAAACCCCCGAAATCTGTATTAACTTTACAACACTGTGTTCTCTTTGCTCTTGTCCTTCTGCTTGGGCTCCATAACCTCCCACCCATCCCCTCCACCAAAAAATCTTCAAACTCTCTAGGTGTAAGCAGACTTGAGACCAAGAGAGGAAACCTTTTCCCATCAGCCCACCCACCCATGTGTCTATCTTCTTTCTGCCTATGCTCAGGTACCATGTATCTGTCTCTGGCCTGGGTCACCTGTCCTCTCCTGTGTCTGGTCCCCATATGGCTCCTCCATCCCCTCCACTTCTTCCTCTCCTTTCTGGCAAATTCACATCACACAAAAATTGTTTTATGTAATATGTGGAATGAAAGACCCATTTACACAAAGCCAGAACTGTCTGTATATGTACGTGTGTGTGTTTGCATGTGTGTGTCATTTTGATTTTAGAATTTTGGAAGGAGTTGACAACAAGCCTAATCAGCTTCCAGTTTCTACGTAATTGGTCTACTTTTCCCCAATTAAGAAAATCAGGACAACATTGATAAATATTGAGTCTTCTGAACTCATCCTGTTTTCCAAAGCTTCTAAGAGTATAATTCATGTATTAACATTTCCAAGGTCTTTTTAATACCATCACTGAGACTTAAATTCAAAGTTAGTATGGAAATGCTTAAATCCCCATCAATTTTGGATGCCAGCTCCTACTTAACCACATTTTTGGGTCATCCTTGGATAATTATTTTCCTTGATAAAGAAGGTAGAATATGGGTTGGTTGCAGAGTCCTACTCTGTTTCTCATTAACATTACCCTATCTGCCCCTAAGCAATATATCTATACCTTTCTGGCATTTGCTTTGAAAGTAACTGTGGGGTAGCGAGGCAGCACAATGGATAGAACACTAGGTCTGTAGATGGGAGGTTCTGGGTTCAAATCTGACCCAGATACTTCTTAGATGTATGACCATGGTGTAATGGGGAAATTGTATCTCTCTTATCTTAAGTCTTATACCTATCCTACAATTTCCCCTTTACACTGGGCAAGTCACTTAACTCCAACTGCCTAGCCCTTACTGTTCTTCAATTGATTCTAAGATAGAAGGTAAGGACTTTTTTTTTTTTTTAACTAATTGCTCGTTTTTCCCTGTTTTTTTTTTTTTTTAATAACCTTAAGGCTAATTCTGGGCTTTTGTCTTCTTGATACTGAAATGCTTTGTAAATCTTAAGGAATATTAGTTATTGTTATTATTCCTTTTATACATGTTTTTAGTTCTGAGCTCATCAAACTGCCATTTAATAACCAGTTTTTGATTAGTACCTACTATGTGCTAGACATTGGGCTCCAAAGAGAAAAATGAAATAGTCTCTGTCCCTAAGAAGTTCACATTCTATCAGAAGTCAATGTGTAGCCACATATTTAGCTGCTTCTCTTTTTATTTTTCCTCACCATCAGTCATGATTTTAATATTGAATTTAATTTTCATTTAATATGTAACCAATAAACAAATTAATTAAAAAGAAAAGAATTTCATTTTTGAAACCACCTAATCTCTCTTGAACATTCTTATCTTACCTTAGGCTATGAAATCATAATTTCAAATCATTATTTGAACTCAAAGAATTATTTCCTTAAAGTCTAGACTACAGCTTCCATTTCATCTGGTGTGATAATTTCTTTGGTAAGCATTAATTGTTTTATGACAAGGTCGTTTCCCCCCACTTACAATTCACCAATTGCTTTTCTTTATTGGCCATTCATTCATTAAACAAAAATTAAGCACCTATTATATACAATATAAGCAGTTATTATTCAGTTGTATCTGTCTCTTCCTGACCCTGTGGACCAAACTATTTTTTTTGCGGTTTTCTGGAATGTTTTGTCATTTCCTTTTCTAGTGGATTATAGCAAACAGAGGTTAAGAGACTTGTCCAGGGTCACATAGAAAGTGATTGAGGTCAGATTTGAACTCAGGTTTCCCTGACACCAAGCCCAGAGCTCTATCCACAGAGCCACCTAGCTATGTATATTTAAGTGATAGCATGGTTTGATGGATTGAGCACTAGGCAGCTTCCTGCCTTGAGCTCATGTTATATTTGTGACATCTTCTGGATGGGTGACCTTGGGCAAGTCACTTCAATACTTCAATGCTCTAGGCAACTCTCTTAGACTATAAGTTACAGAAAAGATGCTCCCTTCATTGAAGAATCCCTTCATCTAGGAGTTTCCACTAACAATGAAATAACAGGTTCAGGTTCCGATTCTATATATATCACACTATAGTAGGTCTTCAAGAGGATACCAATCAATCACTCAATAAACATTTCTTAAGCATCCACTCTGTGCCAATCTCTGTGCAAAGTGCTATGAATTTAAAAAAAAAGGCAAAAGAAAGTCTCTGCTTTCAAGGAACTTATCTAATAGGGGAGAAAATATGTAAATGGATAGACACAAAGCAAGCTTTATACAGGGTAAATAGGAAGCAATTAATAGAGGGAAGGCTCTAGAATTAAGGGGGTTGGGAAAGGCTTCCAGTAAAAGAAGGAATTTGGGACTTTGAGGAGGTCAGTAGGTGGAGTGGAGGAGGGAAGAGCATTCCAGACATTCAGGACAACTAGAGACAATGCTTGGAGCCAAGAGATGGAGTGACTTGTGCATGGAACTGCCAAGAGGTCAGTGTCACTGGATCAAAGAGAATGTGTCAGGAAATAAGGCATAAGAAGACTGGAAAAGACGGTGGAAACTAGAGTATGAAAGGCTTTGAATGCCAAATAGATATAGCAATAAATAAAACATGGGCCCTGCCTCCCAAAAGCTTATAATTTGATTTTTTTATCATAAAGATTAAGACCAGAGGAGCAGTTTCCCTCTTACTTCCCTCTGAGATGAAATTGTTGGCAAAGCAAGATACGTGTAATGAGCTTGGAGTAAGCTCAGCTTTGTCCTTTCTGCTTGTGGTCATCCACCTGGAAGCTTTGGGGCTGTGTCCAGCTATGTGATAGTCTATTGTTGAAAGGAGCCGGTATTTTATAACTTTGTGGTAAACAGTAAGGGGCCCCTTGGTCTTTCCCCACCTTGTGACCATAGCAGGGGATGAGATGCTGTGTCTGTTAAATGAAGAAAAAGGGTCAAGCTCACACTCAGCTTTAATTCATTTTCAGATAGCTCTGCTTTGACTCTGCTCTGCAGGGATGCTACTTATGTTCTTTACTACTTTACTGGGCCAGCTCGTGCCTGGACCCTTATTAGCTTTTTCTACTTTCTGTTTCCAAATCGGAGTAGGTTCCTTTGTGAGTTGAAAAGGTCCAGAAGTCTGTGTGTTGGCAGCAGAATCCACCATGTTGGAGATGGCAGCATCCACCAGAGTATTTGACTGTGGCAACAGCAGGTGCAAGTCTGTGGAAGCAACTGAATCTAACATTCAGAGGCACGTCCAGTTGGCAGTAGAGTGATAGGATGGAGCCCAAGTGGAATGTGAAATGCACAATTAGCAGATACAAAAACTGCTTTATACTTTATTGGCGTTGAACATTAGCCTTCTAACAAATTATAACAGCAGTAATAAGTTACTGAATTCTGTTCCAATAATTCTGTTAATGCATGCTTTGAATCTTTTATGCTGAGCATTCCTTTTTGTGTGTAGGAATAAATTACCTTTCTCTTACCTTGATTCATATTGTTCATTGAGTACCTCTTTGAGTCTACCCTTTGGGGACAAAACATATCCAAAGTACTAAACAATTATTCCTTATGGACTTGGGATAAAAAGAATGAGAAAAAAAGGAACTTAATAAACCTAAATAGAAACAGATTGTCTTGGAACTGAATCCAAACACAAACTGCATGGCTGGTTATAGGACAAGGAAAAGTGGATGCCATAGCCCCTATGGACCCAATCTCAACTCCATTGGTTGGTCATTGTCCTTTATACTCCTGGAGGGCCAAAATGACATCACTGAATCTGACTGGGACTGCTCAGACCAAGATGAGCTCAGAAAGGTTCTAGCACAGTTCAAGCACTAATAAGCCCATGTGAATATTTAGAATGGAGATGTCTCAATTCGCACATCTTGTGTTTCTTTTGAGTTCCTGGAATTCTGCTTTGATGCAGGCACACCATGCTGGATGGTCCTGTGCCAGGGTCTCCCATGTCTCACAACAGATGCTAAAGTTCTTCAGAGAGACCTTAAGAGGGTCCTTTTATCACTTCTTCTGACCTAGGTGTGAGCATTTGCCTTGTGTGAGTTCTATGTAGAATAGTCTTTTAAGCAAATGTTTACATTTATATTTCAACACTAGATAAGAATGTAGGAAAACCCATTTTGCTTGATCACATTTATTTATTACTAGTGAGGGTTTATATGGAGGGAGGGAGGTAGAGGGAATAAGGAGTACTGATAATTATTTTAAAAAAAGAGAGAGAGAAAAGTGCATCAGTGAAGAATTTAAAATTTTAAAATGAATAGAGGAGAACAGAAGGCATTTCAGAGAGAGTCAAAAACAAGCAGAGCAGCTTTGAAACTAATATGTTGGTTTATTTTATATTTCAAAATGAAGTATATGTAATAGACATGGTTTCATATACCTTATTTTTTATATTTCTTTGTGTATGGAAATGTTTATGTTTGTTAAGTTCCAGGATCACATGCAAAAAAAAAGACTGACCAAATTCTCTGCTTCCATTGGCATAAGAATCTGAACTTTCAAATTAGTCATTTCTGATGTCGAGCTCTGTTTTTACTTCTATCTTGACAACCTCTCTTCATTTACCATCTTCTACTAGTACTAGTGTCTTCTTTTCTCAAACTATCTTGTATTTAAACTACTTTATAAGTATTATTTATTTTTTAACCCTTACCCCCAGTCTTAGAAACAATAACAAATATTGGTTTCAAGGCAAGAAGAGTGGTAAAGGCTAGACAATTGGAGTTAAGTGACATGTCCAGGGTCACTTGGCTAGGAAGTATGTGAGGTCAGATTTGAACCAGGACCTCCAAATTCTAGGCCTGACTCTTAATCCACTGAGATACCCAGCTGACCCCTAGCATATACAGTGACACCTCCGATTTTGTAGCTAATCCCTTGGAAAACAATCAGTGAAATCTGAAACCAAGGAAAACTGAAGCAATTATTTTCATATGAATCAACAAATCCAATTAATTTGTTCTAGACATTCCAAAATACATACCCAAAACACATTTTACAGAAAATAAATATAGTATTTAATACTAAAAATAGTAAGAAATGAATGTAAAAGGCTAATGTAAAGAATAAATGACCATTTCACATGTTATTTACCTTTCTGAAGACTCTTCTTGGCGTATGGAAGACAGTGAGGAGGGAAGAGAGAAGTTATTGTTTGGAAGGGGAATCCCCCTCCATCAGGCCCTTAGATATGAAGGCATTATCTGGAAAGACTTTGGAAAGAAGCTGACATATAGAGGAGTTGTTGCCTTGATTATGTCCCTCTTTTCAGCTGAGATAGTATGGAAGAATTTCTACTTGACTGAGATGAGATAGCTCACTCCCAATGAGAGAGCTCATTCATTCTGTATAGTCAGGCATATATTCTTCTCTATTTGTTGATCTGATTGTCATTTGCTATCTGTATGGATAAATGGATCTATTTGCTTTTCAATATATGTATTGTTCACCTTGAGTAGGAGAATGGGGGGGTCACCCTTTGTTTTCTCAAAATTAGCATCAAGAGCAAGTGGGCATCCCAACGAAATCCGAGGCAAAGGATGAAATCCGAGACAGATTTTTTCCGGAAAAATTGACGAAAATTGAAACTGACGAAAACCCAAAGTGACAATAAACGATGTCAATGAAAATCTAGGTTGTATATTCTTCACACACACAGTGCTACACCTCTGTTCCTTCTAACATTTCTTTTGAACAAGCTATATCCTCTCACGGCTGCATTCTGCTTCTGAGTCCCACCCCAAGACTTAGTGATTCTTATATCATATTTATCATTTTGTATTAAAATATCAAATTAATTGGCCTTGTGCAGTGTCACTAATAACTGCCCTTATATCTGTGCTGTTTAATATTCTTATCAATGACTTTGATGAAGACACAGGTTACAGGCTTATTCTATTCAACAAATGTTTTAAGTATCTACCATGTGCAAAGCACAGTGCTAGGTTTTTGGAGATAGTTTTATGTCATGCTATAGTTTACGAAATGCTTTTCTTGGTGCCATCCTATGAGGTAGGGAGTACAGATTTTATTATCTCTATTTGTATAAGTCAGGAAACTGGTGCTCAGACATTGTTACTTGCCCATAAACACACAGTTAGCGATAAAACTGGAATTTGGATGTCTCATAACTCCTGGCTGTCTGTGTTCTTTGTACCCTTTCATTTCCCCTCTGCTTGAATTGGCATGTAGATATCTGAATCCATAAGTATTATTCCCCAAATTTCCAGACCTTTTCCACATTTATTTCTTCCTGTGAATTATCAAGCAGTTTTACAAGTATTTTTCTTCCCATGTCATAGCTAACATTTTCTCCATAGTACCTGGTTTTACAGTTTTAGTTAAATATCTCTCTTCTCTTTCATCTTGAATTAATTCCATGAGTTGTACTTTACTGGTTTTGTTACTCGATAAGTGATATCTGGTAGCAATCAATTAATCAGTCAGAATTTTAAAAATTAAATGCCAAGTTGGTGGCCAGGCACCAGCAATAAAAACACGAAAATGAGGCAGTCTCTGCTCTCTAGGAGCTTATGATCTAACTGAGAGGGAGGTGATATGTTTAAAGAAAAATATAGGATATGTACAAAAAGTGCAGTAAGAGGGGCAGCTGGGTAGCTCAGTGGATTGAGAACCAGCCCTAGGGACAGGAGATCCTGGTTTCAAATCTGACCTCAGACACTTCTTTGCTGGATGATCCTGGGCAAGTCACTTAACCCCCATTGCCTAGCCCTTACTGCTCTTTTACCTTGGAATTGATACATAGTATTGATTCTAAGGGTTTCCAAAAAAAATGCAGGGATTGAGTGGATGGTGTGGAAGAAATAAGAAAGGAAAAGTATAATCACTAAGAGGCATCATCAAGGACAGGGCATGCCATGTATTCAGAATGTGACAGTTGGAACCAGACACACCCTGTTATCTAAAAAAACCACCCCAAAACCCTGGTATTTTGGGAGTCTCATTTTTTAAGTTTGTATTTTTATAGCAAAGTTTAGTTGCTACTGATTTTAATTTATTTTCATTGTCTTAGTTTGATTTATACAAAAGGTAATTTAACCAGCAAAAAAATCCATTATGCTTGAGGATTCATTAAATGCTTGCCTTCAAAAAATTATTTGGTTAAATAACCCAATGAAATGTACTATGTAAGCTATAATTGTTCCTAAAAGTTTAAAGTAAAAAAATTTAAAGGCCCTGCTAGACTTTGCTTATTTTCCTTTTTGACAAGATTATTAGACCGACAGATTAGGGGAATATTGCACACATAATATTCCTAGATTTTAGTACAGCATTTATGAGTTTTTCATGCTGTTATTCTGGACAAGATGAAGGGATATGGATGGGTTAGTTCATAGTGGTTTATGTGGATTCAGAGCTATTTAAAAGACCAGATAGAAAGAGTAATCATTAATGGGTTAGGAGTGATGTCTCTAGGAGAGTGCTGTGAGATCTACCCTTGGATCTTAGCTGCTGAATATTCTTATTAGTGACTTGGATGAAGGCAGAACAGAAATGCTTCTTGAATTCAACAAATATTTAAATACCTACTAGATACAAATTTACAAACACAAAAATAAAAGTCATTGCCTTTGAAGAGTTGACATTCTAATGGGGTGGAGGTGGTGATGTTAGAGGGAACCAAACAGGTATTCATATAATTAAATACAAAGTAATTTGGGGGAGAATACTGACACTGGGGAGAAGGGAAGATGATGGAAGGTTTCTTCTGTGAGACTGAATTGGACATGAAGATTAAATTTGTGGGAAATGAAGCTGGAAGGGATAATGAAATGTGCTGAGTGAGAGGTCAGGATCCCTAAAGGTATCAGTGGGCTAAAACAAGGGACTGAATGAAATAAGATGACATTTAACAAGGATAAAGCTCTGCATTTGGAATAAAATAATCCGCTTTTCAAATATAAAATGGGGGGCAGAGAGCATGAGATCTTTCTCAGAAAGTTCAATGCTTGACTAATGGTCAAGCCTGACCTCCAACTAGAGGACTTCCCCCAAATCCTGTCCTTTTATTAGAGAACTTCAACATTATGGAAGCATATAGCACCCAGGGTACTTTCTGGATGATTGTGAACAGAGACTGTCTTTGAACTGTTCAATGAGTTGTTTTTTTAATTTAATTTATTTATTATTATTTTTTAAACCCTTACCTTCCATCTTGGAGTCAATATTGTGTATTGGCTCCAAGGCAGAAGAGTGGTAAGGGCTAGGCAATGGGGGTCAAGTGACTTGCCCAGGGTCACACAGCTGGGAAGTGTCTGAGGCCAGATTTGAACCCAGGATCTCCCATCTCTAGGCCTGGCTCTCAATCCACTGAGCTACCCAGCTGCCCTCTGTTCAAAGAGTTTTGAATGATTCTTAATGTAAGGCTGAGAGATCCTTCGTTGCAAAAGAATCAGTAAGGCAGTACTTTCTTCTATGCAATCAAATGATTTCTCATAATCAGCAAATATTAAGTCCAATGGACTTGCATGGTCTCCATTTTTTAGTCAGTTACAAAACGGTAACGATATGGTCCATTGTTGAATATCAGTTCCAAAAACCAAAGATGTTCTTATTGTGATGGGGGAGATCTTTCACAGATTGCAAGTTGAATAATTTATGGATGCTGATATTCCTGAAATGCTTCTTTTTGTGGATGACATTGGCCCATTTGTATAAACCCATAGAACACTGTAGAGCCTCATAGAAGAGAACAGGTAACCAGCCAAAAGAGTCTGTCCTCTCCATCCATGAAGGAAAAACTGAGTGGATGATGAATATCTGTTGCCCAGAATATGGCATGTATTTGGATGAAAACCTAGAAAGCTTGCCTGTCAACATATCTATCTGAAGTAGACTCTATGGATAAGCAATATGTTGGTCCTGGATTTGAATGGGAGAAAGAGATTGGGCTGGATTGCAGAGCACTACAAAGTTCTTTAATGATCCCAAGATTTCCTAACTTTTTAATACCAATGTTCTCCAGCATTTCTATGTGATGGCAAGACATGGAAATATAAATGACTGAAGAATTAAGAATGAATATCACATGAAAGGCCATAGAAAGGCATATGGCAGGTGTGAGCAGGCTGACACACGTGATTGATGAGGTTCTTTGAAGAAAAGGAGTAAAAAGTGTCATGAAGGAAATGTATGACAGGAAGACAAGATGTACTGGTCATGTGGTGAGTAAGAGATGACGAGTGGGAAACCATAATGTTCCTCTAACTGGCAGCCTTGAAATGTCAGGAGAAAGTAAAGAAGGCTTCCCCCACATAGATAAGGAAAATCTCTTGTGATGAACAGATGGACAAGAGTTACACAGTGTGGGTAAGCATAGATGGGATGGATCTATAGTGTTGATGGGAACTTCCATATTGATAGTGTTATAGATTTGACTGTTCCCCAAATAGAATTTGTTATTTCCCCATTAAACCTATTCCTCTTCCAACAATTCCTATTTCCATTGAGGACACTGTAATTATCCTAGTCTCCTAGGTTTGTAAACTAGGAATTACCTATACTTGTTCTTATTGCTTATTCCTAAAGTGAAACTCATTGGCAAATCCTACTGATTGTATTTCCTCAACATCTCTTATAGCTTTCCATTTTTCTCACTTATACAGCCACCACTCTAATTGAGGCCTCTTGCCAGAACTATTATAATCAGATTCTAATTGGTCTCCTTGCTTCCAGTTCTTCTCTGAGCTCTTAATCTAGTCTTCACTCAGCTTCCAGAACTCAGGCTTGACCCTTGTGACTCCCCTGCTCAGAAATCTTCCACAGCTCCCCATTACTTAGAGGATAAAATACAACCTATTTATCTCCTTTGCAAAGATCAATATTCTAGCCAATGTGGAATATTTGTACCTTTATACTCTGTCTCTTGTTTTCATGTATTCACACAGCATTTCCCAACTTTCTCCTTCCTTCAAAGCTCAGGTGCCCATGTCCTTCACAAGACCTTCTCTGGTTCCCCAAGATGGTGGCCCTTTCTTCCTCTTGCATTTTTCTTGCATTTATTTAAACATATACTTATTTTGATGAAATTACAAGTCTGTATAAAACACAACCAAAACTTATATGTGTGTTTGTCTTGTATTCTCCTCCAGTATAATCTAAACTTGTGGCTGATGATTGCTTCTGTCTTGTCTTTGAATTCCCATCCTCTGGCACAGAGTAGACATTTAATAAAAGCTTATTGAAATACTTTGTTGACTTGACAAGCTGGTTGATCTGGGTGGTTGATAAGTATTCCAAACACCATACCACAAGAGGATCTCTTGAAGGGACTGGGCATATTCATCTTGGAGATGAAAAGATGGGGGCAGGAGAAGTAACAAGGTATGCACATTTGAAGAGACGTTTTGTGGAAGAGGGATCAGGTGAACCAAGATGGTAGAGAAGGGACAGGGACCCATCTTATTTCTACCAAATTACCCTCCAAAAAGCAATGATATAATGCTTCAAAATGACCTGTGGAGCAGCATAATCCACACATAGACAAGGAGAAGTAATTTTTCAGCCCAAAACAACATAGAAGGCTGGCATGAGGGAATCTAGTACACCAGGGTAGAGATGGAACACTGCACCAGGGCAGACCTTACCAAGGCAAGAGGCCTTGGGCTCAACTGAAGTAGCAGCCAAAGTTTCCAGAACTCACAGGTACAGATGGTAAGGGGACAGTGTCAGACAACTGCTCAGAATAAGATTACAGGGGTTCTTTTGTTGGCTCTTGGTGTAAGACTCTTGTCATATTGTCCATATGCAGAACCTGGTCTAAGTCCTGGGGTCAGTTGCAGGGTGAGGAGGAATGCCAACATTCACCAGCTCTCACAGCCACAGGAGAGCAGGGGATCCTGGTCACAGTTCCAAGGGGTAAAAGAGTGCTTGGGGTTATTCACAGACCAGAGCACAAGCCAGGAGAATATTAAGCATAGCTCTCCTTATATCATAATCCCTTGGAAGAACTAAAAGCAGATAGATCCCCAGTGCCAGATCTGAAAGCAGGTACACAAAGAACCTGAAGCTTGGAACAGTTCTCTCTCTTTCTTTCTTTCTCTCTCTCTCTCTCTCTCTCTCTCTCTCTCTCTCTCTCTCTCTCTCTCTCTCTCTCT
>NC_058133.1:483128762-483133036 GCF_016433145.1 Gracilinanus agilis | reverse complement strand
TTTTTTGTTTTAACCCTTAACTTCTGTGTATTGGCTCCAAGGCAGAAGAGTGGTAAGGGTGGGCAATGGGGGTCAAGTGACTTGCCCAGGGTCACACAGCTGGGAAGTGTCTGAGGCTGGATTTGAACCTAGGATCTCCTGTCTCTAGGCCTGACTCAATCCACTGAGCTACCTAGCTGCCCCTGAACAGTGCTCTCTTAACCACAGTAATAGAATCCAATTTTTAACAATTTTTTAAACTAAAAGAAAAGAGAAACACAAGAAAATGAGCAAACAACAACAAAAACTAAATATAAAAAATTATTTTGGTAATAGGGTAGATTCAAACTCAGAAGAAGATAACAAAGTCAATACTACTGCATTCAAAGTCTCTAAGAAAAGTATGAATTGCTTTCAAGTAAAAAAAAATTAATGGAGGAGCTTTAAAAGGACTTAAAAAATCACATGAGAGGTAGAAGGAAAATTGGGAAAAGAAATGAGAGTGATTCAGAAAAATAATGAAAAAAGAGTCAACATCATGGTAAAGATTGCACAAAAAAATTGGAGAAATTAATGCTTTAAAAAAACAGAATAGGCCAATTGGTAAAAGAGGCAGAAAAATCTAAAGAAGAAAAGAACTTTTTAAAAGCAGAATTGGCCAAATTGGAAAAAAAATCATGCTTTAAATATTAGAGTTGGGCAAGTAGAAGCTAATGACTCCATGAGACATCAAGAAACAATAAAAGAATATTTAAAAAATGGAAAATGTGAAATATCTAATGGGAAAAAGAACAGACCTGGAAAATAAATTTAGCATAGATAATTTAAGAATTATTGGACTACCTGAAAGCCATGATCAAAAAAAGAGCTTAGACTTCATCTTTCATCATGTAAAACTGCCCTGCTATTCTAGACACAGAGGACAAAATAGAAACTGAAAGAATCTACTGATCATCTCTTGAAAGAGACCCCAAAAAGAGAACTCTCAGGAATATTATAGCCAAATTTCCAAACTCCCAGGTCAAGGAGAAAATATTGCAATCAACC
This sequence comes from Gracilinanus agilis, assembly GCF_016433145.1. Taxonomy (NCBI): domain Eukaryota; kingdom Metazoa; phylum Chordata; class Mammalia; order Didelphimorphia; family Didelphidae; genus Gracilinanus; species Gracilinanus agilis. The sequence continues at coordinate 483,132,010 of NC_058133.1, read as the reverse complement.
AAAAAGAAACAATTCAAATTTTGTGGCTGCTGAGATACCACTGTAGCTATCAGATTGGCTATTATGACAGAAATGGAAAATGACAAAACTTGGAGGGGATGTGGGAAACCTAGGACATGAATATATTGTGGGGAAGTTATGAACTGAATTAATTGTTCAGGAGAGCAATTTGGACCTATGCCCAAAGGGCTCTAAAACAGTACATACCCTTTGACCAAGCAATACCACTTATAGGTTTGTATCTCAAAGAGATAAAACAAACACACAAACAAAAAAAAAACAACTAAAAGAAGGACCTATATGTACAAAAATATATTTTTCTTTTTCTTTAAAAAATTGTCATGCACACTAAATGATAACACTAGTCCAATTATCAATAATATGGAATTAGGTCTTAATAAAAAAAATTATCATGCAACACACTTCCATATTGGTCAGTGTTGTAGGAGCAAAGTCATACATAACCAAAACCCTAAAATGAAACAAAAAATACACTGATGTGAAATATAAATCCAGCAGTTCTCTTTCTAGAGATGGATAGCATACCCCTTCATAAGTCTTTAAATATACAAAAATATTTAAAGCAGCTCTTTTTAGGGGGTCAAAGATTTGGAAAGTGAGGGGATACCCATCAATTGGAGAATGGCTGAGTAAGTTATAGTATATGATTGTAATAGAATACTATTGTGCTATAAGAAATGACAAGCAGGAGGAGCTCGGAAAGACCTGGAAAGACTTTCATGAATTGAAGCAGAGTGAAATTGGCAGAACCAAGAGAACAATGTACAGTGAATTCAGGAAGACCAAAGCAAACTTCCTTCACTTTTTTTCTCTTTTTGAGCTTCCTTCCACAAAAGGATTAATATGGAACAATGTTTTACATGATTGTACATGTAAAATCTAAATAAGATTGCTTACCATCTCAAGGGAGGTGGAGGGTTAGGGTAGGGGGAGAATTTGAGAATCAATATTCTTTGAAAATATTGGAAACTTTTTACATGCAATTGAAGAAAAAATAAATTAAAAGGAAGAGGGAACATGTTAATAAGATGATAGATTAAGAGCTGGAAGGGACCTTGGAGGTCATTGAGTCCAACTCAATTTTACAGGGGTGCCAGACATTCCACTAAACACTTTACAAGTATTATCACTTTTGGTCCTCATGACCACTTTGTGAAGTAGGTGCTATTGCTTTGACCATTTTATAGATAGGGAAACTGAGGCATATAGCAGTTAAGTGACTCAGGGGCACATAGCTAGTAAGAGTCTGAAGCTGGATTTGATCTGGTCTTCCTGACTTCAGACCCACTGCTTTGTGAACTGTGGCACCCACTACCTGCCCAGAAACTAAGTTTAAGAGAGGTTGTGTCTTGTTCAGGATTATACAACCAGCAAGTACTTGAAGAATTAAAACCTAGAGAGGGAAGATTTAAGTGTTTATGCCAGACTACTGTGCTACATGTTAGAGATACAAGTAAAAGCAAGCAAGGCAGTGCCTGCCCTCAAGGGGTTAACTAACATTCTAATAAAGAAGACTATAGCATATTGTTTCTTGTCTTAATTGTCAAGAATCATTAAGCTCTCCTGAGAAAGGCAAAAAAAACTCTACCTTCAAGGTGCTCATGTTCTATTGGGGAAATGGCATGTAGAATTTTGTGCTGATAAGATATATGTGGTATAAATGGAAGGTAATCTCAAGAGGACAGGCACTGGGGGTGAAGTGCACAGAAAAGCCTGCTTGTTGCAGAAGGTAGGATCTGAATTGAGTCTTCAAAGAAACCAAGGAAGCCAAGGACATCAGGAGGCAGAGGTGAGGAAGGAGGACATCCCAGGAAGGGAGGACTACAGGTGAAAAGGCAGAGTCAGGAGATGGAAGGTCGTGTGTGAGAAACAGCAAAAATTCCAAAAAGTCAATGTTGATTTATAGAATCTGTGGAGGAAGGCAAAGCGCAAGAAAACTGGAAGGCTTTGAAGGACTTTTAGACAAACGGAATTTTATTTAATCTTGGAGGTAATTGGAGGCCACTGAAGTTTACTGAAGTTGTGCGGGTGGCTTATATCAGGCAATGGGCACTTTGCCTGCTGAATAGATGATGCATTGACATGGGAAGAAACTTCAGGCAGAGAGGTCAACAAGGAGGCTGTAGCTATTATAATAGGCTGGCAGGAGGTGATAAAGGTTTGCAGTAGGGTAGTGACTAAGTGATCAGAGATAAGGGGACTTGGAGGGAAGACGTGAAGGTAGTCTGGGCAAGTCTCTCGAGGGACTGGTCATTCGTTGTGAGTGCCACTAAGGAGACAAGGATGTCATTGGATGGTGAGCCTGGGTGATGGAAAGATGTTGGTACCGTGGACTGTAATAGGGAGGTTGGGACCAGTTTTTTTTGGGGGGGGGCGGGGTAGATAAGTTTAGTTTTGGATACGTTGGATTTGAGATATTCTCCAGGATATCCAGTTTGAAATGTCTAGCAGGCAACTAGGGATGCAGAACAGCAGTATTTGGGGAGAGCCCGGGGCTGCATATCCACGTCTGGGGATTGCCTGTGGAGTGATACTAATTGAAATATGTAAATATATAGTTATATAAGATCTCCAAAGGGCAGGAGAGAGGAGGGCAAGCACCAAGGCGGTGCCCACCATTAGTGTGCATGATCTAGGGGAATAACTTTGCGTCCCTGGAGGGGACCTTGTCGAAGGGAATTCCCATTCTGGCTGGCAGGGACTGCCCTCTGGGATCCTTTCCAACTTGGCAGGTTGGGGGAAGTAGTCCCTCCTTTGGGACAAGGGGCAGTCACTGTCCTAATAGGCGGAGGGGAACCACGGCGGAGATGCCGAGGATCCAGAGGCGCACACGGTTCCCTCGTTGGAGTTCGCGCGCTCTGCCTCAGTCCCCGCGCAGTCCCTCGACCCGCCTCCTGCCTTCTTCCCGCGTTAGAGTTCCCCCTCTTTAGCGCCTCCTTCTTTCCCCTAGTCCCTCCGGCTCCTAGTCTCTCTCTCCCTCACTCTCACGCCCCCATTACTACTTCTCTGTCCCCGCCCCCTCTCTGTCCCCGCCCTCTCCCTCCCTCCCACGCTCGCTCCGCCTCTCTCCCTCCCTCCCTCCCCTTTCGCGCTCCCTGTCGCTTCCTTCCCCCTTTTCCTAAATTCGCGTCCCTCCCTCGCGCCGTCCCTCGCCCCGCCCCCTTTCCTTTCCTTCTCTCACCCTCCGGGCCAGCCCGGCAGCCTGGCTGGCGGAAGGACTACAACTT
>NC_058133.1:483092533-483123987 GCF_016433145.1 Gracilinanus agilis | reverse complement strand
CTACGGGCGGATGGAAGCCCTTGCCCCGCCGACGCTGCTGACTCACTCCAAGGCCGCTGGCGGGACGGACCCCGAGACGGACGGAGGCACGCGCGCTCCCGAGGGCCCCGCGCGCGCGGCCGCCGTGACTTTGGTTGCGCCGGGGGCCCCCGAGTCCTTCAGTCCAGTCGGGCCCTTGGTGCCCCTCGATCCGCGGTACCCGGCAGGGCTGCCAGTGTCCGAGATCAAAGGATCCTGATGGATCATGCAACAAGTAGCCCGGCGATTGCGGACGCTCTGCCTGGTCACCTTCCTGGCCCGAGGACAAAGGTGCCCTGGCCCGGTGTGGGGGGCAGAGCGTGGTTCGGAGCCCTTGTCGCGGGGGGGACCAGTTCCCTCAAAGCCGGCTAGGGAGTGAGTGAGTGGTGGGGCATTGTGCCCCATTCCATGAGAGCCCAGCTTACCCCCTCCTCCCCCCAGGAGGAAACTGAGGCCCCAGTGGCCTGGGACGACACTTGCCCAAGGTTACAGGAGTGGGATTCGAACCCAGCCCCCCCCCCACACCCCCGGAGCATTCTCAGCTGATTTTGTGAGTTTTCCGTCCTGTCTTCTAGCTGATATAGTATGGGGCAGGAACAGGAACGTCATTTTCAGGTGTATTTTTACAAACTGTGTATATTTAGATCTTGGTGTTTCCCTGGTCTTCATCCTATATTTTAAGGGACACCTAGTTTGGGAGGGTTTTGCAATGACAACATTGTAGTTAGGTTGGGTCCTGTGGTTCCTGCCCTAGGAAGCTTGACTTGAAAACATCTCTGAACAGAGTAAACTTGAGACCCAGTAGTGCCACTCAGCTGCACTTTTCTCTGCTTTCATCATGGTGCATCTACTTTTGGTTTTGTCAAGTCATGGTTGCCTCCAAAATCAGTGGTAACTAATGGAAATAAGAATTCACTGGTTAATAGGTGGAGAATGGTATTTTTTATCAGTAGCTGGACTTTTAAAATCCTGTTCTGGTGAAGAAAGCACCAAGTTGTTTTGGCACAGTTTGAATATTTTTACAGAAAATTCCTCTTCAGTAAATATTGTGTAGAATGGAGGAGGACTGTTCCACAGGCAGGGACTTATTTTTGTTTTCTTTTGTTTATTTGATGAATGACTTGGTAGTATTTTAACAAAACCTCTAGCTTCCCTATGACTTGGCCAGAATTTTTTTATATTAAAGCTGTTGATCTTAGAGTATTAAGTAAAGTGTGCATTTTGATGATAGTTTAGTGTCTGCTGAGATATTGATTACGTTGGGCATATTTCATAGTTTTATGTTATAGGAAATAATATTTTTATTCTGCTTTGGCCATCATGAATCTATGGCCATGGATAGGGAGAGCTGCTACAAGCTGGCATTCTGATTGGTGGGGAGAAAACAAAAGTTGTATTTTTTTTTTAACCAGTTTCCAGAGTTAAACTTTGTATCTAACTCATTTTCATTATGTAGATTGGACCTGAATTATCTTTTAACCTTGTTTAGAATTTACAATGTTTTTGTATTGTAATTTTAAACTTTTCACTTAAACCTGGAATAGTCCATTTCATTTATTCTTTCCTCATTTTGTTAGGTGGGGTGAAGTAATCCAGAGTTGTATTTGCCAAGTGCTAGTAGGTCTGGGTCTTTAGTCAAAATTTCAAGAGGGTTTTACATTTCTCTCCTAGTGAAGCGGGACATTCAGGAAAATGATGAAGAGGCTGTGCAGGTTAAAGAGCAGAGCATCCTGGAACTGGGATCACTCCTGGCCAAGACAGGACAGGCTGCAGGTAAGTGAGACAACTGCAATGCCTTCTGTTGGACTAGAAGGGGTCTCTGTTTACAGTGTCATTTTCCATATAATATGAAAGTACATAGAAATGTACACCCAACTCAGTTCTGTGGTCATATAGTATATTCCATTTTCCCAGATAAATTGTGGAACTCTGTAGCAAGAATTATGGTAGACAGTAAACTTGGATCAGAGTTTTGTTTTGGGGTCAGAAGTTATTCTGATTCGAACTGTTGTCACTCTTTTGCCTGCAATGTGATTCATGACTTCTTTTCAATGTCTTTACTATTCTGAGACATCGCATACTGATCAGAAAGAGTGCTCAGTGATCTCAAGAAGCAGCCTTGATATGTGTATGATGGGCTTTAGGACCTTTAACTTTGACTGTAAAATAGCTGGGACTTTGTGTTTCTTTGTGACTCACCATCTTCACTGGTGCAAAATGAGTAAGAGTGTAGTTGGATAAAGCTTTCATTAAACTTCTCCATTAGGAGTCAGTGCCCTGTCTGTGCTGCTGCTCTAATACTACAGTTGGAGTCAGCTTATTGTCCTGTCAGGTCCTGTCCAAGGTAGAATTCTGGGTCATTGAGAGATGCTACAGGCATTGGTTCTGGTATGCCTTAGAGTTAAGAGAGAGGTGCTGATACTGTTTAATATGGGCTCTTCCCATAGAGAGGCACTGGTGAATTTGAAAAGTCCTGCTCAGGTCTTCATGTGACGTTATACAGAGTTAGGATAATTAAATTAGGTATGTGCTGCCAACTTTAAAGGGATTTTGGTGTTTGTTTTTGGTTATGATGAGAATTTTTTTTAAAATGCTGAAAAGTAACTTCATTAGTAATTTGCTCAATATCATATTTTGGTGCTTAGAAGTTGATGTAGTAAGTTCTCACATTCCCTGATTTTGATACTTTCCAGAACAAAACTCATTTCATACAAATGGTTTATAGCCATCAGTGCCTATATGACAAAATAAACCACAGGGTGCATTTGAGTGAAATTTGTTTCTTATTTTGCAGGCAATTTAACTGTGTTTATGTAGTAGTCAGTTTTCATTTATAAGAATTGTCTTTTTGAATTTTTTAATCCTAGACTAGCTTCTGTCTGCTTTTGAGCCACTTCTTCCTGTGTTCATTTGGGCATGCGCTTAACAAATTTATTAATTGTGAAATTAAATCATAATCAGAATAATAATTGTGAAAAAATCAATATAGAAGCAAGAGAAAAAGGCTTTTTTTGGTTTATCTGTTTTGAGTTATTTCCATCCCTTAGCATGAATAATGAAGAATTACTCTTGTGAAATTCACTATTGTCAAACACTTTTCACTCAAAAAGATGGTAAATGATCCCTAAAGCTTTTTCTCTCCTATTCTTTCATTAGTTCCACTAACTCTCACTGACACCCTTATTCTGCGTTGTTAGAAAGTTTGTTGTTTCCCAGGATCATAGTTTGGAAAACACAATTATACTTTTATACTCCTGACAAAGTTACAAGTCTTATTTTGTTGATGTGTGTTTTCGTACAGCTAGATAGATTCCTTTTGTTTCTTTTTATTCTAAACTCTTTGAGGGAAGGAATAATTTCTTTCTTTTTTTTTTTTTGAATCCTTACCTTCTGTCTTAAAACCAATACTGTGTATTGGTTCCAAGGCAAAAGAGTGGAAAGAGCTAGCCAATGGCAATTAAGTGACTTGCCCAGGGTTACACAGCTAGGAAGTATCTGAGATCAGATTTGAACTTGGACCTCCTATCTAAGCCAGGCTCTCAATTCCCGGAGCCACCTAGCTGTGCCCCCATATCTTTTCTATCAGTAATTCATCAGGTACTTATTAAATCCTGTATGCCTACTACTACTATATAAGGTACACATAATGTGGCACGTTCAATGGCTACAAAAATTTTAAAGTCTATTTTTGGAGACTACATACACCTGTGAATCCATTAGTGAACAAGGCAGTATTTTGTATATCAGCTTTACATACTAGCAGCTTTGTCCCAGAAGGTAGAAGAAGTAATGAGGATTGAATTCTGACCAGCAAAGTTTGGTAGTTTAGAAGTGAGAGGAACCTTGTGAGAGTGTGACAGGCACTCAAAGATCAGAATTGTGAAGGAAGGTAACTATCATAGTCACATGTGTACTTGATCTCAGAAAAGTATATTTTTGAATAGTTAGATATGATTTCTGTTGCTAGGGAATATAAAAAGTAATATGGCTCAGAAAGTTTGAGAGGTACTAAACCATAATAGCTGACTCATTATTATCTCATTTGTTCCTCACAACCCACGCCTCCTCCCCCTCCCCCAATTGAGGTAGATGCTACAAGTGCTACAAAATGCTATTTACAGATGATGAACCAGATTGAGAAATGTTAAGTGACTTGCCCCTGGTCATGCAACTCAGGTCAGAGGCAAGTTTCAGATTCAACTCATTCTTGATTCCATTTCAATACTGTATTACTGCTAAAAGTTGGGAGAGGGCTATATATCAGATGAAGACAATCAAGCTCTTTTTTGATTGGAATGTTGATGGAATCAAAAAAGATTACATTTAGGGGCAGCTGGGTAGCTCAGTGGAGTGAGAGTCAGGCCTAGAGACAGGAGGTCCTAGGTTCAAACCCGGCCTCAGCCACTTCCCAGCTGTGTGACCCTGGGCAAGTCACTTGACCCCCATTGCCCACCCTTACCACTCTTCCACCTATAAGACAATACACCAAAAATTAAGGGGTAAAAAAAAAAAAAGATTACATTTATTCCTATTTAATTTTAAGCCCTACATTAGATTTAAAGTAATTCAGTCAGTATGGAAAAGACTACCTAGTAGTTTATTTGAAAAAGAAAAGAGGGACCCATTTGACTGTAGGCTCAATATGAGCCAGCAGTGGGACCTGGCTACTACATAGATACTTTTGAGGTAAATTAATAGATGTTTAAGATGCATGAAAAGAAATTTAGCTCAAGGGAGATTTTAATTTTAGCTCCACTGTACTCTGTAATGGTCAGACATCTGGAGTATTCTACTTTAAAGCAGACAATTAAGGAACTGGGGAATCCACAGCATGGTGACCAGAACAGTGAAAGGGGTCTGGAAAATTGTCATGAAGGAGGAGGTTGAAGGAATTGTGATCTGGCATGTAGAGGGGGGAAAACTTCATAACTAACTGCCTTCAAATACTTGAAGTTGTTAAATGGAAGAGCATTTCAACTTATTTTTAAGACAAAACTGGACAAACTGTATAGGAGTTATAAGGATGCAACTTTTTGGCTCAATATAAAGAACCTTCTAATAATTAAAACTGTCCAGCAATGGAATGAGAAGCCACTCTAGTGAATTCCCAAACAGGCTAACTGACTATGTGAGGAAAGGGATTTCTGTATTGGGTAAAAGGTTGGACTGTGTTGCTTTTGAGGTCCTTTTCAGTTCCATGAATGTGCTGTGGTGTAATAAATGTGAAAAGCCTAATATGCTACAATACAATAGGTTATTGTAATATGCTGCTAATACAATATTTAAGTAGGTAGCATATGCTAGCTGTTTAAATCTTGCTAATGAGGACCCCAAGGACCCAGTGGCAAGAATAGAATATATCCCTGAACTGTGGAAGGGTAAGATTTTTCTTATTCTGAGGAGAGAAACATTATATTGAGCAGATTCATCATTTGAGCTCTGGATCCCATGGATCAGTAGTCAAAAAGATGTTAGTTTTCAATCTTGATTTCTGTACATTCTTGAGGGTCTCACTGAGGTGAAAAACCATTATTCTTAGGTATTTTTTTGGCCAAACCATTTTGGAAGGGATCACAGTTGCTGACCATCTAGCCCAATTTATCCCTGAAAAAAACATTCTTTGCTATAATAAGAAGGTGGGCTGGAACTGAAAGAAACTTACTAATAAAGGGGAAAAGAGTTAGAAAAGACAGTCTATGTACTTAACTCCTTTGTTTCTCTGCCACTAAAGCATCTCAGCTTAAGGTTGTAGAAAGGTGGCAGAACCTCCCTGAGGTGAGGAAAGGATAACTCATATTCTAGAGACTGCTATTGTCTAAGACTCTCAAAATATTATTTTTTTTGTTGTTGTTGTTGAACATTCCTTAAAGTTCTACTTGTGCCTGGTGGAAAGTGACTGTTTCAGAGATGAAGAAAAGGCATGGAGAAATGGTGTTGTCAAGGCTGTTTGGTATTTGCATTGCATCCTGAGTGACTGACAAGTTTTCTCTTTTCTGCTTTGCCTTACCTACAGAGCTTGGGGGCCTCCTGAAGTATGTGCGACCCTTCTTGAACTCCATCAGCAAGGCAAAGGCAGCTCGTCTGGTCCGATCCCTCTTGGACTTGTTCCTTGACATGGAAGCAGCCACAGGGCAGGAGGTGAGCCACACTGATTTCAGGAAATAAACAAAAAGAGATTCAGTTTGGTTGAAACTGTTTGCTTTAACTGTGGTGCTGTTGTATAAGGGACAACTAGAAGGGCAGACTCAGGACTGATCACATCAGTTTCCCTTTGTTCCAGGGTATTTGATACTTTGGGTCTGTTCCATGCTTTGCTTTGTAAGTGGAGATTGCCAGTGGTCCCTAGAATCCTCATTACATCAGGGTCAAAACCAGATTCTTGTCTTTGAGATATTATATTACTGTGTCTTTGTAGTGCTTTCTGCCTCTGTGGTACCTTTCATCATCTGTTACAAAGCTCCTTGGGAAACTAATTAACTCTTGGATTGTATCTTTTTGGAACAGTTCACACTTTGGCTCTGCCTTTTACTGGGAATCAGGCATCCTGCATCTATATAGGAGAGACTTAGGCTTTCTTGCCCATGAAATTAAGTACAGATTAAATGGAGGGTTGTAATGAAATTAGGCTTTTGAGGGCCAGTGAGCCTGTTTTCAGACTTTTCTAAAGGTGACTGCCATCTTTTCATTTAGCAGTGAAAGAAGTGAAAAATTACACGGTGAAAATCAAATTTGGCCACTGGGTCTTTTTTGGAGGTGGAGCTAGTTAATGGGCCCAGGTTGTGGAGATGATTTAAAATTAGCACTCCCCTTTGTGGCATAGGAGAGAAAGGGAAAGCCATATCATTTTATTGGGTCATGGTTCTATGTTGCTAATGGTAGAGGATTGGTAGAAAACTTTGAACCAGCAAAGCCTCATCTTCTACTCCAACTTTTTAAAAAAAATCTGTTTTTTTATTGTGAATCCCCTATGGTCTAGTTAATGTGCCAAACACTTAGATTTTAATTCTAGAATAACTAATTAATTTCCAAAATCAGTTATATTGTTCTTGGCAGAGCAAGTCATTTACAGAATCTCTTAGATGCTTGCTTTTTTGGACATAGGTTTTAAAATATTTTCGATTAATTTCAAATAATAATAGCAAGCTTAAAAGTAGCCATATTCTCATCGACTTTTTAAAAACCCTGACCTGTCTTGGAATCAGTACTAAGTAAGTTCTATTCTAAAGCACAAGAGAGGTAAGAGGTAGGCAGTGGAAGGAAGCTAAGTGATTTGCCCAGGTTCACACAGCTAGGAAGTGCCTGAATCTAGGTTTGAACCCAGGACCTTCTGTCTCTAGACCTGGGTCTCAACCTTTGATTGCCCCCCTTTGATTGCCATCTAATGACACTCTTCTATTTCCTTTTCAGTAATTAAGTGGCATCTATTTGAAATATCAGACCTTACCATGGGCTGACTACTGAAAAATGTAATATTAATTTGAACCCTGTGCAACAGAATTACACAAGCTGATAGGAGTGGTTTTGCCATTGCTAGGTTTCTTGTTAGAATCTTTGATATTTTCCTCTTAAGTTCTGAGCTGTTTCATTGGAAGGGGTACTGTCAGTGTTGGGGAAGTGGGGGGAGGTTTCTTACCTGAGTTATAACTTAATTTTTTCCTGTCATTCATTCATCTTATTCATTCAGCCAGCATTTAGGAAGCACCTCTCATGGGCCAGGCACTGTTCTGAGTGCAGGATATAAAAAGAAAGGTAAAAGCCAGTCCCTGCCTTCTAGGAGCTCTCAGTCTAATGGAGACAAAGTATAAACAACTCTTTATGAACAAGAAAAATACAGGGTAAATTAGGCATAGTCTCAAGGAGAAAAGATTGGGGAAGAACTTGTAGTGGAAGGTGAGGCTTCAATTGAAACTTGAAGGAAACTAGGGCTGGGTGAGGAGGGAGAATATTCCACGCAAGGGTGACAGTTCGTGAAAATGCTTGAAGCTGGGGAATGGAGGAGGGCTGTGTGAGAAGTTGCAGAGAGCCCAGCTTAATCATGGGTATGTGGAGAGGTATAAGGCATAAGAACGTTGAAAAGGCAGGAAGGGCCCAGTTTAAAGAGTTTTAAAAATTAACAGCGGCAGATAGGTAGCCCAGTGGCTACACTCCAGTCCTGGAATCAGGATGACTTAAGTTTGAATATAGCCTCAGATACTTCCTAGCTGTGTGACCCTGGGCAGATTGCTTAACTCTTTATTACCAAGAAAGAAAGTAAGGGTTTACCAAAAAACTAAACAGGATATTATATCTGATCCTGAAAGTAGCAGGGAACACTGAAGAAATAAGAGTCAGACTTATATTTTAGGAAGATCAGTCTATTAGCTGAATGGACAGTGAAGTGACCCCACTGGAGCAGAGCAAGACTTTGGGCAGGCAGACCAACCAACAGGCTATTAACAGTTTAGATGAGAGGTAATGAGGGCCTGTAGTGATAATGTCAGAAGTGAGAGGGAGCATATACAAGACATAGAGTGACAGTAGAATTTATAGGACTTGACATATATTTCGCTAGAGGAATGGGGTGAGAGAGAAAGCTGAGCTGAGAATGACAGATACCTCAGTTGTGAACCTGAATGGCTGGGAGGGTGGTGGTACCCTTGACAGTGATAGGGAAGCTAAGAAGAAAGAGGGTTTAGGGGGAAAACAATGAGCTCAGTTTTGGAGATAATGAGTTTAAGATGATTTATGGGACCTTTAGTGCAGGATGTAGGATAGGCAATAAGACCTGTGATACTCGATCTCAGGAGAGAGGGTTGATAGTGTTTGAGAATGATTTGCATAGAGATGATCATTGAATCCAGAGGAGCTTATGAGGTCACCATTTAAAATAGTTTAGATGGAGAAGACAAGAAGGTTCAGGGACATCCACCATTAGTAGGTGTGTGACCTGGATGAAGATCCAGCAGAAGGACACAGAGAAAGGAGCAGCCAGATCGGTAGGAAGAGAAACAGGAGAAAGCAGTGTCATGAGAACTAGAGAGAAGAAAATGATTATCATTGTCAGAGGCTACAGAGAAGATTCATAAGGGTGAAGAATGAGAAAAGACCATTAGGTTGAAAAATTTAGAGATCATCAATAACTTTGGAAAGAACAGTTTGCAAAAAGTTTATGTGCAGATGGTCTTCTCAAATTTAACTATAAAAGAAGGAGAAATATGGAACAGTAGTCAATGGGGATGGATGGATCAAATGAGAATTTTTTTGGGATGGGTTATGTGGAGAAATAGGCCTATTCGTAAGTTATAGGGAAATAGCCAGGAGAAAGGAACAGATTAAAGATTAGAGGGGTATTCTTGAGAAGATGAGATGGAATGGAATCACGTGCCCAGAGAGGGGTTTGCCTTGGTATTCATATGAGATGGGATGAAAGTGAAGGTGGTGGCAGAAGCATCTGACAGATGTGAACTGAGGAGAGAAGCCAAAGGTCTCATTATTTTCATTGAACTCTGAGGCAAGGTTTTTATTTTTTATTTTTTTAAAGCTCTGAAAATTTTATTTAATTAATAAATTTAGGATATTTTTCCATGGTTACAAGATTCATGTTGTTTCCCTCCCCTCTCCCTCCCCCCTTCCCATAGCCAATGTGCAGTTCCGCTGGGTTTTACATGTGTCATTGATCAAGACCTAGTTCCATATTACTGATATTTGCACTAGAGTGATCATTTAGAGTCAATATCCCCAATCATTTCCCTATCAACCCATGTGATAAAGCAGTTGTTTTTCTTCTGTGTTTCCACTCCCAGAGTTCTTCCTTTGAATGTGGATGGAATTCTTTCTCATAAGCCCCTCCAATTCATCCTGGATCATTGCATTGCTGCTAGTAGAGAAGTCCTTTACATTGGATTGTACCACAGTGTATCAGCCTCTGTGTATATGGTTTTCCTGGTTCTGCTCCTTTCACTCTGCATCAGTTCCTGAAGGTCATTCCAGTTCACATGGAATTCGTCCAGTTCATTATTCCTTTGAGCACAATAGTATTCCATCACCCAGAGATTCCACAATTTGTTCAGCCATTCCCCAAATAAAGGGCATCCCCTCATTTTCCCATTTTTTTTTGCCACCACAAAAAGTGTAGCAATAAATATTTTCGTACAAGTCTTTTTCCCCATGATCTCTTTGGGCTACAAACCCAGCAGTGGTATGGCTGGGTCAAAGGGTAGACAGTCTTTTAAAGCCCTTTGGGCATTGTTCCAAATTGCCCTCCATCACCAATGAATTAATGTCCCAATTTTGCCACACCCCCTCCAATGTTCGTTATTTTCCTTTGCTGTCATTTTAGCCACTCTACTAGGTGTGAGGTGGTACCTCAGAGTTCTTTTGATTTGCATTTCTCTAATTACAAGAGATTTAGAACACTTTTTCATGTGCTTGAGGCAAGGTTTTTAGCTGAGAGTGTGTATATGGGAGCTATGAGTAGAGATAAGATTTGTAAGACTCACTGTGAAGTGCGGGAGAGTGATTGATTAGGGAGGTGTAAAAAGATTGCCTTGCTACAGTAAGGGCCTAGTTGAGATTTTATAATATAAATTTTTACTGGATCCACTTAGCAGTTTCCTGATTTTTTTCTGGCTTCATTGGGCAACATGTGAGGAGGAGCAAAGGCAGTGGGTGTTAATAGCAGTAATCCAGGTCTGAGGATTGGCAGGGCAAGAGCTTCAGTAGGATAGAGGGGTCCAGGGACTTGAAAGAGGAGGACAAATGGAACTAAATTGGGTTACCAGAGGGTCAACATTGAGAAAAGAAGAGAATGTAGGGCAGGAACCAAGGGGTGAAGAGATTGGAGATCACAGTCAAGATGAAGAAAAGCTAGGATTTGCAAGGCAAAGGGGAAAGGTGGAATGATGATAGATTACGATGATAAAAGGATTTCAGCGTTCATGAATGTAGAAATAAAACACTTGGGTAGAAATGGAACAGTAGGTGATCAGGGGTCTTGTTGACCATCTTTCTATGTAGTTGAGGTGGGGGGTGGAACAGGTCATGGGAAGCAAGTAAGTAGAGGAATTGGGAAATTAGAGTGTTTGAGGGAGTCTCAGTGTATAAATTGAACTCCCCTAATCTGAAGGCAGGAATGAAAGTGTAATTCATAGATTTCTTGAATCTTTCCATTTCAGTAGTTATTTGGAATAATAGTTATAGAGATTCAGGATTGTGCAGGTTCTGAAAAATTCTTAGAGAGTTCATCAATTTAAGGCAGTGAACAACAGTGACTGCTGCTAAAGAGTTATAGCTGTTTGCTCTCATCTTGCTGCGGGAATACTGGGATAATGAATACTTTTTATCTGTCATAATTATTTGCTAAGTTTAGTCTTCTGCCTGTGATCCAAAGGCCAACAAACAGTCTGATGGAACTGGGACATATTCTTTATAGAGTTTTCTCTCTTCCTAGTGCTTTATTTTAGTCTCTCTTCCTTAAAAATTTTATTTATTAAAAACCCTTACTTTCCATCTTAGAATCAATACTGTGTATTCGAACAAAGCAGAAGAGCAGTAAGGGCTAGGCAGTGGGGGTTAAGTATCTTGCCCAAAGTCACATAGAGAGAGGAAGTGTCTCAGACTCAATTTGAACACAGGACCTCCTGTTTCTAGACCTGGTTCTCAGTCCACTGAGCCACTCACTTGCTCCCATTAGCCTCTCTTCTAAGTTCCATTTTTCTGTTTGTTTGGAACTGTATGATGGTTCCCAGTTAGGCATTATGGTACACTCTACAGAACTAAAGTGATGAATGTTTTTATTCTTCATGTTGGAATAATTTTCAGAAAGTAAATGCTAGGGCCAGCAACAAAATCTGTTTCTGGTCCTCTTCCTGTCTGTGGTTTTATGATAGGATCCAAAAATCTCTATATCTTCCTTTGGTCCTAAAGCTCATTCTGCATCCTGAGTATTGTCTTTCTAGTGTCTAGAATGCAGTGAGTTCAGTTGCAATAATACTTCAAACTCCAAAATTTAGGTTGTATGGCTGCTTTTTAGATATTGGTTAAAAATGATTTAACAGGGCGGCTGGGGTAGCTCAGTGGATTGAGAGCCAGGCCTAGAGACGGGAGTTCCTAGGTTCAAATCTGGCCTCAGACACTTCCCAGATGTGTGACCCTGGGCAAGTCATTTAACCCCCATTGCCTACCCTTACCACTCTTCCACCTGTAAGTCAATACACAGAAGTTAAGGGTTTAAAATAAAAAAAAAAAATTAAAAAAAAATGATTTAACGTTGCCTCAATGTCCAAGCTTTTTTCAATATAATTTATTTGATTGTTTGGGTAATTGGAGATGACCTTAAAGTAAAACTTAGAAAATCTTTTTTTGGTTGTAAGCTTATTAGAAATTTTGTTTAATCCATTTAATAAACAGCTAAGTTTGACATGTCCACAAGAGTGCCCATGAATCGCCTGGTTGTTCTGCCTAGAATCTGAAAGAGAAATTGCCCAGCTGTGCCTTTTGAGCCTTAGAATCAGCTGTTAGAAACAAAAGCATTTATGTTGGAACTGTGGCTCTCTGCTCCTTCCTCATAGTATGTGGACTTTTGGAGGAGAACATTGTTACTTTAGGTATTCGTTGCAAATTTCTAATGACTTGCTAATTCTGGGAAAGTTCCTCAGAACCACCTTAAGACCCTTCCCTACTGATTTGCTAAAGGGACCTCAGCAGTAGTGGAAGACCAAGTGAATTGGTGTGATGCTGGAGCTGTCCATTTTCCAGAATACTACTATTTAACCAGGAGAACTTTTAATATTTAGCAAACAAAAACAACATAGTAGAGCCCCATTGTAACACAGCTTATTACACACCTCAGAATAACCTGAAGACTAAATATAACTATATGTAGCAAAAATCTGGAACAGAGACTAGAAGGCATATAACAGTGTATATAGTGTTTAGTCCCATTCCTCAAACCAGTGTTACAAGTCAGTCGTAGTCTTCAGTGGGACTGGAAGGATTTAGGATTGTTTTATGTTTTCTCTTCTTATTGTAGGTTGAGCTATGCTTAGAGTGCATTGAATGGGCCAAATCAGAGAAGAGGACTTTCTTGCGCCAGGCTCTGGAGGTATGTGTCAGCAGATTGTAAATGTGATATAGGCCTCAAATGTGATCAAGCATATTAGGTCGAGCTCATACTTTGAAATCTTCCAATCTCATTACAACCCAGGTCCCCTTTATTTGGGGAGGTTGTCACAGGATGTTCTATTGTGAGGAAGGCCTAATCGGTTTACTTGATTAGGTACTACTTTTAGAAGTAGTATGATCAAAAAAGAGTTTGCCTTTCCTGCTTATAAGTTCCAGAAGTCCAATTCAAGTATTGAACCAGAAACACTATTGGTCATTGGTCCTCCTCATTTTGAATTGCTGCCGTCGGTCATATTACTTCTCATGTTGTCATTAGTGTCACCAGTAGAAACTCCATAATCCTCATCAGCAGTGCTGTGACTCTCAATGTCTGGTTCCTTTTCCAGCTTTTCCCTCCCTCACATCAGTCCCATTTTTCTTTTTCAGGCGAGGCTGGTGTCTTTGTACTTTGATACCAAGAGGTACCAAGAAGCATTGCAGTTGGGTAAGTAATCAAGTAGAAAGCAGTAGGACTTCATGATGGGCCTAAGTGTAGCATGTATGTAGCAACCCATCTAGAGAGTTCAAAGAGACTCCCTAGTCTTAACTTTCCTGATTTAGGGATCTAAATGATCAGCATTCTGATGAACTCAAACTGAAAGAAACAAAGACTGATTCTTTTGTAAAAACCAAATTTTACTGAATGTGGGTCTTTCATTTGCATGTTAGCATCATCTCTGAATTCAAAGTTGTAAGCACTCTGTCAATGATCGTAATTAAATTTTTCCTTTCTGTCTTAGAATTGATATTAAGTATCAGTTCTGAGTCAGAAAAGTGGCAAAAGCTAGGGTTAAGTGACTTGCCTAGGGTCACCCAGCTAGTACATGTCTGAGGCCACTTTTGAACCCATGCCCAAAAGTCTCCAGGCCTGGCTTTCTATCTCCTGAGCCACCTAGCTGCCCCACCACATTTGTGTTTTTAAAAAATTCCACATAGCTGAGTTCAAGGAAACCAATAAGTTGATGAAGAAAAAGTTAAGTGAATCTTTGTTCATTCATATGGAGCTTCTTCCTTCCTCATATAGTCATTTACTGCAGAGCCCACAGAGCCTTCATGCACTCTTAGCCTTGCCATTACATGCTTAGGATTCTGGGTTGGTTTGAGATATGTGACTTGTCATGGGAGAGGCATTGTTGATGTTAGTGGAAAGATGTTGGGTTTGAGATCATAGAACCCAGGTTTATATGACCTTGAGCAAGTCACTTAATGACTTTTCTGGGCATTGGGTTCCTCAACTATAAAGTAAGGGATTGGGTGAAATGGTCTTTCAGGTCCTTTTCAGCTCTACAGCTATGATCCTGTAATCCAGACAGAAAAGAATGCTTTCCATAATTCACTGGCCTCTTGCAAAGTCAGAAGAGAGTAGCTATTTTGGAAGGAAGGGTTTACAGTTAGTTAGAATAATGGTTGGGGAAAATGAACCAGGGGAACAGGGTGACTGGGGGCGCTTTTGGGATTGTGGGGATAAAAGATTGGTTGTGGGATCTCCATTTTTCTGTGTTAGTATGGCCTAGTTATCACTGATGGCCTGGTTAGCTGATTGTTTGAGAATTAGAACAAACACTTTGGCCAGTCATAGTAACATAAAGTGATTTACTAATCATTTGGAGAACCAGCAAAGTGCACTTCATGAAGGCTCTCTGCTACTCCCAATTTCATTGGCTCCCATGGAATCCTTGTCATCCATCGTTCTGGTGTTTTAGGCTTACAACTACAACCGCTATATAGTGATTTAAGGTTTGCAAAGCACCTCACTTACTTCCTTGTTTGAATCCTCTCAACAACCCTGAGTAGGTAGGTGCAATTATCCTGTTTTACAGTTGAGGAAACTGAGGCTGAGAAAGTGTAAATGACTTGCTCAGGATCACATGGTTACTAAGTGTTTGAAGCAGAATTTTAACTTGTGTCCTCTTCAAGTCCAGGAAACTTTCAACTGGGCTGCTTGGTTGGTGTTTATTTCCATGTATATCACATGTCTCTTTCTTCTTAACTCATTTTCAATACTGCTTTTTTAGTTCCTTAGCTGTTTATGCCAGAAGGTTTCAGGCCCTCAATTTGTTTGGATTTAGTTCTCTTATCTTAGACAGAGAGGTTCCTTTGGAGGGACAGCAAGCATCTGAAGCCTCTCCCACTCTCCTCAGCCTTTGGGTTCATTGTTTCTCATGTAGTCTAATGATGATGGGGTGACAGGTTAAAGTAGGGGTACTGCCAGCTTTTTTATTTTATTTTTTTTAACCCTTACTTTCCATCTTGGAGTCAATACTGTGTATTGGCTCCTAGGCAGAAGAGTGGTAAGGGTAGGCAATAGGGGTCAAGTGACTTGCCCAGGGTCACATAGCTGGGAAGTGTCTGAGGTCAGATTTGAACCTAGGACCTCCCGTCTCTAGGCCTGGCTCTTAATACACTGAGCTACCCAGCTGCTCCCCTGCCAGCTTTTTAAATGTGCATTTAAAGCTTAGAATCTAGTTAATGTTATCTTTAGAAAATACAGAGTACTCCAAAGAGCCTAGGTACAAAGTTGAGAGTCACATTGCTTATCTGAGCTAAAATCCTTTTACCTGCCTCCTTTTAATTATGAGTTGTGCTCTGGGATCCAGGTAAAACTTTTTTTTTTTTAAACCTTTACCTCCTGTTTTAGTATCAATTCTAAGACAGAAGAGGGGCAAGGGCTAGGCAATTGAGATTAAGTGACTTGCCCAGGGTCACACAGCCAGGAAGTATTTGAGGTCAGATTTGACCACCTGTCTCTAGGCCTGGTGCCTGGAGCTACCCAGCTGCCCCAAGACCTATTCTTAATCTACTTTTGTTTTCCCTGAAGCACTGGGACAGTGTCTTGCATGCATTAGGTACTCAAAGATTAAATGTTTAATAAGGGGCTTTCTATGTGTTAGACATTGCACTAAAATGTTGATACATTGGAGTTCAAAAGGGGCATGATGGAAAAGTCTGAAATTCCAGAGGAGAGCAGCCTGGGAGAGATGTTCTGAGCTGTACTTCCTCCTTCAGTGGCTATCTGGAGATCATGGCCCTTCCCTCCAGTCTGAGAAGCATAAGGTATTGAGGAGCTAGAGTGCCAAGGTTGATGGAATTTTGCAGAATGATGAGGTTTTTCATAATGAGTTTACTGGGGTAGGTGGGAGAAATCCAGAAGTTCTAGAGCAGTGATATTTAGAGAGATAATAATGAATGAATAAATAAAGGGTGGGGATATGGAACCTTTTGTTTTTCTGTCCCCTACTTCTTAGAGGCCCATGTCTTTGGGAGGAAGAGGGCAGCTCTTAATCAATATTTAATAGAGGAATCACTGCTATTGTTTGAAAGGAATCTGATAGATGGGTTCTGTATCTTTTACATGTAGGTTCTCAGTTGCTGAGAGAATTAAAAAAGATGGATGACAAGGCCCTTTTGGTGGAAGTGCAGCTCTTGGAAAGTAAAACATACCATGCCCTGAGTAATCTTCCCAAAGCGAGAGCTGCCTTAACATCTGCTCGAACCACAGCCAATGCCATCTACTGCCCTCCTAAGTTGCAGGCTACCTTGGACATGCAGTCAGGTAATACTTTCTTCCATACTTTGGTGAGCCATTGGCTTGGATTTTCAGTGATTTTTCACTCCAGCTCCAACTCTTTTTGATATGTTCTCACTCTTTCTATGGAGCTATGGGGGTGGAGGGGTTGGGGTGGGAGAAGGAACATTTTATTGCTCTGCGTTGTTTGTTTTCTTTGTTTTACCAATCAGTGGAAGGTGGAGAAGAGGGGCCAGTTGATTTCACTAGTGCTTGAGGAACAGTGGCATTTAAAAGTATTTATTAAGCATGTGGTGTGTGCAGAGCACATCATTTCATCGCTCCTTATGACCTGCTTTCTATGTACCTGACATTTCTACTTAGCTGACAAGTATAATAAGAACACTCATAAGTGACTGGCCAAGGAACTTCATAGTTAAAGGAAGAAACTACTAGTTGGATTCTAGAATTCTAGCTTTGGTTCAGCTTCTGACATGCTATATTAAACCAAAGGACTAGAGGGTGGTTACCAGGTTGGAATGGCAACAAGATTGGGGGAGTGGGGAGGAGAGCAGTAAGTAGGGCTCCCATGTCCACAGGGGATACAGGACCTATCATGAATGCCTGAAACCTCAGACAGAAGTGAACTGCTGTTAGCCTTGGGAAACTGAAACAGTGATAACCTAATCATTGGATGACTGCACTACAGAACCATTACTCTTGCACTTTAGGGCCATTACTACAGTAAATAAAGGTGTTTTTTTTTTTTTAAAAGGCACTGAGCTAGTGCTACAGCGATTGGGATCAATGAGAACAGTAGAGGCAGGCTGGAGGAACATGTTGCATGGGGGAACGTGTGCATGGAGACAAAGGGAGATGAGGCATGTACTGGGCTGGTAGATTTCACTATGTTACAGCTTGTATTTGGTGGTTGGTTTGACACTTAAAAACTGTTTATTTTTTAATTTTATGGACTTTTCCAATTTTTCTATTTTTTTTTCCCCCATGGTTAACCATGGATAACTGAATCAGTGGATCAGCAGCTACAGGGGCACCACTGTCCTTGCAGATCCTAGGCGGGTGGTGGCATGAGCACAGCCCTGCTGTTGGCCTGTAGTGAGTGGTTCTTGTACCAACCAGATGCTTGGTTGGCCCCACTTTAGAGTGTGTCACCTCAAAGAAATCTAAAAATTCAAACAGCTGTGGGTGTCATGTACCAATAATACCTCCTTGCTGGTTTATTGTTATTGTGCCAATCATCCAGTTATTTAACCTTGTCTATAGAGTAAAATAAACTCTTATCAGAGACCCTAAAGACTAACTAAGAGTTATTGGGGCCCTATAATTTTTTTTCCAGTTTGCCTCATATATATAGCAGTGAATCATGCTCCAGTTCTGAAAGTCACATCCCACATTTTTAACCAGACTTGACTAAATATTTAAAATTGACCACCTCTTTCCATATAACTTTTTTTTAGACCTGTTCTTTTTCCCAGCTCTTTGACTCTGAGGGTGAAGGCAGTACCAGTCTGCCCTACTGATATAGTTTTTATTGTAGGATCCTGGGTAGAAGCTGAGGGAGATTCTTGAGATCTGAATCCACCTTTGTGCCTAGGTATCATCCATGCGGCAGAAGAGAAGGACTGGAAAACAGCATACTCGTATTTCTATGAGGCATTTGAGGGCTATGACTCCATCGATAGCCCCAAGGCCATCACAGCACTGAAGTACATGCTGCTCTGCAAAATCATGCTCAACACGTAGGTGCCTGAGCTGATGGGACAAGAAATGGGCTACATGATGGTTGGTGGGGAGAGGAGGGAAACAGCAGGGCAAGAGGAACTAGCTGGATGTGTCCTCAGCAATCTCCATTGATGCTAAGGCCCAGCCTGTCTCAACACCTACTGCAAAGTTATTCTCATGGGGAGATAGAAGTCTTGCTCCAAGAGGCAGCTGAGTACTAGGCAAGGGACAACATTGGATATGGAGTCTGAGGGCTTGAGTTCTTCCCTAATTTGGAATCTCAGGATTTCTTTTAAGTTAGTGAGGACCACCCAAAGAGTTTTGTGTATGTGAGATATCTATTATTATTTACCATATGAGGAATTAAATGTCTTAATATTATGAAAACAGCTTTGACCACATAAATTCCCTGAAAGGATTTTGAGGGGACCCCCAGAAGTCTCCAGACTACACTTTGAGATCCACTGGTCTAGAGGATCTCCAAGGACCATTCATTCTTGCTCCAAATTCTTTAATACTTAATTAAGCCCAGTGCATTTAGGATATGGAGATAAGAATGTGTAGTAGAGAATCAAGGGTGATAGCTGATCAAATACTGTCATTAAAAATCTTCAAGGGACTCCAACTGCTTTGCTCTACTGAAATTGAAATTTTTTTTAACATTATTCAAATAGCCATTGCCATTTGGGACTCAAATATTTATTATCTAATGATTTCGATGTAATCTAATTTGACTATCTTACTTTTGTTTTTTCCAGAGTTTCTTTCTAAGAGCAGTGAGAAGTAGTCATAAAAACTTAGATCTTTTGCATTCATGATGCACAAATTGGATTGAGAGATGAGGGCTGGCTCTTTTTGGTGCCGTGTTTTGCATCCAGGGCTCAGGAGGAACCATAGTTCAGATAAGATTAACTTTTAAATGTTCAACAGGGCAAGTGACCCATTAAAAAGTTATTTCTCTCTATTTTTTCTTCCAGACCAGAAGATGTTCAAGCCTTAGTGAGTGGGAAGCTTGCACTGCGGTATGCAGGAAGGCAGGTAGGAAAGACATTTTGTGATCTCACTGCCCCCTCTGAGACTTAGAACTCAGCTAACCCAAACTCAGTTGAGAAGGCTAAAAAATTTGGTTGGTGCCATGTTTTTTTATTCCCTTAGTTCCAATTTCCATTTTTCCCCAATCTTTAGCCATTCTGACTTTCTCTTTAATTCTTGAACAGGTTCGGGGGTTCTTAAGAGTGTGACCCAGGTCTGTTGTGATTGCAAGTTTAAATAAATAGTGAAACACCTGTGGTGTGTGTATGATCAGCATTCCCCCAGGCCAGGCCAGAAAATTCAGTCACTATACCTGACTCTACTCTTCAGCTTTAGTCTGTAAAATCATGGATGACCCATAATGATCCAGTGTTTCACTGATGCTGCTCTGACCACTTGACCTGGTGCATTAGGATGACTGTGTGTGTATCCCCCCAAAAAGATGGCTTGTGCCTCTATCATTTGGGGACCTGTTACCACAACTCAGTCTGTACCCTTTTTCTGGATGTGGTTAAAAAATGAGAGGGGGTGACACTTGGCTGCTCTTTTTTATAGTAGTTTATTAAATGCTTGAGTAAATATGAATCATTTTCTTGGAAAGGAGATATCTTGGTTATTGCTAACGTGCTCTCAGATCTGCTTCTGTGCTTCAGAATTCCCTCTTTTCTATTGCGTATGTTATATTCAAATATGTTATGATTTGAGCAACTTTCTCTGTCTTTTTAGATTCCAAAGACAAATGAGCTAGCTGAAAAGTTGGTCTGTTGTAGGGAGCTCCCTTGGGATGAAGCAAAGATGCCATAATAAAGAACTTTGCCTCTTCTCCACATAGAACCTTAATTGACTTTTGATAAGGAAAACATTTTCAGACCAGCTTCCAATATCAGTCACAACCATACTCTTTATTATAGTGGTGAAAGCCTCACCACATTTCCTACTTAATTGGCAGTAAACCACACTGATTCAGTATAATAGACTGGGCATATCCTCTTCTGTTTCTCTAGCAACACTCACTCCCTCTCTCCCTCTCTCCCTCTCTTCTCTCTTCTCTCTTCTCTCTTCTCTCTTCTCTCTTCTCTCTTCTCTCTCTCTCTCTCTNTCTCTTCTCTCTTCTCTCTTCTCTCTTCTCTCTTCTCTCTTCTCTCTCTCTCTCTCTCTCTCTCTCTCTCTCTCATGCATTTGGCTTCAGGGCAATAATATTTTGCATAATTTTTAACTTTTTCATTATATATTATTAGCTTTTTACTGAGAACAAATACTTGCTGACTTGCATCGGGGTGGGTAGGTAGGAAGGTGTCTTTAACACCTAAGAGCCTTTAAGATTTCCTATAACAAGAACATAATGCTGTTAGGCCAGGGAGCACAAATATTCACTTGAAATGAAGAGTGGTTATTTATCCAAGTGTACATGAACTTGTTAGCACTGGACCTTGTTCACAGTTGATTTCTTAGCTCTGACAGCTCACGCAGGTCAGCCCTCAGATACCTTTTCTAGCAAGTAGGGTTGCAGGTAGCAGCAGTAAAGGTTCCTGGCTTTGGGCTAAACCCAGAATGAATTCAATCTGTCCCCAAGAGAACATGTGTTGTAAATCTAGAGGACATATGCAGAATAAGGACAGCTTTTGGGGAGCAACCTGGCCTCTTGATCTTTGGTCTATTAGAGAATAAATTGCTTACTCTGCTAAAAGGATTATTCCTACTTTTAGCTATAGGCATGTATTCCTTAGTCACCCAAGACCATTGATCATAGGGAACTGGGGGACTTGTTGGTTGTGTTTTTAGTTATTCTGAAGTTGGTGTCAAGTTTCTCTTATTACACCCCAGTGAAGAAAGCCAGATTGAATGTTGTCTTTGTAGTCAAAAGTTGTATGAAAATCACAAGGCCAAAAGGAAATAGAAGAGGGAAACCCAAGAGATTTGTGTTTGGATGAGTGTGTGAATGTGCAGAAAGATCACCTTGGTACTTTCCTTCTTGTTTGCAGACAGAAGCATTAAAATGTGTGGCTCAGGCTAGCAAGAATCGATCGCTGGCAGACTTTGAAAAGGTGAGGTAATGGTGGGTTAGGGGGTGGACTTGGACTTGAGCAGCTAGGGGCCCCATAGTGCATAGAGCATCAGGCCTGAAGTCAGGAAGATGCATCTGAATTCAAATCTGACCTTAAGACACTTAAATGTTACCCTGGGGCAAGTCACTTAAGACTCTATCTCAGTTTCCTCATCTGTCAATGAATTGGAGAAGAAATGGCAATGTTGGTGTCTTTTGCCAGGAAAACCTCAAATGGGGACATGAAGAGTTGGACACAACTGAACAACAAACAAAATAGACTTGAAAGATTGTATCAGAAAAGAAAGTCAAACTCATTTGATAATTACAGATGAATTAGCATCTGTCTGTAGGTTTGCCATCCCATAGGAAGCCTGAGTGGTACCAGTATGACACAAACGTATTCTCTTAATCCAGAATTCAACATTTCTCTTCCCCAAAGCAATTATTGATTTAGATGGGAGTGATTTGTATGAAGTATTTCCCTGATCTGAATTTTCTGAAAAAGAAGAAATACTTTAAAATACTTTTGTTTAGAAGAATTTATGCCCTGTTGTGAATAATCTATTAAAGGAGGGATGTTTTAGGCCTCAGTTATTATTTTCATCACCGCACATAGCCCGTCATTAGGTCCCTTAGCTTCAGAGAATGCTCAGGCTATTCCTTCCCTCATATGGATAAAAGAACTTTTGCTGTGTAAGCATGGGCAGAAAGTAGCTTTGAACTGCAGAATGGACTTCTGTGTATCTTGTATACACACTAGGTAATGTGGGGAGAGCCACTGCATGACTGGGCAAGTTACCCAATCTCTAGTGACTCTGGCCGAGTCAGTCTCTAAGACTGAGCTGTGCAGAGAAGTTGCTGAACTGCATCAATGGAGGGCATTTCCTCTCTTTGAAGTCCCTTGCACTAATAGTCAGAGGCTCAGTCCTCTTCACATAAGGTGGTATTGTGTAAATAGGGGGTTCTTGAAAGGTTGGCTGAGATCTATGAGCTCATTTCACTTTTATTTACTAAATACTTTTTTACAGTATTTGCCAGGCACCGTGCTAGGTCTTGGGAATACAAAGACAAAAATGAATCGATCCTTGTCCTCAGAGGGCTTACGTTCTTGTTGGAGTGGGGAGACAACATGTCCGTATTAAGAATATGCAGCATTATACATCAGGACTAGAGGATTTGTTGGGAGGACCACAGCCACTCTTTCTGAAGGGGTGTGCCCATGGGCAGGCAGTATCCTTAGGCTACCTGGAGGTCTCCTCACTCACCCTGTGGGCCAAGAGACCCTAAATGAAGCATGAGCAAGTGACTGTAATTGCCACTCTTTCTGACTACATCTCTCCTGTAGGCACTGACAGATTACCGGGTAGAACTCCGGGATGACCCCATTATCAACACTCACCTGGCCAAGCTGTATGATAACTTATTGGAACAGAATCTGATCCGGGTGATTGAGCCCTTTTCCAGAGTACAGGTAAAACTACCCAGGGCAGCAGGATGGGCAAGGTCAGGTGGCACGGATGGTAGACTGGAGAGCTGGTTCTCCAGCTACTTCCCCAGACTCTGAGCCACTAGCGATAACTTTTGGACTTGCACTGGTTGGAATTACCCTCCAAAGGGACTCTCTGATGCCTAAAGGAAATCATTGAGTGTATCACTGAGAAAAAAGAGAATGACAGAGGCTTCTGAGGATTCAGTTAGAGGCAGTGAGTGCCCTGACTGACTGGATATTTAGGGGTAACATCCTTATTTCTTAAGGGTTGTATTCCTTGTTGCTACTTCTATAGAATGTAAAGGAGAGAAGTATTTCCTGTGTACATTTTAGAGGGGCACATCTATGTGCACATGAACAATCTAATTAGAGGCTTCTACAGTAAGAAGCAGCCATTGCCCAAGGACTTCCCCTTGTTCTGTAGTGAGGGGCTCCTCTCCCATTTAGTCAGTATTGAATCACTTAAGGCCAGACGTGGGGAGGCTGGAGAGGGCCCAGAACAATCCATGGAAAAATAGAGCTGTAGAGAATACTCAGTCGGTCTTTCCAGTTTCTTTCTCCATCCTTCTTTCTTGCCCCCTTTTGGTTGAAGGCACAAGTAAAATTTTCTGCTTCAGTGGTGGTGTCTTTCCCTTTCCTTTTAGATTGAACATATATCCAGCCTCATCAAACTCTCTAAGGTAAGTCAGTTATGTCATTCTGATGAAGTTCCTTGGGAGAGAGGCTGTGGAGTGGGTGGTAGATGTGACATTTGGGTCCTCTTAGTTCCTAGAAGGAAGTGGCTTCTCTGTGGTAGTGCTGAGGCCTGGACTTGGGTTTGGCTTTTTTAAGCCATTAACATTAGAATCCTTTCTAGCAGTTGTGCTCTACACACCTGGGTTGTCTGGTTGGTTTCCAGAGATGTGTTTCCTTAATCCTGTGCTTTGATTTTAGGCCGATGTGGAAAGGAAACTGTCACAGATGATTCTTGACAAGAAATTTCATGGTGAGTGAATGCACAGTTCGTTGGGGAAAGGGGGATGAGAAAAGAATTGAGGGGAATGTGTTGTGATCTGTCAGTGTTCAAGTTTTCTCTTCCTTTGTGGACATTCCTCTTTGTCTGTGCCCCCTCCTGCCCTGGGACTCTGTAGCTTATTCTTTAGACCTCATTCGAGGGCTCTTGCTGCTTAGAAATGAGGCTTGAGTACTTCTCTTAATAATAATAGCAGCTAACATTTATGTAGTGCTTTAAGGTTTGTAAAGCACTTTAAATAGTGTTACCTCATTTGGTCCTCACAACCACCTTGTGAGGTAAGTGCTATTATTACTTAGTGAGTTTGCCCTGTGCTTTTTAAAGGTATAGATGCCTCAGCCTCCCCTGAGTAGCAACAGTTCTGGTGTATCGAATGTTGGATTCCCCCCTCCCCAACGTAATAATTTGTAAGGCAACTTACATTCTGTTTGGCTCTCTGGGAGTAAATCTGGTGGGGAGGCCTTGTCTTTTTGGCCAGAGCCCCTCTTTGAGTATTGACAAGAACAGTTCCAGGCAATATTGGTCCTAAAGAAGGGCATACAGAAGAATTTTTTTACTAACTGGATGGAGGCTGAGATTTCTGAGGTGGAGGGATATAGATAGTTGTCTGAGATTAAGATGAATTTGACATGAAAAGCCAAACCCTTAGCTCCAGTCCCTTCACTAAGATACCCCAGGATCACCTGCATTCCATGGTGAAGCAGTCTGGCCTAGAATATAGAGGGCTGGCCTTGAAGCCAGGAAGATCTAGATTCAAATTCAGACCGATCCATTTAGACTTTGTGGCTCTGGGTAAGTCACTTTCAGTCCCCCTGGCAACTCTCAAGATTAGAAATTGGAAAGTGCTGACTTGCACTGGTAAAGAGAGTTCCCTGAGAGGACTAGTGTAGTTTATAGGCAGAGGCCTTAAAGAATGACAAGGACCAGGTTAAAGTCCAGTTTTCCCTGGAGAAAAGATGGGAGAGGAACAGAAGTGCATAATAAATGTACAGTGGTAAACAGCCTGCTTATCCGAAGATGTTATACAGCCTGAATATTTTAGAATGGTTTAGGCTAATTTATAACTAATAGATGAGTGAAGCTCTTCGCATGGAGCAGGTTGGAAACTGTACTTTGAACATATCTGTGGTATAATCTCTGTGCTTGTGCTCCCACAGATCTTTCGTTCATTTTAGTATTGTATTGAATAGACTTAGGGTTTGACTTGGTACTCCATTTTTTAATGATTTCATAGGAGCCTCAATGTGTGTATGTTTGTTTAGTAAATGGAGGAAGACCATTGTGAAGGAGGGGGAGAGACAGAGAGGCAGAGAAAGAATATGTATAAAGATATATTTTTTCCCATTTCTGGAGAAAGTAGAGATAACTGATTTGCTAATGTGGAAATCACCATAACCAGTGTTTCTTACCTTGGATGCCCTTCTTGTTGTCTTTCCCACAGGGATCCTGGACCAGGGGGAGGGAGTCCTGATTATTTTTGATGAACCTCCAGTAGATAAAACTTACGAAGCTGCTCTGGAGACGATTCAGAATATGAGTAAAGTAGTGGATTCACTCTACAACAAAGCCAAGAAACTGACATAGGTGAGTGCTGGCTCCGGGACCAGGGCTAGCGACAGTGTCCTGTCTTCTGCCTGTCGAGACCAAATGCCTCCTCCTTGTGCCCCTGCGGCTTCCCCGATTGACACTGCTCTGTCTTCTCTTGCAGAGTTGGATTTGGTAGCTGTCGTTTGGAGAGTGTGTGTGGCAGGAGAGTGAAACCTTTGGGGAAAATGCTAGGAGATTTTTTTTCTTTTTGTTCTACTTTTCGCTCGGAAAGTTTTTAAATTTCCTCATTCGGTGCATCTGTATTCCAGCCGATAGGTGTGCCAGTTTCCATGTAATCTTTACTGGCCCAACTTGGGAGTGGGGAATATTGTTTAAAAAAAAAAAAAGAAAAAAAAAGAGGTTATTCTAAATAAAAAGAAAAAGGCTTACACTACCTAAAAGCTGTGCTCTCTGCCTCCTGGGAGAGGGCCACAAAGGCGGGCATCATGGCCAACCACCAGGGTACAGGCTCCATCCGCCGGGCTGTCTCTCTTCTCCTCTTTGTCAATTGGATATCTGCTGACCGTCCAAAGCAGCCAACTTGATATTCTGTTTGTACTGAACCAAAACAAACGACGGTGTGTGTAGACTGCGATTTTCTTTTCTATTGGAAATGAGGCACCTCAGTGTTCTTTCCCCTGCTGGGCTTCCCTACCCTTTGATCCCCCAAGAAAGTGGCTCCAGCACCCTGTCCTGATGGGCTTGGCAGCTCCAGTTTGTGGGGCCTGGAGCCAGCCTCCATCATGGCCAGCCACTCAAGGGATACATTGCAGGCCCTTCAGAACCCCGGGGCCTGCTGTGCATGTGGCTCTTATTCTTTTTAAAACTCAAACAGAAAACTAGACTAGACTTCAGTGTTTTAACGGCCCCTTTGTCCCTGGCGTACCCCACACCCCAGTCAATAGTGGAGGCCGTCAGATGTCTCCTCCTTCCTCCCCACCTTTCTCCTGGCAGTCTCTGTGTGGAGGAGAGAGGCTCGGCTTCTCTTGTCTCATCTTCTCCCATTTCTCCTGCTGTCAGATGGATTTATTCCTTTTTTAAAACAATGAACATTGGAAATGAGACTGTGGGGGTGTCTTTAGGGTTTTTTTTCTTTTGTAACTTTTTTTGGGGGGGTGTAGTGGGGGTGGGGTTTCAAATGACCTCATGTCACCCTCCCAGAGAGCTTATTTATTTACCTCTTAAAAATCAAATTGGTGGGAGGCGGAGCACTGTATTCCAGCATGTTTTGTTTTATGATGAGATTACTCAGCAAGGTTTTAATGCCATTTGGGCAGTGTAAGCTTCTGCATCTTTGTTGTGTTGAATTCTCTTATTCTTCTTTTCATCTTTCTCACCTGTGCCCATTCTCTTTCTCTGGTCTGATCTCTTTTCATCTCTTCTGCCTCTCCCTCTCCCCTTCTCTCTGTCTCTTTCCTTCTCTTTCTCCTACTTTCTGGCCCTTTTTCTCACCCAGATTTTCTTAATAAATTTATATTTTGTAAAAGGATTTTGTTGTACCCAGTTTTGCATCCTCACTTAATCTCTGACTGGCTTTATTCCTTTTGCCATCTTCCCATTGTTCCCTCCCCCCACCCCCACCCCCTTTCCTCCTTTTCTTCCCAGAATCATTTCTTTTTGTTCTTAACCCCCTTACCCCTTCTCCCCAGTCCCTATCATGTCCAGTCACTGTTTTGGTTTTGGCACCATCAATATCAAATGTACAAACGGTTCTTGCTAACCAACACCAGGTATATCTGATGTTCAGATGAGTTCCAATAAAAAGAATTTTTTTTTCAACCAGTGTGATTTATTGAGTATTGGAAACCCAGAATGCCTTGTGGGCATTCTGCATCCCTGACACCCCTGGATGTCTGGGTGTGAATCTTGGCATTATTCTGCTCAGAAAAAAGAAGTTTTCCTCTTAATAGGACAGTGTTGATGTGGAAGGGTTTTGTGGTGAGATTTAAGTCCAAGCTGGGGTGTAGGAGGAAGCGTTGAAACCGAAATCCAGGATGGTAAGCAATCTTTTCATCCTGAGAATTCTGTAAGGCAATATTTCCCAACCTAATTTAGCCACAGAATACTCCTGGGCTTGACAGTACACATAAATCTGAGTCCTTGGGGGACTGAGCACTTTGGGGGAGGAGGGTGGGTGGTGTGGTCAGGAGAATTTGGGAGCAAAATGGAGGGAATTAAGTCTATTTTCATCCTGAAAAATCCATGTCAAGAGTGTTTTTTGACACCTAATCGAATGCTAATAGCATTTTAAGTGCAAACTGTCACTTGTGGCAACATTTTCTCATGTTAACTCCATATTTTTCGGAAATACCCTAAGCTGGGGTGGGAAGAAGAGTAGGATGTCAGGTTAACTAAACGGGGGACTCTCAGATACAGTGTTAAGTATCACATAGGTTAGTCTTAGGCTCCCTCTTCCCCATCCCAATCCCCTAGCCTTCCTCATTCTTTGTTCATCTGGTGGCATTTGTCCCAAGGAGCTACCCTTCTCCTACCCCCTGTGAGAGCCTTAAATGACCTGGGTAGCAAAACTGAAGCTTTTGTATTCATTTCAGCAAGCCTGGGTCATTCAGGGGTACTGGAGGAAGGCTTGGGCCAGGCTCACCTGTAGTCAGTCAAGGTCAGGCAAAGGAGGAGGCACCCGAGCCGCATGGACACCGCTTTGCCTTTGTGGCTGTTGAGCAGGCAATGCCACAGCAAATCTCCTGATGTGGTACTCCAAAAGGGCCACTAGAGGCCGCCCGAGGATCCCAATAGGAACAAAGAGTTCTGGAATTGTGCTTTGCTGGGTCTTGCCTGCCTTTACAGGCCAGGGTGGGAGGGGTAGAGGATTCTGGCAAGGGCAGCTCAGGATGGGGAAGGACTTCCTTTCTTCCCTGATTTATGGAGATGGGCCTTCAGGGATCTCACTGTACCAGGCCCAGGGAAGAGAAAAGCAGGCCGACCAGACTGTTCTCCCTTGGGCTTCTCTATCCAGACATTTCTGGCCTCGTTGTAACTCTTGTTACCCTCTAGCTTGTGCGTGTGTGCGTGCCATCATGGAGAGTAAGCTCATTGACTCCACCAAGGTGATATGAATTAGAATTGTTTGAGGAATATAAAAACCATGGGGTCTGGATATTACTGGAGGACAGTAGAGAGCTGTTTGGACAAGGTGGTGACCTGCTGGCTAGCCTTTGCTCCTCTGTAGGCGTAGCTTTTGCCATGCAAAGAGGTATAGTATAAAGACTTGGATTTTGAGCCTGAGAAGACCTGAGTTTGTTAGGATTCTGGTTTTCTAGCTTGATTGTCACTTTGGGGGAAAATCACTTAATCTTTTGGGGCTTCCCTTTCTTCCTCTACAAAATTACTGGGATTATTTCTAAGGTTCCTTCCAGCTCTTAAGTCCTGTGATCTTCTGAGCCCACTTGAAGGCAGTTAACGTTGTGTTCAAAGGTGCCAAAGCTTTAATAGCCGAGAAAACCACACAGACTTGGAAGCACCCTATAGAGCGGCTGCATCTTCCCTAGTTTAGGGTGGGGATGGGGCTTTTTTTTAATAGGCCGTGAAGAACGCCTAATTGTAGAAGGCACAGATTCAGATAAGGAATGGCTCATTCTTCTAGGCCAGGATGTTATGGAGCTTGAAAATGCCATGAAAATAGCCCTGATGTAGTTAGGGGCTTGTGAAAAGTCACCCTCCTCCATGAGCATGTTTTGAATGGCTTTGGAGTGGGGAGGATACTCTTTCTAAAAAAGTTTTTTCACTTAAAATCCCAGACCTGTACAGTAGGGAATCCTAGCACAGCTTAATTCTGAGAGAATCATCTGCTCGGCTTATTTCATTCCTCTTTCCTCTTTTTTTTGCCCTTATCGTTAAAGGGGGGCAGACCTGAAACTGGTTTGGAAAGTAGCACTGGAAAAGGGCCGAAGGTGTGGGGCTCAAGAGACCTTAACTCTAGGCCTACTTTGGCCCTCTCTGGCTTGTGTGAGTTTGAGGAAGACTCTTCCCCTCTCTGAGCATTAGTTTGGCAAAATGATGGTAAAATGATGGGTTTGGACCAGATTACTTTAAAGGTATTTTCTAATTCCAAAATTCTGTTCACGCCTGGATCCCAACTTGAATGTTTTCACCCGTGACTTCTTTAACTCAAAGCCTAGATTCAGATCTAAAGGGTTTGCTGGGAAGGCATCCCAGTTAACTCACTTGGGGGGGGGGGGGGACAGTTGATAGGAAATGCTTTTAATTCTTTCTTTACTCTGTTAACTGTGGAAAGCCCAATGCTATGTAAGACTATTTGGAATATGTTCTGACACAAAGCCTTCAGATCTTTTATTTATGATTTATTAAAAAATTTTAAAATAGGAAACTTCTTTGTGATTTGGAGGAGGGGGGGCAGTGGGGCTCGGGGTTTGGTTTTTGTGACTCTGGTCTTGTGCATTTTCGGGTACAAAAAGGTGGGGATATGGGCAGCCCTTGTGCCTTCTTTAGTCTAAGGAACCTCCTTCTACCCATACAACCAGCTGGGTAGTCTTAAGAGTCACCCAGACCCACACTAGGTTGAAGGCTTTGACAAGGGGTCACAGCTAGATCTTGAACTCAAGTTGCTTCTGGGGACAAGGCAGGCTCTAATACCACACTGCCTCTGGACAGCTGGAGGCCAGGTCTTAAAAGCTCGGGTATTAGAAGCCTCTGATGTCACCTTCCCGCGGCCACGGCTCAAACACGGTGCACATTCACCCACATTTCATTTCCTGAGTGTCCAAGGCCTGGATCTGCTCCAGGATATGGCTTAGAAAAGCTAGTTTTGTGGCCCGGCCGGGATTGAACTGTTCCTCCAACCACTGGGAGCCTCCTCTGCCTGCAGAGGCCCAGTCCTAGTGTGAGTGACAGGGGCCTGGCTAAGGAGATGGGCAGCTCTCCGGACCCAGGAGTTCTATTTGTAGGGCCATGGATTTAGGACGTTCAGTGTGTTTCGTGCCTATTCTGTGAAGAGCAACACGCCAGCTGCTGGGAGGGCATTTTGTGTGTGGAGCGGGCTTGGTGGCCTAGTGACCCCTCCCCAAATTCGGAGAGGCCACGAGTCTGCTTTGGCTTCTAGAAGTGCCAGGGGAATTGGGGACGGGAGGAGGAGAGGTGGAAGGGAGCTCGCCCCTTGTTACCTAGCTTAACTCCCTCGTTTTAAAGAGGCGGAAAGCCGAGGACTCGAGAGATTTGGAGGAACCCAGGCCCTCGGGGGCCCATCCAGCACTCTTAACCGGAGCGAGGGTGGCACCTGCGTGATATCCCAAGTGACGGAAGCCCCGGAGAATTTGTTTCTTTTGTTTCTGGAGCGGGGAGGGCGCGTTATAAGAAAAACCTAGGACAAAGGCTCCAGCGCCCTTAGTGTGACTGTCAGCCAGATGTCCTCCTTCACCAACCATTCCCGGGAAGGCTCCGGAGGTGACTTGGCTGGGGAGGGCTGGGGAGGAGAAGGGGCCCCGGTGGCCTGTGCTGGTTGGTGGGGGCCGGGCGGACCCGGGGCGGGCACTACCAGGCGCAGGGCGCGGTGACTGGCAGCTCGAGCTGTCGGAGCTGCTGCGGAAAGACTGCGGGGCAGCGCGGCTGGGCAGGGACCGGCCCGAGAGACTGGGCTGGGGGCCGTGCCCTGAGTCCGTCGCTCCGGGTCCCTCGGGCTCCGCCTCGGGTGGGAACAAAGGCAGCACGTGCGTGGGCGGGGTGGGGCGGGGTGGGGCGGGGTCTCCTTGGTCGCCGTCTGGGCGCTGCGCGATTGACAGCCCCGGGGACCCCGAGGCTGATGCGGCAGCAGCTGCTGCCGGAGCTGCGACGGCGGCGAGGGGCGGGGAGAGGAGGCGGAGCTCGAGGGGCGGGGCCGGGGCGGGGCCGGGGCCGCGTGCTGCTGCCG
>NC_058133.1:483049873-483092332 GCF_016433145.1 Gracilinanus agilis | reverse complement strand
GGGAGCGGCTCCGGGTGCGCACTGCGGAGGGCGGGAGCCGAGCCAGCTCCGAGGAGGAGCCGCGCTGCGCCGCCGCTGCTTCTGCTGTTTCTGCTGCTGCTGCTGCTGCAGCTGCGGGGGCCGAGCTCCCGGTAAGCCGAACCGCCGCTGCGGGGCCGGGGGCTGGGGAGGGGATCTGGGGGGGAAGCGGGCCGGAGCGCCGCCAGAACCGAAGGCGATGGAAGGATGCAGGCAGAGAGGGATGCTGCGAGGGATACTGGCAGTGGAGGTGGGGGGAGGGTGATGCTGCAGTCAATGGAGGCCGGGGAGAGATGCTGCGTCCCGATTCAGGAGGATGCGGCGCCAAGGCGGGAGGGGGCCGGGAAGACTGGCCTGACTGGCCGGGGAGGGGAAGCTATCCTCCAGGGTTTCTCCGCCCTGTGCGGCACGAAGTAGTTTGGTTTCTGATGTCTTCCCGGCAGAGAAGGGTGGCCACAGAGAAGCTGGGGATCCCAGGGAGGCGGCTTCAGCCCTCCTGATGCTAAGAGAAACCATCTTGTTTTTCTCTGCAGATCTGAAGGGGGCCGCTTTTCATCCGAGTCCAGCCCCTCCCTGAGTCCCAACCCCCCAATCCAGGGGCGGCTAAGGAGAAGGTATTCTTGAGCCAGGTTCTGGCCCTGGCAGGCAGGGCACCCAGGTGGACTGCCCTTGCCTCCTCCCAGCCTCTCGCTTGTGCTTCTCACCTGACAACATGGGCACGGTCCTGTCCCTGTCCCCCAGCTACCGGAAGGCCACGCTCTTTGAGGATGGCTCCGCTACGGTGGGCCATTACACTGCTGTGCAAAATAGCAAAAACGCCAAGGACAAGAGCTTAAAGAGACACTCCATCATCTCCGTCTTGCCGTGGAAGAGGATCGTGGCTGTGTCAGCCAAGAAGAAAAACTCCAAGAAGGTCCAGCCTAACAGTAGCTACCAGAACAACATCACTCACCTGAACAATGAGAACCTGAAGAAGTCGCTCTCCTGTGCCAACCTGTCCACGTTTGCCCAGCCTCAGCCCACCCAGCCTGCGGCCCCCAGCACCAACCAGCTGTCTGGATCTCAGACCGCTGTGTCCTCTGTCAAGAAGGCCCCCCACCCCAACTCCATTGCTCCCGGGACGCCCAAGCGGGTCATCGTCCAGGCCTCCACCAGCGAACTCCTGCGGTGCTTGGGTGAGTTCCTGTGCCGGAGATGCTACCGCCTGAAGCACCTGTCCCCCACGGACCCAGTGCTCTGGTTGCGAAGCGTTGACCGTTCACTGCTCCTTCAGGGCTGGCAGGACCAGGGCTTCATCACGCCGGCCAACGTGGTCTTCCTGTACATGCTCTGCAGGGACGTCATCTCCTCTGAGGTCGCCACGGACCATGAGCTACAGGCTGTCCTGTTGACCTGCCTGTACCTCTCCTATTCCTACATGGGCAATGAGATCTCCTACCCCCTCAAGCCCTTCCTGGTGGAGAGCTGTAAGGAGGCATTTTGGGACCGCTGCCTCTCCATTATCAATCTTATGAGCCCCAAGATGCTACAGATTAATGCTGACCCCCACTACTTCACTCAGGTGTTTGCCGACCTGAAGAATGAGTGCAGTCAGGAGGACAAGAATCGGCTCCTTATCGGGCTTGACCGGTGAATTCCACTCGTGCGTGCCGCGGCTTATGGGAACAGTACATTTTTTAATTTATTATTAAACACAAAGTTTTGTGAACATACGTGTCTAGCAAAGCCACCGAAGGGCCTCCCTGTTATCGGCCTCCCTCACCCCTGGTGTAGCCCAGCCCTGGCCCTTAACTTCCGACTGCTCCGGGGAGCATTTTTGTCTGCGAACCTTTTGCAAAATTTAGGGAACGATTTCCAAGTTGTTTTCCGGCCACTGAATCCTTGCTTTCGGTAACGTCCAAGGACTGGCTACTCTTGCCCCTCAGGGGCGCCCCCTTCTCCCCTTTCCCCCCTTTGCCTAGTCCTGGAAATGGGGTGAAGCGAGGAGGTGTCGAACTTCGAGATGGAGAGGCCTTAGCTCATCCCACAGAGACCCGTGTTCTGGAAATGGATCTTACTCTTCCTGGCCGCAGTCCCCTTCCTCACCCGCTCTACCCCGTCCCCTTCCCCGATCCCAGGGAGGGGAGGAGATTCATTTCCTCAAGTGGCAGCTGTGTCATAAATGACTGGGGGTTCCTCCCAAGGATGTCAGCCTGGGCCTCGCTAATGCACCGAGCCGGAACCCCTCCCAGTTCCTGGCTTGCCCTGGAACCAACAGAAATGTTGTTGGTGGCCGGTGTGGCCCATATCACTCTAATTAATTAGCAGGAGATGGCTGATAGAGGGAAGAAAACCCATCTTGAATTTTTTTTTTTAAGCCTATGTTATGCTGAGTATTTGGGGGAGAAATTTCTCAAGAGTGGGAAAAGAGAAGGCCTGTCATTGAGAATCCCACCCTCTCTGACCTGCCCTGCTTTATCCCAGGCCCTACGTGTCCACCCCTGGCTAGTGAAGCTGGGCAGGCTCTTTAGGCTATCTGGATTATGGTAGTCCCAGGAAAAGGGGTGGGACTGTGCTTTAGGGATTCCTGCTTTTTCTAATGAATAATTTATCTCAAGAATGCCACTTAGTCACCTGGCGTGTCATACCTGTGGATGGGGGAGACTGCCAGAGCTGCCTGGCAGCAGCCTGGCTCCCTTGTGGGTAGACCCAGTGGACTCTTGGAGTTGGTACCTGGCTTAGGACCGGTGCCACTTGCAAGTCCACATGGCCCAGGGCCTGCAACTTGGTTCAGTTGATCTGGGCCTGCCCTGGTGTCAGAGTGCCCCCACCTGCACCCCCAAACAGCTTGTGAAAAGCCCCCACAGGCCCCAGGACAGGAGTTGGATCTTGTAGACAATTATGAAATTCGGACTTGGCCCCAAATTGTTCCCGGAACCCGTTCCACTGACGACGTGCCATCTGAGACCACTGGGGGCTGCCATGGACGCTATGCTCGTGACATTGTGGACACTCTTCTCCTTTAGCTACCTTTATTTAGTGGCTCGGGACTTTGGGGAGGGCCGAGAGGAGGGAGCCTTTCACCCGGGCTGTGGGGAACAAAGGTGGCCAACACTACAAAAGAGTCTTCTCTCTGGCCTGACAACCCAGGGGAAGGTTACCCTGTTGGTGCTGGAATTCTGACAGAATGGGAAGATCGAGGGGCATTTTGCTTAGGGTTAGGTAGGTAGAACACTAACTAGAGGGCTGCTGGAGTCAGCAGCAAAAAAAAAAACAGTCTCTGAATGAAAAGTCAAAATGTATTTTTTTTTAAACAAAGAAAAGAAAATGAAGAGAAAGCTGTGAAATCAAGGCCTTCACCTTGCGAGGTTTAGAGCAGGCAGCCAACTGGTGTCCCCCGGCAGTGCCCAGAGGGACGCAGGGGAGGGTGCCTGCTTTGCATGGCGAGAAGGGAGTGCATCTGCCCAGGCTTGGGGGTGAGGCCTAAACTGAGCCATTAACATGGACTGTAAGATATTTTTTCAACATGGAACTGGAAGAAGGAGCCCCAGCAAAGGGA
This sequence comes from Gracilinanus agilis, assembly GCF_016433145.1. Taxonomy (NCBI): domain Eukaryota; kingdom Metazoa; phylum Chordata; class Mammalia; order Didelphimorphia; family Didelphidae; genus Gracilinanus; species Gracilinanus agilis. The sequence continues at coordinate 483,088,776 of NC_058133.1, read as the reverse complement.
CCAGCACGACGCCCGGCTGGACAGCTGGAGGTCTCCCTTGATCTATTTTTCCCACGGCCTGTTGTTCCTTTTCTGCTTTTCCCGCATCATGTGAAGAGCTCTGCCCTCGGGCTTGCTGGGACCTGGTTCTCCCCATGTGGCACGGAAGGAGCCCAGTCACTGCAGGAGGAACGGGGGTGACTTGCTCTTAATCTCAAGTCAGGCTGGCGGAGCCTGGCCTGAATGAAACTCTGTGGTGGGACTCCTTTGATTGGCTTCCAGTTTGGGGTCTGTTTCCTTCTCTTTCCCTGTATTTATTTATTTTTTTCCCCTGGGGGAGGAGGAGGAGGAGGAGGAGGAGGAGGAGAAGGTCAAAGTTTCAGAGGTGGTTAGGGCCTAAAGGAAAAGAGATCAACCTTGTAGTTAAATCATTGTAAAGTGTATTGTTCCCTGCCCCTCTCCTTCCCTGCACGGATCACCAGTGTTGTGTAAAGGACCAACTGATATACTTGAGTGTGCAAGCAATGAACACAACTGACATGCTGCTATGAAGAATACTTTTAGAACAAAAAGAAAAAAAAAAAGAAAAAAAGAAACTAACCGACAAAAAAACAAACAAACAAAAAAACCAACAAAACCAACCCTTTCTTCTTTAATTGTTGCTTTTACAGTGATCTTGTGCATGCAAACAGGCGCACTTTGTGTCTTCAGAAAATAATCTTAGAACAGATGGCTGTGAACATTTACACCCATGCACAAACCAAGTCAGAGGAATCTTTCTCGGTGTCTGGTTTCTCTCTTTTTTTGCCCCCTTTCTTCCCATCAGCCCTGGGGGGGATTGATGGATTTCTTACCATGCAGATTTAGGGTTTAGTTTGGTTCCAGCAGTTGTTAAACTTGCCATGAAAAAAATTGTGCCATTTCCCCCCTTCCTGCCCTCCTTCCCCCCCCCCACTTGAAATGATCCACAGCTGTATATCTGAAACTGCTAATTACCCCTGTGCGTGTGGTGTACGTTTTCTTTTTTTTAGTGCAATTTCTTCTGTAGATCTCCTTTGACCAAATTGTGGGTGTTGTTAATATTAATTTATATTCGTCTCATTTCGTATGTATGTGTAGCGTGTTTGTAAGTATGTGTGATTTATAATCTGACAAAGTCATGAAGCTCAGTCTGGCTGTAATTTAATTCCCTCCCCTTATTTTTATTTATTTTTGTACCGTGCTGATTAAATAAAATGCACTGACCATCCATTATGCAGCTGCAGGCCCCTCTCTGTGGCTGGTTATTCCAGGGGCGTGCGTGGACGGGTTTGGGTGGGTGTGTGGGGGATTCCTTTGGCGGGGAGGGAGGGACTCCCTGGGAAAAAGAGGGGATGGAATGAGGCTGCCCAGCCTCAGTACCCTGCACTTTGACACTCGGGAGAAGAGGGAAGGCAGGAAGGGGGAGTTTCTGAGCCATCCGTCCTGGAGCCAAGTGGGAGCGAGGGGCACCCCCTGGTTCAGCAGCTGTTCCCAAGGTTTAAGGGCTGGCTCCAGGCAGCCTGAGAGGGGAGGAGGGAAGGGGGGCTAACACTTGTGTCTCTTTCCTATCCTGAGCCTTGGTTTCATTCTGACACTTGGGTCTGAGTGCCCCAAGTCCTGCGGGCTCCCTGGCACTGTCTGCTCCTGCCATGTCCTTCTTCCCAGGGAATTCTCTGGATGAATCTGATTTGAATCCTTTTGCTGGGTCTGTCAGTTCCATTCAAGTGATCCTTGTCAGACAAGCTGAGATCAGGTTTGGGGAGTCTGCGTGAGGCCCCATAAGCTGGCACTGTCAGGAGCTGGGATCACGGCCACGTTTCAAATCCTGACGACAAAAATGGGTAGAAGGAGAAGCCCTGCCTTTCTTTATCATGGGCTCCGACAATCATCGTCTGGCCTAGCCGTGGGTGAGAGGAGCTAGGTGGCAGGAAGAGTCCTTGTGGTGGTGGGGAATAAGCCCCTCGGCATCCCCACTCTGGGTGCTACCACAGCTGGGTGGCACCGATGCCCCCATCTGAGAGCCGCCAAAGAAGGCAGGGGAAGGCGTTTCCTCTCACGCCTGCAGTCTGCCAGTCAGGGAGCTGTGTTGGCCTTTTGTCTGCAGAGCTGCTGGGCTTTCCCCAGGCAATCCTCATTATTTCATACAACCAAGAGAGGGAGGCTAGGCACGTGTGGTCTTCTCTCTGGAGAGAGCAAGTGGCATCGAGTTCCTTCTTAGGCTTGGATTACCCGCTGCTTTGATTGCTGCCCTCTTGGCCCACCTTTCTGCCCTTTCCCACACCTTTCCCCCGACCCCTGCCAGTTTTTCTCCTTCAGCTTCATAAAGTCTTATTTATTTGCTTTTCCTGCTTCCCCTTTGTCCCCACTTTGCATTGGTTGGGCCTTCCCCTAAGGTCTTTGCTGGGGTTCTGGGAGAAGTTAGAAGCAAGTCCTTTTAGGCCAAGAAAATGTCCCCTCTTTCAAATGGTGTTGCCCCAGAGTAAAGGACAAGGATTTGGAAAGGGACGCTCCGGAAGGTGGGAGAAAGACGAGCACCCAAATTTGGCACCATTTTTTTTTAAACCCTTACCTTCCATCTTACAGTTAATATTGGTTTAAGGCAAAAGAGGTTAAGTGACTTTCCCAGAGTCACACAGCTAGGAAGTATCTGAGGCCAGATTTGAATCTAGGGCCTTCTTGACTCGAGACCTTGCTCTCTCTGCCCTGAGCCACCCAGACGCCCCCAAATTTAGCACTATTTAAAAAAAAAATCTCCTAATTTTATTCTTTTGTTTAATCTTTTCATTTGAAAACCCCAGACACATTTTGTTCTCCATTTTCTGTAACTTGCCTTCTTTCCTTCAGAGCAGATTGGGAACTGGCCGGCTCCTTGAGGGTCAGTCTAGATTCTCTCACTCTGTTTTTGTAGCCCCGATATCTGGCCCACAGAAGGCACCTCGTAAAGACATGTCGGTCTTACCCACCCCCTGCCCCCGTTTAAAAATGACACGTGACTGAACAACCTTAAAAATAAGATTCAATGCTTTATTGCTCTTCGTGGTGAATCAAAATAGGCTTTGGAAATAAAGTTAATTTAATGAAAAATAGGAATATATGCACCACCAACAATAACAACAAAAAACTGGATTTAATTTAATCAAGAGAAACACTTCATTACATACAATCACCATGGGTAACCCTTTCCTTTCCCTCCTCTTCCTCCTCCTCCTCCTCCTCTTCCTCCCTGCTATCGCCCAGATGCAAAGGCACGTCCAGATCCCCACCTCCGGTCTTTGGTCATGGCTCCCTGTGAGACCCTTTCCTGAAGCAGGTCACCGGCATACACTTATCTGACAGCACATGTCTGCGGGCTTAGGCCGGCGACTCTGGGACTGGGCCCAAGAAGCATACTGGATCTTCAGAAAGAATGGCCTCCCTTCCTTTTTTTGTCAAAAAGAATGAAAAATAAAAAAACAACCCCAAAGGCCTCCTTCACCCTGGCCTCGAAGAAGAAGACGATGACGACTCGTTTGGCAAGTCTTAAGAGTATTTTTACAACTATATAATCCAAAGCAAGCTACTTGGGTGAATATGTGGAAATGGGATCGAAAGCTGGGGCTGGTCTCTTCTACAAGGATCTACGGGGAATTGGCACCACTAGGAATATTGCTAAACTTTGCCGCTGGCCTGTCGGGCACTCGCTATGAAAGCCGTCGTGACGGGCTGACCTCTATTTGCTACTGCTTGATATGGCTTTGATAAGAATTAAAACAAAAAAAGAGAAGGCAACGAGGAGAATGCCAATGGGATTCCTTGTTGGGGAATCCCATCCAGTGCAAATGGGGGTGGTCGCTGAGCAAGGGAGTTGAGGGAATGGGACTGGGGGGGGCTGAGGGGCCAGTGGGTGCTCCCTTCCCTCTGGGCTGTACCAAGGCACTTGGCTTGTCCTTCGCGGGACAGGAGGACGGGGAGAGGATCTAGAGAAACAAGGGTATGGGGAATCCCAAATAGTCCCTTCTCCCTCTTCCCCCAATCATCCAGGGGTGGAGTTGACTCTTTCTTGTTCCCCAAATGCAGTTTCTTCCTTCCTTTTGAGGTGCCAATCAACCACCCTTCCTGGGGGCCCCTCATGCCTGGGCACCCCCTTTTTCTGGTGCCAGGTAGGAGCCCCCCAGCCCAGGAAGCGCTCCTCTCTCCCTGGGGGATCCCAGGTTTGTGCCACTCCCAGGACAGAAGCCACGTCTTGGCTTGACTGCCTCAGAGAATAAGATGGGCGGCCTGGGCTGGGCACAACTGCTTGGTGCTTGGTACAGGTCTGAGATGCACATGCTTCTAGCTGGGCACAGAGTGGCAAGAAGGAGACCCTTCTTGGCCTGGTTTCAGAGGATCGGGCTTTGTTCAGCACGAAGGGCCGGAGTCCTGGCCTGGCCAGCAGTGCCAGGATCTAGTACTAATCTCTAATTATTAATTGATTACTAATGAATCTCTCCACTTTCCATAATCTCCCCCTGCCACTTCCCTCCCACTACATTCATATATTTCAAAATAAGCCTGATATACAATTAGATTTATATATATATGTATATATATATAAAAGCTCCCAGCCCCGAGCCACACTTCTCGCCGGTCCTCCTGACAAAGAAGCGCTTGGCGGCGAGGGCATCGGGCGGGAGTGGAAGCGGGGGCTGAGCCGGGTTACACGGGCAGCGTAGAGAAGGAGATGCGTGGTTAGCTAGAGGGAATGGATTTTAGTGGAATACGCTCACCCTCCACGGGACGGGTGGGAGACAGAGGAGGCCCCTTTGGGCGCCTCGTGGGCATGTGGTGCAAAGTGCAGAACACCACAAGCGGGCCCTTTCTGCCCCTGCCAGGAGTTTCAGAGCTGGGGAAGACCTCAGCTTTTGGGTCCTGGGCACAACGGCCCGATGCGGTTAGTGCTGGCGATGGGCAAAGCTAACACCCAGGGTGGCTTTCAGCCTCCCACTGAGCCTTTGGGCCGCAGGCAGAGAGACTCCCGGCAGCACAGATGATGTTGGAGTCCGGGTGGGGAGGCGGGATGTGAGGCTCCAAGACCCCTGGCCAGGCACAACTCAGTTCCAGGCTTGAGCAGGTTCCGTCCCCAGTTCTTTGGTGCAATTCTCTTTTCAGAGTGGAAAAAAAGGGCAGCCTTTTGGGCTGCTTCTCCCCACCTTTTACAAGGTCAGCAGCAGGGTCGCTCGTTCGAATTTCGATTTGATCAAGCAAGGGCAGGCTTTGGTCCCTCTAGTCCATCCTCTTTCGGTGGCTTGCGATGTGGCCGATGTGGCTTGGGCGTGAGCTTGGATGCTTTGGCGAGCCTTCTCCTCCCCCTTCTGCCTTCCCTCTTCCCCGGCTCTTTGGTTTCTCCAGTGGAGGTGTCAGGACATTGGGAAAGAGGAAGCTGGGGACAAGAGCAAGGCAGGAGAAGGAGAGCCCCCTCTGGGGAGTGGGGAGGAGGGGCAAGGGCGAGGAAAAGGAGGTGCTCTCCCCGAAAGCCCCTTCGGAGCTCATTTCTAGTCAGGTTGCCTGAGCTACATTAGCAGGCGATTCAGCAGATTAGATTTGAATCTATGATGCTTAGCAAGGACAAAAAGCTTCCTGGGAGTCTGCTCCCTAACCTTCAGGCTAGGCGGAGGCAGGCGCTGGGGGGGTGGGACAGCGAGCCTCCCCCCGCCTCCCCAGGGCCCCTGCAGCCCCCTTCTCCCCCCCACCCTCCCGTCCAAGGTCTCTCTCCAGCCCGGGGGCTGCTAGCTAGTTTCCTGGCACACTGAGGATGAAGCCAGAACGGTTCTTGGTGAAGTCGGGCTCTGGTTGGTTGTTGCGCGTTTCCACGGAGACGGTACACTTCTTGCCATGTAAGCTACACTGCACAGGGTTGTTGACATTGACTTGTAGATGGCGTTTCTCACTGGAAAGACAAAAAAAAAACACAACCCCAAATCCTTAGCTCAGCCGGGCAGGCCCCCAGGTGGAGGTTTACCTCCCCATCCCCACCCTGTAGCCCTGGCAAATTCCTGCCCTCCCCATGCCCGATGGCCACTTTGGGAAGAAGAGACACAGATTTCTCTCTTCATCGTTGGTCCCTAAAAGATGGAGAGGAGGCAGGTGGGCTCCCAGCATGCCCTGGAGATGCAGACAGCCCTGGGACCTCCGGGGAGGACGAGCAGGAGGTGAGGGCAGCCCCCCAACCTCTCTGTTCAGCATTCGTCAAAGGGAAGCTGGCTCTGCCCGCAGCGAGGTTCCAGGAGACACCCAAGGGTTAACCGAGGCTGTGCGCTGAACTGGAAATTGCTCGAGCCTGTGTGATGGAACAGGAGGCTGACACCGACAGGGCATTTCTGCTCGAGATTCACACATGGGTTTTCCATCTGACTGGGATGCAGCCTGGGTGGGAGCAGAGCCCCGTGGGGCTCCAGATGGCTTTTTTTCTGGGGAGGGGGGTGGTGGAGCTGATGTAAGGATCATTCTACTACATACATACACTCACATGCACGACAGTCACACTCTTGCCTTTTTTAGCCCAATAATTTTGTCTCCTCCACCTACTCCCAATTGCCTGCAGAGAAACTGGCCTCGACTATCCTAGAGTCCACCAGCTCTGATTTGTGCCCTGGCTCAGGTTTCTTCAGAACAAGGAGAGGGCTCTCTTGCCCCTCCCATCCTGGAGTTGAGACCCACAGCCTGGGGCGGTGGTTGATGCTACCATAATCAAAGGGTGAGATGGGAAGAGGTCGGGTGACTCACTGCCCATTTGGCTCTCCAGTCTGGGGTCTGAAACATGGAGCCCTCGTGCTTTTCTACTACTTGATCTCCGTGTAACAGCTGTGCTGGGAGTTACAGATCTATTTTTTGCCTATGATGGAGCCCTCATGGATGTCTTGTTGGCTCAGCCAAGCTTTCAGCCACTGACATGCCCCATGTCTGGAGGTTAGACTTGAGGTGTAAGAACTGAGAAAGAGCCTTTTCTGCCTTGGCTGTCCTGGGCCATCTTCTCAGAGAACGAAGAAGGCACTTTCCCTGGCACTGAATATACTGAAGCTTTAGAAAAAAAAACCAAAGAAACTTGTCCAAATGGGCTGGCACCTAATATTTACTATTGTCGGCCACTGGCCCTAATGAACAGCCAGGGTTCTAGAGGTGGGCTGAGAGTCTTCTCTGAGATGCCCAAGGGAAGCCCAGAGGCAAACAGGTTTCAAAGGCTCAGGTGGGTAGCTTGGCTGGTCTTTAGTTTTTGGTGTAGGACCTCTTAAAGACTCAACCGTGTCATAGGACACTAGCTCGACCAGCTCTAATTGCCCATGATTCTTTGCATGCTTTCCTTCCTTCTTTCTTTTCTTCCTCTTTTCCTTCCTTCCTTCCTTGTATCTGTCCTTCCTTCCTTCCTTCTTTCCTTCCTTCCTTCCTTCCTTCCTTCCTTGCATCTGTCCTTCCTTCCTTCCTTCCCTTTACTTTCTGCCTTAGAATTGATACTAAGTATTAGTCCCAAGGCAGAAGAGAGGTATGGGCTATGCAAGTAGGGTTACCAATGCCCAGGGTCACACATCTAGGAAGTGTCTGAGGCTAGATTTGAACTTAGGACCTCCTGTCTCCACACCTAGTGCTGTATCCATTGAACTACCTAGATGTCCCTTCTCTGCATGTTTCTATGTGCTATTTAGGGCACGTCCCAGGCAGGTTTTCTTCTGGGTGTTCACTTTGACTCCCCGCACTGGGATGGGGCGTGGAGCTCTGGATCAAGGCACCAGTGGATCAGGGCTTTGGTTAGAGCTTGGGACTAATCAACCTTTCATCTCCATCAGCCGACAGACACAGGGCTCCTAGCTAGGAAACAAGTCAGACTCAGAGCACCTGAGAGGCGGGAGGTACCCCAGAGAACACGTGCTTCAGCCCTATCTGAAAAAGAATCCTTTTTACAACATCAATCAATCAACCCATTAATGAGCATTTAGTAAGCGTCTGCTGTGGCCTGTGCAGAGGGCCAGGGATAGGACAGAGAATGAGACAATCCTGACGGACCAGGAACTTCCATTCTGATGGCATTAACAAATGGCCATCGCATAGCTCAACGCACCTTTGCCTGAAGAACTCCGGGGTGACGAGGGGGTGACCCCGACAAAGCTACACTTCCAGACAAAGGTCTTCCTTTTGTTAACCCTAAATGTGCCGCTCAGCTACGCCTAACCGATGCGTTTGGTTCTTCCCTCCAGAGTTTAGCTGAATAAATCAGATCCTTTTTTTCACATGACAGCTCCTCAGGTGTCTAAATATTGCCCTCGTGTTCCCCTTTAGGCTGATTTTGTTTAAGCTAAACATTCTTAGTTCTTTCTTTTTTCTTAAAACCCTTCCCTTCTGTCTTGGAATCAATACTGTGTGTTGGCTCCAAGGCAGAAGAGCAGTAAGGGCTAGGCAAGGGGGGTTAAGTGACTTGCCCAGGGTCACACAGCTGGGAAGTGATTGAGGACACAATTGAACCCAGGTTCTCTCATCTCTAGGCCTGGCACTCTAGCCACTGTGCTACCCAGCTTCCTCTTCCTAATTCTTTTGATGGATCACTTCAGGCCATCTTCTTAACATCCCAGGTGCCCTGTATTCTGAATGGACTCAACCAGTCAGTGTCTGAAACACAGTGCCCAGAACTGAACACAGTGTTGTCAGACCAGGGCAGAGTGCAATGGATCTATTACCTTCTTCATCCTAAACACATTTATGTGACTAGACAGGGAGACCCAAGTTCAATTAAGGCCGAAGATGCTGTGTGACTCTGGGTAAGGTGGGTTTTTTTTTCCTTTAAAAATCTTTTTTTTTAAACTAAAATTCATTTTTTTCAGTTAATGAAAATTGATTTTCTTTTCCCCCCTTTCCCACCAAAAAAGACATAAAAACAAAACTCTTATAATAAATATTGATGGTCATGAAAAAGCAAATTTCTGGACAAGTTGCTTAACCCTTGCCTGCCTCAGTTTCCTCATCTGTAAAATAGAAATAACAATAGCATCTACCTCCAGGGTTGTTGTGTGAGGATTAAATAATATTTATAAAATTCTTTGTAAACCTTAAAGCATTTATACATGCTATTATTATCATTATTATTGTTAAAACAGCACTATTACTAATAGTTATTATTATTGTTGACATTAATATAGTGATTTGAGGTTGGTAAAACACTTCACATAGATCATTTCATTTGTTCTGGCTAATGAACACTGAGTACCTATGCTAGGCTAGGTACCAAGGTAGATACAGTGGTTTCAAATAAGATCTTGTTTCTGCCCATTAGCTACTTTCTCTCTCTCTCTCACTCTTTCCTTCCTTCTGTAACAAATAAAATGTGGTCTTCAATGTCCCCTAAATAATTTATTTCCCATACTTCCTTCCATTCCTTCCTTCCTCTTCCCTTTTCCTTCCTTCTTTCCTTTCTTCCCCCACCAACCTTCTCCTTTACCTTCTCTTAGAATCGAGATTAAGTATCATTTTGAAGGCAAAAGAGCAACAAAGGCTAGGCAACTGGTATTGACTGACTTGCGCAGAGTTGTACAGCTGGGAAGTCTCTGGGGCCAGACTTGAACTCAGGACCTCATGTCTCTAGACCCTGCTCCCCAACCTGGCTCTCCAGCTGCCTCTTGCCCAGTAGCTTCCAATATCAGCCTAGGCCAACTTAACCATGTGATTGAGCGTTTGGGTCTGAAAATCACCCATGGCCCCTTTCCTGTAGCACTAACAGGCCCCCTGAAAGGAAGTGACCGGCTGGGAGTGGCTGAGGGTGAGCAGAAGGGGTTGCAGGTGATCGTAACCCTCTGGGTCACCACTGACCGCCCGGAGCAGTTTCCAGGTGTCCACTGGTTCTTGTTGGGAACAGTTATGGGTGGGGAGCAGCCCCAGACCCTCTGCCCAGTTTCCTATGGGTGCTCTGCAGGCACGCCTTGCCGATCGACTAGCAAGGGTTGGAAAAGCGACCTGAACTGCCGAATGCATGCGCACCTGCTGGGATTTCCTGCTCCTCTCTTGGGGTGCATGCCAGGGGGGCAGAGGGCAGGCCCTAAAAAGCCCTGGCGTTCTCGCTTGTGGGCTCTCAGGTATTGAATACTGACTGTGTTCCTGCTTCAGTCAGCTGCCGTTAAAATCTTGGCTTAGGGAGCTATTTTTAGCCGAGCCTGGCCTTAAAAATAGCAAAGCCCATCACAGGCAGTGACTCAGGCACTTTTCCATTAGAGCTTGGAACGGGGGCCACCTGCCTCCAGACAGGTAGACTTGGGAGGGCTCCGGCCTCCCCAGCTCAGTCACCCGCTGCCAAACTGGCCACTGGCACGGCCACGGAAGGGGAGCGATGCGTGGGGGGAGTGCCCGTGCCAACTAGTGCCCTGGCAAGTAGGGCTCCTCTGCTCTGGCCAACCTGGTCTCCTCGCCAGCTACGCTCTGTCCTTAGTCGGTCGGTCAGCAGTCATTTGCACCTTGTGGAAGGCACTGCTTTCCTAGCCCTGGGTGGCCTCCTGTTCCCTCTGCCAGTTCATGAGGCATCTCCAGACTTCAATTCAGGAAGACGCATTTCTTAGCAAGTCTGCCCCAGTGGGCGTCACTCCCTCAGCCTTATGGGGTGCAGGGGAATCACGGGATCGGAGACGTGGAGCTGGACGGGCCCTTGAAGGCCACCCAGTCCAACCTTCTCATTTTACAAGAGGAAACTGAGGCCCAGAGAGCTCCCCACTTACCTGCCCCTCATCTCCCAGGTGGCAAGTGGCTGAGGCACGGTTGGAACCCGAGTCCTCTAATTCAGGAGTCGGGGATCTTCCCGTTGTCCCTCGTTTCCTCCAACCATCCTAGCTTTTTTTTCCTTTTTCTTTTTAAATTTTATCTTTCTTTTATTCCAGTAACAAATTTACACATCAACCATCAGGTCTTTGCTTATCTGTTACTTGGAAAGAGCTGTGCTTTCTCTGGTGTGGACACGTCCTTTGCTCATTCTCACTCGGGGATTCTCCTGCGTGTTTTCTCATGAGTCCCTGAAGAGATGCTTCTTGGCATCTCAGGAGTCACGGGGTCATCGGTCAGGACCACGAAGGGACTCTCTGAAGCCATCCAGGCCCATCCCCTCATTTTACAGATGAGGAAACTGAGGTGCAAAGAATTTCAGTGATTGGCCCAAAGTTGTGCAGGCGGTAGGTACCAAGGCAAGATCTGAAGCGTATCCTTTGGCTCCAAAGCCAACATTCCTTTCCCTCAGCTATGGCAAAATGGATTGCCACAAGGGGTCAATTTAGCCCTTCCCCTATTTTCTGAGCCTTTTGGCTACTTCCTTTTCCAGCCACATACAGACTCTTTACTGCGTGCATACCGCCTTGGGATTTTTCCTAGTCACTCGATAGTCTTATCATCCTAAATAGACGGCTAGTTCCCAGAGAAGAGGATCTCTATTTTCTTTATATAAATTCAGCCCTCCCAATAGAACTTAATATAATGATTTGTCACCCAGCAAGTGCACAGTTTAATTCAATATTGATTAAGCACCTACTATGTTCAAAGGAGCGCACCAGAGTGGATAGAGTGAGCAGTCTGGAGTCAAGGAGACTCATCTTTCTGAGTCTTTCAAATCTGGCTTCAGACACTTACTTGCTTTGTGACCCTGGGTAAGTCATTTGACTCTGTTTGCCTCAGTTTCCTCATCTGTCAAATGGTAGGATTTGACGATCTCCAAATGAGCTGGAGAAGGAAATGGCAAACCACTCCAGTATCTCTTCCAAGAAAACCCCAAATGGGGTCATAAAGAGTCAGATACAATTGAAACCACCGAACAACAAATACTCAAGGGTCTGTGCTAGGCTCTGGGATTACAAAGACAAAATTCAATAGGCTAGCTCTTGAAGAGTTTGCATTCTAAATATTTATTGTATGAGGGGAGTGGAGCCTTGGGTTTGAGAAACCTGGAATTAAATGGTCTTTATCATGGGTTTGAATTCTCTCTGTGCTAACTCATTCCTTGCATGGGCTTGGAAGGTATTGAGTAGTGGAAGAATGAAAAGGAGGATGCTAGATGGCCTAATGGATAGAATTAGCTGTGTGAAACTCAAAGAATAAAAACTAAGCATGATCCAAAGACAGCTAGTCAATTAACAAGCATCTGATAAAGTGTTCTCTTGGCAAAGACACTAGTTTGCCATTTCCTTCTGAGCTCATTTGACAAATGATGAAACTGAAGCAACTAAGGTTAAGTGACTTGCCCAGGGTCACACAGCTAGTGTCTGGTATTAGATATGAACTCAGGTCTTCCTGACTCCAGGTCTGATGCTCTGTCCACTGTACCACCTAGCTGCCCTAGAGCTTTCTTTTGCAAGAAAGGCAAAAAGAGTGCTTGCCCTCAGGAAACTTAAATTCTAATGTGGAATACAACATATCCATGGATAGACTCATATGAGAGGGTAGGTAACCTTGGGGGAGAAGACACTGGTAGCATGTGGATGGGAAGAACCAAGAAGAGCCTCCCACAAAAGATGGGATTTGATCTGAGTCTTGAAGGAAGCCAGGAAAACTATGAGGCAGAGATGAGGAAAGGAGGGTATTCCAGGTTGGGGGGGGATGGCCAAGTGCAAAGAAATCTGAGATGAAGTGATACATGCTCGGCAATCACAAGTAGGTCAGGGAAAAATGAGTCACCATGGAGAGATAGAGTGGGCTAAAATAGGTTGTAGCATGTTACCACCAAAACTTGTGCAGGAAAAGGGATGGGAAAAATGTAAGCGAGCAGATCAGGTCATCAGAGGGAGGGATAATAGAGGCAGGACAGAGACAGCCTCCCTGCTGTACCAGGAGTGGGGAAATATTAAGGAAACCGGGGAAAGTCTCCAGTAAAATGAGAGGACATGAGTCACACAGGATGAGGAAGAATGTTTGGGAACCTGCTCTCTCTGTCAAGATCCCTTTGCTCCTGTCTTAGCCTGATTTTTTTTCTAAACTAAATCTGATCCTTTCCCCCTTTCAGGCTAATTCCACAGCTGGCTAGCTGAGGGGAGAAGAAACACTTGTCTCTTTTTTTGAAGTGCTAAAATCTAGCAGAATGGCTGGAGCCTTCCCTCTCTCTCTCTCTCCCTCCCTTTCTCTCTCTCTCTGTTCTCTCTCTCTCTCTCCCTTTCTCTCTCTCTCTCTCTCTCTGTTCTCTCTCTCTCTCTCTCTCTCTCTCTCTCTCTCTCTCTCTCTTTCTGTTCTCTGTTTCTCTCCCTCTCTCTCTCTGTTCTCTGTCTTTCTGTCTCTCTCTGTCTCTCTCTGTTCTCTGTCTCTGTCTCTCTCTGTTCTCTGTCTCTCTGTCTCTCTCTCTCTGTTCTCTCTCTCTCTTTCTCTGTTCTCTCACTCTCTCTTTCTCTCTCTCTCTGTTCTCTCCCTCTTCTCTCTCCCTCTCTGTCTTTCTATACACATACACACGTACATATATTTGTGTATATGTATATATACATGTATATATATATATATTTTTTTGGGGGGGGGGTTAATGGGAAGAAATTGCAGCCCAATCAGTTGGCTGGGTCTCCTCCTTTCTAGGCAATGATGTTTTTGGTTATCCAGCAAGTCATCAAGCATTTATGAAGTACCTACAAGGCCAGGCACTGGGCTAAGCTCTGGAGATACGGAGAAAGACAACCTCCTCGCCCCAAAGCATCTCCCATCAAGATGGGGCTGGCCTTCCTGTTGATGTTGGGTAATCCAAGTTTAAATCCAAGTTTAGTATCATCCATGCTAATGGCTCCCATCATTACTGTGAATATAGAAGAGCTGATGAGCTCCTCCTCCACACTTATTCAGAACTCTTATGTTCATACCCCACCACCCCCACCACCTCCCAATACTCCTAGTTTGAGAAACATCTAAAGATACAGCAAAAGTTTGTGGAAAGAGTTTTAAAAAAAAAGTCTTGTGCATGAGATTTCCTTAGTCTACACAACCTGTGCTGGTTTATGTCCATTGCTGTTCCTCGACCATCTTCCTGCTCCCTAGAGACAAACATTCGTCTAGGACAAGCGTACTCAATGTCCCCTTCTGGTGAAAATTGTGAAAATCAATCATGGAGGCAATAAAAACGAAAGACTTGGCTGGTTAATTTTCTTTTAGCAAGGCTTCTGCGGGGCTCCCCCCCCAACCATTTTAAGGGATCTCCCCATTTCTCTGAGGTCTTTGTTGCATGACACAATTTATGCGAGGCTGTTCTGACTCTCAGCTGCTCTCATCTCTTTCCCACAGAAATGCAGAGAATTACCTAAAACAAGGCCAAAGGGGAACGTTGAGCTGCTTCCTTCTGAGCACAGCCATTCCCACAACTTATGAAATCATCCTGTGCTGAACACAATTACTGTCTTTCCAATGTCTTTCTCAATTTTGTTCCCTCTTGGTAGCGGGATGCTTCCCCTCCTTAAATCATACAGGGCTTGGATAATGCATCCGAGTAGCTCTCAATGAGATTCATCAGGCTCAATCTCAAAGCCAGAAGGAAACTCCAAGGTGTGATCCAGCCTTTTCACAGTATCTCTCCCAAGTTGGGATCTCTGTTTGAATACTTCCAGGGATATGGAGCTCAGTACCTCACAAGGCAGTTTATATTTCATTTCAATTGAGTTTGTTCTGCCCCATCCCATCCCATCCCATCCCATCAACACCAATGACCAACAAGGTTCCATGTTAGGTGAAGAATGGAATGCAACAAGATTCTGTGCCCCCAGTGAACTCCAGCTGTAGGAAAGGATTCAGTCATGCGGACAGATAAGCAGATCAAGGATATTTTGTGGGAGGGGAGAATCCTTAATGTGAGAAGGGAGGAGGGAGGCCAGGAGAAGCTTCTTGTCTGAGGTAGCCTGGGAGCAGAGCCTGGAGGGAAGCTAGGACTGGTAATAGGGAAGGGAAGGAAAGAGAGAAAAATGAGAGAGATGGACAGACGCACAAGGAGAGACAGAGAGAAGAGGACCCAGGACAGCCTGTTGGGTGACCCTTACAGCCCAGTGGGCAGGAGATGGATAATTGGCCAACAAAGGAGACTGAGGCCAATTGTTAAGAAGTATCTGCCCTGCTCTGTGGCTCCAGTGAGAAGCAGTCTGATGTCTCTTTCGGTATTTGTCCTTTCTGGATTGTAAACCCTGAAGGATCTGGAAGCAGACCTTGTTCGGAATAGATGTTAGCTGCAAATGGGAAGCTCGCTATTCCTGTGTCTCACTCCACAGGCATCCCAAACATGTCAGGCCACTTGTCATCCTTACAACCTGGATCCTTCAATCACAGTATACTCACCCAGCAGTTTGCTTTCCACAGTCCTGCCCAATTATATCTTTCCCTCGGAGAGACCCAGCAGTCTCTCTTCTTGCTGCAAATTTATAAATGGGGAAAATAGATGCATACAAGCAGTTGGTAAATAAGGGAAGGGGGTGGCTGCAAACTCGGGGCACTAAACCTCAGTGCTTCTGGGCATAAGGTGAGAGAGGCAGTAAGATTAGGGAGGAAGAGACAAGGCCCAGTTCTGGATGCATCGCTCTTTTCTGAGGAGAATTCCAGCTTTAACTGGCAGGGTACATGGAGAAGATTGCTGGGTCCCTGCAGCTTTCCTGAGTAAAGCCTATGACTGAAGACTCCTGTCCTGACCTGCCTATATGTTCAGGAAGTGGGAAGAGAGTGGGCAGCTCTACCATGGAATTCATAGAATATTCTTCCCTGGAAAAGAGAGCCCCGCTCCACCCCCTGTATGGTGAGGACCTGGTGCAGGTCAGCCTCTGGAAGTCTGCATAATTTATCTACAAAGATTTTCCTTCCCTGCGGGCAGCCACATACCATCTCCATCTCCTGGGCTTCTCATCATTAGGAGACAAAATGTCTGCATAGTTTGGTTTGATAAGAAGGAGTGATAAGGAGATTCCTCCTCTTGAATTCATTCAAAATGATGCTCCACTCAGGAAGGGGCTACTTCTGTCTCTTTTGGGGATTGGACAGAAGCAGAGGCTGGTTGGCAGGCAGGAAATGGGCACACCAGGGAAGTGAGCCCTTTGTGTTACCACCTCTTCAGCTTCCTCATAGTAACACTGTTCAGATGTCTCTCTAGAGCTTTATGTTGAATAAAAAAAAAGGTTTCAGTGCATTTTTTGGGAGGAGGGTGCATTGCTCAGCTCATGAAAAGAGAAGGAAAGAGATGGAAGGAAGGAGGGAGAGAGGGAAAGAGGTGGAAGGAAGGAGGGAGAGAGGGAAAGAGGTGGAAGGAAGGAGGGAGAGAGGGATAGAGATGGAAGGAAAGAGGGAAAGAGGTGGAAGGAAGGAAAGAGAGAGGGAAAGAGGTGGAAGGAAGGAGGGAGAAAGGGAAAGAGATGGAAGGAAGGAAGGAGAGAGGGAAAGAGGTGGAAGGAAGGAAGGAGAGAGGGAAAGAGGTAGGGCAGAGAGGAAGGAGGCACCAGCATCCATTGTGCTAGCTTGACAAAGCAAGAGACATTCACTGATCTGGCTGATTGGGTGTGTAGGTGTGTGTTTTTTCCTCTCTTCTGTTATTGGGATCAAAGAGCTTAAAAAACCTCCTCTAAACCGTCATGGCAGACCACTGATCTCCATCCAATTACCTGCCCCTTCTTTTTAGATTGACACCAGTGTTCCATGTTGTAGAGAGGAATCAAAGGCTCAACCCTTGGTTTCAGTAGACTTTAGACTTCCACATAATGTGTACAGCATAAATGTGTGTCAACATTGGTGGTGTGTATGTTTGTGACAGCACACACTGCAGGGGGGAGGAAGTGGTGGCCTGTGTGGAAATGTGTGGTTTGACAAGGAGAGAACAAGCACTTGGGCTTTTGCTTCTCACCCCTGTGGGAAGTCTGAACTGGTCATTAAGGAGGATATAGAATGGAGCCTCTGGTTCTGAAAGGTACAACCCCAGAGCAAACAGAATTTGAGAACTGTAAGGAGTCCCAAAGATCATCTCCACCAATGTTCTAAACATTTTTAGATGGTGTGGGCTCTTTTGGCAGTATGGAGAAGCCTGGGGACCTTCTTAGGTCTATACTCTATTTTATTGTTTTTAAACCCTCACCTTCCATCTTAGAATCAATGCTGTGTATTGGTTCCAAGGCAGAAGAGTGGTAAGGGCTAGGCAATGGGGGTGAAGTGACTTGCTCAGGGTCACCCAATTAGAAAGCATCTGAAGCTAAATTTGAACCAACTCTCTATCCAATGAGCCAGTTAGCTGCCCGCTATGGTCCTTCCAAAATATGGTGCCTAGAGCAAAACAATATGGCCAAGATGGACTGGTCAGGGTCAAAGTCGGCAGTTGATGAAGGTCCCTTATTCTGTTACTGAAGCTGAAGATGCCATTCATTGTAGGGCTGCCAAATCACACTCCTGACCCCATGTCACTGTCTGCCTTTAGCTCTTGCAGCATCTCTCCAGCTCCCCGAGATTTATCGAAGTCACTGAATGGAACCCAGCACTCACACATTCTTTTGGGACCCTGAAGATGTTCTCTGCCAGTCCTCTATTTAACGTTGGGCACCATTCTCTTAGTCATCAATGCTGTCCTAGATCTCCTAAGATGGAGATTATTTTCCATGGTAGATTAAACAGGAGCGTGATAAAAGTAGAATAGAGTAGTTTTCCTTTCTCTTTTTCTTTGAATTCTTGATTTTCTTCCTTCTGCCTCTAAGATAGCTCAAACAAACTAATCTTGCCCATCTTTTCTCTCTGTCTTTAGCATATTTCACAAATGTCAGTTCACACAGCCAGCTGGGTGGCTCAGTAAATAAAGAGCCAGGGCCGGAGATGGGAAGTCTTGGGTTCAAATGTGACCTCAGACCCTTCCTAGCTATATAACCCTGGACAAGTCACTTAACTCTCATTGCCTAGTCCTTGCTGCTCCTTTCTCTTGGAACCCATACTTAGAACCCATGATTCTAAGATGGAAGCCCATTCACGTGGACTTTGGCCTTCCTGATGGTCATATGGAGGGACAGATCACACTTCTCTCTCCATCCTTAGCTGTCTTCCAAGCAAGAAACAAAAACGCTTTCTATTTACAAAATGAAAATTTTTGTTGTCCCTTTCACCGAAAGACCAGAGAATACATCTTCTGTGGATGTTTTCCCAATCTCTAGCAAATCCTGAGCCTTCTCTGGGAAACAGCAGAGCCCACACAAAACTCGGCAGTTCCTCGCTACATTGGCTTCTCCAAAACTGGGCTTCTATCTTCATTGACAATAATTCACATTTAATTATAATAATAATCATGAGCTAACATTAAATAGTGTTTACTATGTCCCAGGCATTTCCAAATGCCTTACCAATAGGATCTCATTTGATCTTCACAACACCTGTGAGTGGTGAATGCTGTTCTCATCCCCTTTTTACAGATGAGGAACCTGAGGCAAATAGAGTTTAAGTGACTTGCTCTGAGTTAGTTAGTAAGTACTTGAGGTTGGATTTGAAACTGAGATCTTCCTGACTCTACGCCCTCTTCCATCCACTGTACTGCAAAGCTGCCCTTATCATCTGGCAAATGCTAAGTGTCTCAAGCATTTTCTTCCTTTTACGAGGTTACTAGTCCATTGTGAACACTGAGGCTCGAAGAGGCCAAAGAACTTGCCTAGGGACACAGAGCCAGTGTCAGAGCTAGGATAGGAACTGGGGTCCATCCTGACCCCAAGCCTGATGGAGTGGAGAGAGTGACTCACTTGGAGTCGGGAAAACTGGAGTTCAAATCCAGCCCCAAACATTTACTAGCTGTATGATCTTGGATGAGTTACTTAACCCTGTTTACTTCAGCTTCCTCATCTGTAAAATGGGGATAAAACAGCATGTTTCTCCTGGGAGTGTTATGAGGATCAAATGACATAATTGTAAAATGCTTAGCACAGTTCGAGCTCACAGTAAGAGCTATGCAAATATTAGGGTTATGCATTAATATTATTAGCCCTAGTTCCCTCAGCTGTAAAATCTGGAAAATAATAACCACCACCTTCTGGGGTTGTTGGGAGGATCAAATGAGATAATATGTATAAAATTCTTACCACAGTGTCTGGCATACAGTAAGAGCTAAGCAATTTTTAGGTATTATTATCACTGATGATGATTGTTAACCTCAGTTTCCTCAACTATAAAATGGAGATAAAATAGCATGTTTCTCCCAGGGTTATTATGAGGATCAAATGAGATAATATTTGTAAAGGGATTAGCACAGTGCCTGGCTCATAGTAAACATCATGCAATTATTCTAGTTATTATTTTTATTATCATTATTTACCTCAGTTTCCTCAATTGTAAAATGAGGATAACAATGCCACCTGCCTCCCAGGGTTGTTGAAAAGATCAAATGTAATAATAATTGCAAAGTATTTGGCATATAATAAGCACTATGTAAATATTAGTTATTAAACCTATTGTTATTATTTTCCATATCACTGTGGTTTAAATGAAAATGAGGCCTGACTTAAATGAGTTAGAGAGAAGACATAAAAGGAACTTTAATAAATTCATTTTCTTTCCTTCTTTCCTTCCTTCTTTCTTTTTCCTTTTCTTTCTTCCTTTCTTCCTCCTTTCCTTTCCTTTCCTTTCCTTTCCTTTCCTTTCCNGGCTCCCTCCCATAGTTCTGCTCTCTATCAAGTCAGGGAGTGGCTCCTTTTCTCTTCATATATTCTGGCTCAGGAGGAATCAAGAATCCTCCGTATAATCCTGCACACAGATGTTGCTCTCTTTTCCTGTATCCTCTCTATTCTTATGCCTGTTGGCTCTGCCATCCAGAGAGTATGTAACACTACAGGCACAAAAGGGCACAGAATAAGTCCTTGTGTGTGTGTGTGTGTGTGTGTGTGTGTGTGTGTGTGTCTACTCAGGCTCTATGTCTTCATCCCTTTAGTTCATTCCACACGTCTTTCTATGAGTTCCTCTAGGAGACTTTTCCTTTCCTTCTCTCTCTCTCTCTCTCTCTCTCTCTCTCTCTCTCTCTCTCTCTCTCTCTCTCTCTCTCTCTCTCTCTCTCTCTCCTCCCCCCTTTCCTTTCCTTCTTTTCTTTTTTTCTGGGCATTTCCCATAAACTCTAACTTAAGGCAAGGCATGATTTGCATTGTTGGTGAGCCAGAAGCGCCAATGACTGTCAGGTCCCAGATGGGTCAATGCAAATCTCATTGACTGGTGAACATTGGAGGGGGAAATCCAGGGGGCTTTTTTTTATCTGTTGTAAGGTGAGCACAATGTTTTTTCCTGTTCAGCCTCAGCTGCTGCTGTGAAATGCCCAGCCTGGCACCAAGTACAGACAGGTACTTAGATAAATATTTTCAGAAATGATGACATCAGTAAACACGTTTCCTTATAAACCCTGGAGTTATAAAGATAATCTATTCCCTTTTTTTTCCATTAGGGTGTCACTGACAGGAAATCAACTCACTTCTGCTCCCATGAAAGACAATGAGCTTTCGATATGAACTTCTGTACAGTGTGTATAATACTGTTCATGGTCTATCCCACTTCCTTTTCAAAAATGCATGCAAGGCCCCGGGGTGATGTCAAACCACAGAGTGCATCTCTTTCAAAACCTGACCTTGAGAAAGTCTATTTTGGTGTTTCCTCCGCATCCACTGACAATGATTTTACCCCATTAGATTCTGAAGCCCAAACTCCAGAGCTCACCTAATTATGAGGGTGATGATGACTTTGAATCACCTGCTCTAAAGGAGCTCTTAAACTTGGAGCTGGTGAAAGAGAATGGCAAAGAAAGATTTTATTTAGAAAAGGAAAGTTCCCGTCTTACTTAGCACTGGAAGGTGGGGGAGAGAAGAGGAAGTGTCTTTGGTGAGCCCTGACCCTTAACACATCCTGAGTCTTCAACAGTAAACATCCTTGGTCCAGATGGGCTGCATTGCTTATGGGCTCAATGATACATACAAGGAATTGACCAGTGCCATAACAGGACCTTCTCCAAAAAAAGGAGGGTCAACATGAGCTATAACAATGAGTAGGGACCAAGGTCTGAAAATAGAAATAAGGCTATGCCTGAACGAAATCAGGAAATTGGGACAGATTGTATCCATATAAGGTGAAGCTCACTTTATACAATGAGTGCTTGTGAAAAGTTGGGTGCACAAAGAGCTAATAAAACAGGGGAAAGGACCTACTGGTACAAAAATATTTATAGTAGCTCTTTTTGTGGTCGCAAAAAAATTTGAGGGGATGCCCGTCAGTTGGGGGATGGCTGAGCAAATTGTGGTACATTTTGGTAATGGAATACTTTTATGCCATAAGAGAAGGTAGGCAAGATGATTTCAGAAAAAGCTGGAAAGATCTGCAGGAACGGATGCAGAGGGAAGTAAGCAGAACCAGGAGAATATTGTACATAACAACAGCAATATTGGATAATGATTATCTGTGAAAATGTGGCTACTCTCAGCAAGCAATGATCTGCCACAATCCTGGGACTTATGACTCCACCTCCAAAGAGAGAACTGTTGGAGTGTATCATTGGTTTTATTTTGGGGTTTTGGTTATGTCTGAATGTGCTCTTACAACAATAACCAAATGGAAGCGTGTTTTGCATGACAATAAAAAGAGAAAAAAAAAAGAAAAGTTGGGTGCAAACAGAATAGGTGTCAGGGAACTCAGCGATTGAAGTCATTTTGGGTGCCAGACTCTGTCTATAGGGTGAATAATCACTCTAATTTACTACCCTATTTAAAATTTTTTTGTTTTCTTTTACAAAATTAAACTTTCATTGAATTTTACTTTAAGTCAAGATAGGTTCTTGTTTTATGTAGAATTTTCATACCGGATATGGGGACAGGACTTGTGATTTTATTGGCAGAGAGAACTCTGGGTGAGGAAATTCCATTTACCACTTTGTGATAGCACCTTTGCTGCCATTTATAATCTTAATGCCCCAGCCCCAGAATGTGCACGAAGGAGCCCATCGTACCAGCTGGCTATGGTTTCTGGAATCCTGACAATGATGAGGTCATAGCCTACTCTATGCAGACCTTCCAGAGGCGTCTCAAATAACCTGAAGTCAGGTTTCCATGCATCACATGATTTATTTTCTAGCCTGGGCTGGCATTCCCAACTGTCACTGCCATAGCTGTGGGGTCAGCACATGTGAATGGCCTTGGGGGAACAGCAGAGATCTTGATGACAAGGGAGGCCTGAGCTTTGCAACCAGCTTGAGCCCTCCACGTCCTTTCTTTGCATAATAAAGGCCACGACTGCCATTGCTATGGCTGGGGTTGTTTTTATGTCATTGCATTAGGGCACTCTGCTGCCTCTAATCCAAGCTAAGTTTTGGCAGGGTTGGGTAAGAAAGGGAGGAGAATCACACCCAGACTCCAACCAGTCCCAACATGATCTTTAGCTGGAGGCAGCTGGGTCAGAGTTGCTGTAGGGTGACAAGTCACTGCATCAGTCCCTAAGATTCTTTGACACTGGCTTCTTGGCATTCATTATTTTTTTTTTTCAAAATTTTTTTTAAACCCTTAACTTCTGTGCATTGACTCATAGGTGGAAGAGTGGTAAGGGTGGGCAATGGGGGTCAAGTGACTTGCCCAGGGTCACACAGCTGGGAAGTGTCTGAGGCCGGATTTGAACCTAGGACCTCCCGTCTCTAGGCCTGGCTCTCAATCCACTGAGCTACCCAGCTGCCCCCCCCCATTCATTATTAATTACTGGTGATCCCCCCCAGAAGCAGACCTATAAAAAACCTTCTCATTCACTATCTCATTTGCTCCTCCCATATACCATGCAAAGTATTATTATGTCCAATTTAGAGAGGAAAGGATTGAGGTAGAGATAGATGAAGGGACTTATTCAGATTAATTTAGGCTTGGATTCTACTTGAGTTCTGATTCCTCATTTGCTGCTTTCCCTACTAGGCTGTGCTGCCGTAAGGGCAAAGAATTCTCAGCGTGGATGTCATCACGACGGAGCTCATACTTCATAATAAACTCTCATCCCAGGATTAAATGGCTATGTCTACACAAACACAGTTTGCTACATGTAGCTCTCTTTCCCCAGGATCTGCCCCTTTTAAGCCCAATTCTGATGGCTAATTCCCCTTAGGTTTCATCTAACCAAAGACTATGGATATAGCTTTTAGTCTTTTTGAGGGAGAGATTCTGTTAAGGGCTTTTATAGGCTGGCTCCTTATTTCTTTGAACAGCCTTCATCTTGCATCTAGTTCTAGATGGGACCAAGGCTTTTGGGATGGTGTTTCTATGGGAATCATTGACATCCATGATGTTTTCGGTGTCTGTGTTAGACTTTGGTTCCTCTGGATTATAAGATTCTCCAGACCAGAGGTTCTTAACTTTTTTGTTGGCTTATTGTTTTCTTTAAAAAAAAAACCCTTTACCTTCTGTCTTAGAATTGATACTAAGAAGTGGTTCCAAGGTAGAAGAATGGTCGGGGAGGGGTTAAGTGACTTGCCCAGGGTCATAAAGCTAGGAGGCATCTGAGACCACTTTTGAACCCAAGACTTCTTATCTCCAGGCCTGTGAATTTTTTTTTCATTAAATTTCTTTTAGTCCATATGATTTAGTTTTGTAGGGGAGGGAATAGCCCAGGTACTAGGAGGCCAGAATGAGAGATAGGGAGCAATGTCTTCTCTAGCAAGTGGATTGGCTGCTTGGAGAAGGCTCCCTTCCAGCTTGGAGATTATATGGTTTGAAGTGACAAAGGTATGTGAATGGTGGTGTGGTGAAAAGAACATGGGGGGTAGCTAGGTAACACAGGGGAGATAAAGCAACAGGCTTGGAGTCAGGAGGAACTGGGTTAAAATCAGGCCTCGCACACTTCCTAGCTGTGTGATCTGATTGCCTAGCCCTTGCCCTTTGATCTTAGAGTTGTTACTGAGACAGAAACTAAAGCGTTTTTTTAAAAAAAGAAAAGAACATGGGACTGTATGTTAAGAGCCTTGGCTCAGTCATCAAACTTACTGGCTCTTATTGGGCAAGGCAACTATCCCTATTTGTGCCTCAGTTTCTCCTTCTGTAAGTTAAGGGGGTCTGGTCTAGTTCAATTCCAAGGTCCCATCTAGCTGAATCTCAGTTTTCAATCCCCAGTGCCCCATTTTGCCCTCACTGCTTTTGACCCTAGTGTCATATGGACTTTAATTCGTCATAAAATACTTTTCCTGAGGCTCTTTTCCCTCTTTGTTCTATTAGTGACATTTTAAATCTTAGTTATTTCCTTCCCACATTTCTACCTCCTTCCCCCACCCCCCCAAGCCGTGGTGTTAACAGCACTTCCTAATTTAGCACCATCTGTGAACATTGCTAGCGTGGTATTTACTTGCTGTTCACATCATTAATGTTCAACCAGGCTGAATCGAACCCAACCCCAACAGAGCCTCCCTCTTCCTTTTTAACAGAAGAAGATTTGCTATGGCTTATGAGGAATGACATTCTGTATCCCTCATTCGATCATTCTCCTGAAGTAACATTAGGGTTCATTTTCTTCTGGGATGGAAGAAGAAGATGGGAGGAGAAGGGGATGGAGAGCGACTTCAAGCATTCACAGTCTTTGCCCTTAATAATTCAGAAAGTTGGCTATTTAAAGCAGATTACACATAGACTCAAGTTAAAAAATGCTAAAGCAGAGGAACTTTCCATTGGATTTTGGCAATGCATTGGATGGGATTTGTAATGTAGGGTTTTTTGAACAGTGTTGAAGGCTAAGGAACAGAGTCAAGACTCATTGGAATATTTGGGCACAGCCCCATCGGTTATAGCTCTTGCAAACAAAGGAGGGAAGGAAGAAGGTTTCATAGCGCAGCAGAGAGTCATTGGATTGCAGTAGAATGCCATCTCCATAAATGCTTGTGGTTGTATCTCACTGAGGCACATGGGTGACCCTGGGCTCTTGTCATCAGTGGCAATCGAAAACACAATCTGAGAGGTGCTTGGAGCAGGAAAGGATTCAGGCAGGAGTCTGAGAAAAGACTGTATCCATGTTTCTGAGGCCCAGCCTCACTGCTGACTCTGGAGAAGCTTATCACCAGTGGGTTAGTCTGGTGACACCAAAATAGCCCCTATCCCTTGTGAAACTCCCAGTGACTACCTATTAATCTTGGAAGATTACTTAAACTCTACGGGCCTCAGTTTCCTCCCCTGTAAAACGAAGATGTTATACTAGATGGCCTGTGAGTTTCCTTCCAGATATAGGTCAGTGATTCCAAGTTTCCTTCATCTGAAAAGTGATGGTGCCAGAGAAGCAGAAGGAGGTGTAGATAAGTGACTTTGATGTGAAACTATGGTGTAAACTAAGAAATTAAGGAGGCCGCAGGCTTGGAGGTTAACTCAGAAGTTTTAAGCCTGTAATTTATGAGGACATTCCTCAGGAAGAGAGAAGGATGGCATTGTATTTGGGAAGCTCTATGTGATCTTATGTTTAAAAAACGAAAGTGACATTTTTATCAACGATTTGGACAATGATATAGATTGATATAGAACAGCTAGTGGTGCAGTGGATAGAGTGCTGGACCTGAAGTCAGGAAAACTCATTTTCCTGAGTTCAAATCTGATCCCAGACACTTACCAACTGTGTGTCTCCAAGAAAGTCCTTTTTGCCTCACTTTCCTCATCGGTCAAATGAGTTGGAGAAGGAAATGGCAAACTACTCCAGAATCTTTGCCAAGAAAACACCAAACAGGATTACAAAGAGATGGACACAACTGCACAACAATGATGCACATTGATATGTGTATGCACATCAAATGTGCAGATTACACAAAGAGATCACGCTGGAAAAAAGAGACAGGATCCAAAAGAATATTGGTAAGCTAGAGCATTGAGTCGGAACTAAGAAGATGTAATTCAATAGGAATGGGGTAGTGAAAATAAGCTTCACAGGACAAGGGAGGCACGGGTAGGAGACAGTTATTTTGAACAAGATCTGAAGGTTTTAGTAGACCACAAGCTCCATATGAATCATCAGCATGGTTTGGCACACCAAAAGAATGGAGCTTTCAAGAATAGAAAGGGCAATGAGACTGCAGCTGGAGTATTGTTTTCAGTTGTGGGTGCCATGATTGAAGAAGGACATTGATAAATTGGAACGTGTCCAGGAAAGGGCAACCAGGATGGCAAAAAGGACCTGAGCCCATACCATATTTTAGTAGATGGAGCTGGGGATGTTTAGCTTTGAGAAAAGAAGACTAAGGGAGGTCACAAAAGCTGTGTTCAAGTATTCGAAGGGCTGTCCTAAAGACTACTCTTAAATTCTATTAAGCCCCAGAGGGCTGAATTGGGAGTAACTGATATACATTTTAAAGCAGTAAATTCTGAATTGACATCAGGAAAAACTTCCTAACAATTAGAGCTATCGAGAAGGGAATGGGTTGCTCCACAAGGTGGTGGCTTCTCTCTACTTGGACATCTTCAAGGAGAAGCTGGATGCCCACTCTTTGGGATGATGGTGGGAATTCCTTTTGGGTATGGTTGGACTAGGAAGATACTGAGATCCCTTCAAACTCTCAAATTTTGTGACTCTGTGACTTTCTCTTACCTGATACAATGTACATAGCTATAGACAGAGTAGCTGTTTCATAATTACCTGTGTTCAGTCAGATAACCAACTGGTTAGAGCCAAGATAAAAATCAATAACATGTAAGAAAGAATAAAAGGGATCGGTAGGTGACTTTGTGGATTAGGGAGCCAAGCCTTAGGATGGGAGGTTCAAATCCTAGTTGTGTGACCCTGGGCAAGTCACTTAACTCCCCTTGCCTAGCCATTACCATTCTTCTGTTTTGGAATCAATACACAGTATTGATTCTAACAGAAGGTAAGGATTTATTAAAAAAAAAAAAAGAAAGAAAAAAGGATAAGGATGAGAAGATAGTATATGGCAGTGATGGTGAACCTTTTAGAGTCCAAATACCCAACCTGCAACCCTCATGCCACATGTGAGCCCCACCACCTTATCCCAGACAGGGGAGGGAGGAGGGGCTCCCATTTGGGCTGCGGGGCAGAGGGGCAGGTCATGTGAGTAATGTCCCTAGCACAGGTAGAGAGGGGGAAGGGAGAAGCCCCTTCAGCACTCATGCCATAGGATCACCAACATGGTTATTTAGGATTACAGCAATTCCAATATAGCCTATTAAATAAACTTACAACTAAAAAATATGAACTGTACAAAGAACAAAAAAAACTAAGACAATCACTGTGACTATCATAATTTCTTGGAAATTATGCAGACTTTTTGTACTTTATCCAGAACTAAAGTTGCCATAAAGGGGAGACCTCAGAAACTACTTGTTAGTAAATATTTAAGCTACTGGCCAAATAGATAAAAGCTCATTTGCAAAACACTTTAGGAGGATGAATGAATAATAAGTCAAAATTAAGCATTTATTAAGCACCTACTATGTGCTAATAAGTATTGGGAGATTCAAGGACAAAAGTATAAACAGTATTGGGGGTGAAGGAGGATCATGAGCTTCATTGTCTCAATAAACACTCATAGTACTTGCTGAGAAAACAGCATGAAAAGAACCTGGTGTGAGATCTAGTTAAACCAGATCTATTCCAACATCACTTGTAGATAAAGCCAAGAAGATAACCAACTGATGTGAAATGGAGCCAATCTGCATTTTATACTGACTTAACTGGTTGTCATATTTGGACTCTACTTGCTTGGAGGAAGCAGAAATGGGACTTAGCTACAGGAAGCCAGAAAGATCAGAATCTGACCTGATACAAAAGAAAGCTATATTTGAGGTAAAATAATCTTATAGCAGTAGTGGGGTAACACAGTGGATACAGTGCTGGGCCCGATGTCAGGAAAACCTGAATTCAAATCCAGTCTTAGCCACTTATTGGCTGGGCAAGTCACTTTACCCTGTTTACCTCAGTGGTTCCTCATTTGTTAAATGAGCCAAAGAAGGAAATGACAAACCACTCCAAAATCTTCGTCAAGAAAACCTGAGGGGGCAGCTGGGTAGCTCAGTGGATTGAGAGCCAGGCCTAGAGATGGGAGGTCCTAGGTTCAAATCTGACCTCAGATACTTCCCAGCTGTGTTACCCTGGGCAAGTCACTTGACCCCTATTGCCTAGCCCTTACCACTCTTCTGCCTTGGAGCCAATACACAGTATTGACTCCAAGATGGAAGGTAAGGGTTTTAAAAAAAAGAAAACCTCAAATGGAGTCATGAAGAATTAAAAATGAGTAATGAACAACAACAATAAAATCTCATAGAGATAGCAATTTTAGATATTTTGAATAATGGGAGAAGAGAAGAGGAAAAGATCCCATAAGTTCCTTGAGGGCACAGATTTTTGTCTTTGCCTTTATGCATCCTAGCACTGTATGCCTGCTACCCAAGATGCTAGGTTGGTATTTGCTGAATTGAATTTAGCCCTGCTTAAAAAAAAGGGAGAAGAGTAACCAAAAAAGGGATTAACAACTACTGACTTGTATGCTTTCTTTCTCATTCCTATAAAATATTTATGAGAATGGTCCATGTACATTGAGGGTGCCCTTGATGAAAACATGGAAAGTGAATAGGAAAGTGAATAGGAAAGCTGCTGGAGGCATTTTTTTCTATAGCATTCCACAGCTTTGCAGTCACTCAAATACTAGAAGAACAGAGAATTTAGGATCTCACCTTGTATGTATGTATGTATGTATGTATGTATGTATGTATGTATGTGTATATATATATATATATAATATTCTTAATAGGGGGAGAAAACTTCTGACTTGATAGAGCAAAATGTAACATTGAGGAATCTCTGCAAACAAGGATTAAAATGATGAAAGGCTGTGTGTGACAGGTGTCAGAGACAACTTTTTCTTCCCTCCCAACTCTGTGTGTGTGTGTGTGTGTGTGTGTGTGTGTGTGAGAGAGAGAGAGAGAGAGAGAGAGAGAGAAAGAGAGAGAGATTAGATGCTCTTCATGAAAGTTATATACTTGGCAGAATGGAGCTAAATTAAAATTTTCTCACTCACTGAGGGTGAAGTTCTTCAAATGGTCAGTGATTACACTAAAAATGTAAATATATTTTTCTTTCAGTATTTTATTTTTCTAGTTACATGAGTGAATAATTTTTAACACTGTTTTGAAAATTTTTGAGTTCTAAATTTTCTCCCTTCATCCTTCTTTCCCTTCCTCCCTCCCTGAGATGGCAAGCAATTTGATACCAGTTATACAGTGCACTAATGTTACTGAGCATCAGAAAACTCCAAAGTCTCTGCAACGAAATCCATAGGAATGGAAGACAGACAGAAAGAATCTACACCCTTTAGAAGATGACATACAGCTGGGTGGCAACCCCATTGAGTGCATCCATCATAGGTGGAGAGTCTCCAAAATCTTAATCCTGTTTTAAGATTGAATGACACCCATATTTTGGATGGGATGCTGTAGTGGGAATATAGATCATGATGGATCTGGAGCTAGAAGGAAAATCACAGCCCTTCTGGCACAAGAAAGAGGGAGATTATGACTCGCCCAAGTTCATAGTAGAAGGAAATAGGTCTGAATTACCTCTAGGAAAATCCATAATACTTCCAATGCCCCCAAACTGCTTGCCATGGTAAAAATTTCACTTCCATCACTAATATTTTCCTAATAATTTTAAGTTGTAAGTTATGGAACGTTTACATCTTGGAAGCATCAAAATTACAAGTAAAACAAGGAGCACAGGAGAGATACAGTAGGAGGGAGTAGCCTGTGGTATCTTATTGGTGATACTATGTACTACAAGTAGCCACAAAGAAATCATTGAGGGCATGTACAATCAGGAAAAGAATTTGGGCTGTTCACGAAGGAGGAATGAAAACCACCTGCCACAGGACTTTACAAAGCTAACTGAGAAAAGACTTAGAGGAGGCACTCTTGAAGCTTGGCAGGTCCCTTATAGAGGGTTTGGGGAAAAGATATAAATCAGGGCAGGGTAAAGGAAAGATCATTTAGATGTCTATGATGTGTCAGACATTGTGCTCACCAGCATCTTAGTAAGAAGCTAAGATGCTACCATATCATCTCATTCAATAATGTGCAATAAGAATCATGGAAGCTGACAAGTCACGGGTGGAAGAATTATCCATCCTGATAGACATCATAGATGCAAACGAGAAAGGAATGTATTTAAGGAATCTTCCTTTAAGGGAATGTATTCTCACAAAATCTGTTATCAAGCAAACAAAAATTAGTTAATAAGGAGAAGAGAAGGAAATATGCTTTTATAAAATGCTTTATAAGTATTATCTCATTTGATCCTCACAATAATTCTGTGAGGTAGGTGTTCTATTATTCTCTCTGCTTTATATAGTTGAAGACATGGAGACAGAGATTGAGTAACTAAGTGTCTGAGTCAAGATTGAATTCAGGTCTCCCCGATTCCATGTCCTTGGATCTATCCATTCTCGCTAGCTGCCCATTGCAGGGAAAACTGTCCCACCAAATGATCTGAAATAAAATGGAGATTCCTCACATCCTTTAAAGCCCAACTCAGGAGCCAGAACCTCCTAAATGAACTACCTCTAATCTGACAGCATCGGATTGAAGCAATCTATCCCCTCTAAGCTCTCGTTGGTCTTGCATTGTACTTTTTGTATGTGTTTAAATCCCATCTTGTATTGCAGTTGTTTATAGATATTTTTTCTCTCTCCTGCTCTAAGCTCCCTGAGGGCCAAGACTGATTCTTTCTCATTTTTCTCTTCCTTTTCGCAGTTTGCAAAGTATTTTGTACATAGTGTCTGTTCAATCCTTGTTGAATTGTAGTTAAATCAGAAGCAAATATTTCCACAATCTAAAGCAGTTTGTTAGGAGAACAGGGTCCCAGGTACCCATTTTATTCAACTTGTTTCAGAATTCTAGCTATAGAGCATGTGTCCTCTACATATTCTTTACCTTGGGGAAGCATTAACCATTTGTGTGTTCCTTTTGGGAATTCCACCCCATTCCCTTCTGATACTATTCCAACGGACACAACATACTATAGAGCTTCTTTTTCTTTTCTCTAGGCAAGGGCATCAATTTTGGGGCTAGAATGAGAGATGTGCTAGTGGCTAGAGTAGAATTCTTCTTGGAGGAGAATCCCACATCACAGGACCCTCTTCCACAGTGGCCTTCTTGCTGGTAGACACATCAAAGACACAGTGGGATTTGCTTTTTTTTTTTTTTTCCTATCCCAAGAAGGCAGTTGTTTGGATCCAGCCAAGGGTGTGCATGGCTGGAAACAAGGGTGTGTGCTCTCTCTTGCCACATCTGCACTTTTACTGCCTACCCTGAAGAGTTTTCTTCCTTTTGTTAATCATTGATTTAAGAGTAATCTCAATTTCCCTCACCCCATGTCCATCAGAGACTCCAGTCTGAAGGATTTCCCATGTTACTTGCACCTGAATTGGACTTGACCTTGAGCTGAAGACACACCTCTGTTAAAAAGCCAATTGCTTTTGATATTTCTATGGGCAGTTTAGGCAGTTTTTCCTGCTGTGTCTGTTTATGATTTTAGTAGCTTCCAATATAAGCTTTATTTACTGCCTGCAGGGTTCTCTGGTCGCAAGAGAGCAACCCAGCCCCGATTTTGAC
The DNA here is from genome assembly GCF_016433145.1 of Gracilinanus agilis. Lineage (NCBI taxonomy): Eukaryota > Metazoa > Chordata > Mammalia > Didelphimorphia > Didelphidae > Gracilinanus > Gracilinanus agilis. Next base: position 483,057,277 of record NC_058133.1, on the reverse strand, counting down.
CACAAATATACTAGTTAACATTTTCCCGTGATTTGTGCTGTCAACTTGGTTCACAGACTTAAGAAGACCAGAAAGACCTTAGGTATGACTTCATCTTGCCAAGGAAATGAGGCGGGTCATCTCTGCGCAGGATCTGAACCCAGACCTCCTGTCTCTGAGTTCTGCCAGAGCTCTTTCCACTTTAGAGTTCAGATATTCAGAACCACTTATCCCCAACCTCTCCCTGATCTTTGCTTATTTGATCTTATGCTGAGAGAAGTGTAGCATTGTGGATGGCACCCTATGAAGGCTGAGGGATCTGATGGAAGAATCGATAACCTGACGAAAACCTCACCCTCTGCTTTCAATAGAGAAAAGCGACTGAAGTGCCAGGATTGCAGTCATGTTGGCATATCTGTATTGGCATTAGAGTTGTCAGATGTGGTGTTGTTTTTCTCTTGGCCTGGTAAATCAGAAACCTTACTTAATATTTAGGCCAGCACTGTATAGCCCAGCCTGAAAAAAGGTTTGTGTCCTGATTATTTTGTTTTAAATGGCTGTCCTAGGAGAATAGCTGGGGGATTTCAAGGCAAAGCAAAGCTTTAAAAACAGTGATGACAAAGTAAATAATATCCATGTGTTATTGATCAAAAGGGAATGGTACATCTTTTTTTTTTTTTTTTGGCAACAAGAAAGCAAAATTTTATCTAAGAGATTTGAGTGTGTCCATGACCTTCCCTCATTCATCCTCTCTCCACCTCTGGGGGTGTTGGGATGTGGAGGTCACGAGTGAGTAGAGATGTAATTTCTACTTGGATGACCAACAAGAGTGTCCTCTTCGACATGACTGGGGATCAAACCTACCCCTCCAATGCAACTATCAACAATTTGGAAATAGGTCTTGATTAATGACACATGTTAAAACCAGTGGAAATGCATATCGGCCAGGGGAGAGGGGGAGGTCTGGGGGTGAAGGGGAAAGTAAGAGCATAAATCATGTAACCATGTTAACTTTTCTAAAATATAAATATTAATAAATGTTTAAAAAAAAGAGTGTCCTCTTCCCTGCCTCTGATGTCTGTCTATACAAATCTGGATTTGAATTTTCATAATAAGATTAAGAATATCAATACAGTAAGAGCCTATTTCCAGAAATGTGAGAAAAGATCTCATTAAAGCATTTTTCAACCTGAGGGTCAAGACTTGTGGAAAGTTGTGGAGCATTCATATAATTCATTTCTAAAAGTTAAAAAAAATGAGCAGTCTTTTGTTTTTGCATCACATTCCTTTCCAAATATATCCATCCTCTATTCTTTTTTTAAACTCTTGCCTTTTGTCTTAGAATCCATAAGCATTGATAAGACAATCAATAAGTATTGATTTTAAGGCAGAAGAATGGTAAGAGCTAGGCAATTGGGGTTAAAAGACTTGTCCAAGGTCACGCAGCTAGGAAGTGTCTGAGGCCACATTTGAACCCAAGTCTTTCCAACTTCAGGCCTGATACTTTATCCAGTCTGCTACCCAGCTGCCCTCACCCTCCATTCTTTATCCAGTGAGTTTTCCTTTACATGAAAGATTTCCAAAAAGAAAAAAAATTAAAGCAAACCAGCTGTAACATATAATTGAATCTGCTAGCAAAATTCCACATCTATAGTTCTCCATCTCTCCAAAGAAAAGAATGTTATGCATTTCTTTATTTCTTCATAAGAGCCAAGGTTGACTATTATTATTCTACAGAATTCAGTTTCATTTTTTCTTTTAATTATATTGTTGTTGTCATTTTGTGCATGCACAGGGTCTGCTTACTTCATTCTGTAACAGTTTTTTAGAAATCTTCCTATGCTTTTCTGAACTCTTCATATTAATTTCTTTAAAAATTTTTTTCTATTAAACACTATTCATTTTTTCTCTATCCTACTGGAAAAACTCTATTTTGTAACAAGGCCACTCAAGCAAAACAAATTCCCACATTGGCCATGCCCCCAAATATGTCTTATTCTGCATCTTGAGTCTATCATTTCTCAGTCAGGAGATGGGGAGCGTGCATCCCTGTCTCGTTGGTCCTTTTGGGATTGAGCTTGGCCATTGTGTTGATCAGAGTACTTAAATCTTCAAAATGACTCATCTTTATAATAGAAATTGTTTTCATGCTTTTGCTTACTTCACTCTGCAACCTCCTACAAATCTTCCCAGATTTCTCTCAAATGATCTCTTTCATTATTTTTTGTAGCACAATATCATATTGACATTATTTCTTAAGGCACAACAATAAATATTTCATTACATTCATGTACCACACGAGTTGTTGCTGATCAATGGGTGCCTACTTTGTTCCCAGTCTTTACTACCATAGGAAGGGTTGCTATGAATGTTTTGGCATGTATGGGACCTTCTGCCCTTGGCTCCTATGGGTTGTAAGCTCACCAGTGAGTCAGAGCATAAGGATATCTTGGTCACCTTTGGGGTTTAATTCTCAATTATTTTCCAGAATCATCAGATCAATTCCTAGCTCCGCCAGTGATGCATTAGCACACCTGTCTTCCTATAGCCTCTCCAACAATGGACCTTTTTTTCTATCTTGGGTTTTCTTTGTCAATTTTCTGTGTAAGAATGGCATCAATTCTGCAAATGGCTCATTAACACAATCTTGATCACCTTTTCCTTATAACCACTGAAGTGGTTAAACCTTGCCCTTTCCATGCCTCCTTCCATTCATCCACTTACTAGCTTTTATTTCTGATGGAAAAGCAGTAAGGGGACATGGCAGTCAGCTACTGCCCCACGAGTATAACAAGCTTTTATCATGAAATAGCATTGTCTACTTGTGTGTTTGCTTGGTACACAGTAAGTGCTTAATACATGTGGATTGATTGATTATAATAGCTTCCCAATGATTGTCCTTGCTTTAAATGTCTCTCCTCTCCAAACCATTCTCCACACAGCTGTCAAAATGATATTTCTAAGGCACAAATCTGGACCACATCATTCTTCTTCTTGGTAAATCCCAATGGTTCCCTAATTCTCCAGGATCAAATGGAAATTCTTCTGTTTGGTACTGAAAGACCTTTATAACTGACATCCAAACTATCTTTCCAGTTTTTTTTAACCCATTACTCTTTTCAAGATACATATCTAGGTTTAACCCATACCCAAATGGCTTCTCACTGTTCTTTGTATGTGACATATTCCATTTCTTGTCCTGTGTATTTGCAATGCTTAGAATGTACTCCCTTCTTACATCTACCTTTCTGAGAATTTTTGTCTCCCTTAAGTTGCCACCTTCTACATGAGACCTTTTCTGACCCATGTCCCTTCCTCTCCTTGCCACTTCCTAGTGCCTCCCCTCCTGTCTATTTTGAATACACATGCGTACACACGTCTCCCCCTACAGAATGCATGCTCTTTGGGGGCAGTGACTTTCATTGTTGCCTTTGTATCCTCAGCTCCTGCCTCATAGTAGGTGCCTAATAAATGCTTATTGATTGTTTGATAAAATGATTTTTTTAGAAAATGGTGTAAGATCATATCACATTTATTCTTAGATAATAGTGTGTTTAATATAGATAATTTGTGGACCAGTATCATATGACGCCACTAGAGATAGAGCATATACTAGCAAAAGCACTCAGAGTGAGAGTCAAGAGCTCTAAGTTCCAATCCAGAAGCTGCTGCTTACTAGTTTTATAACTGTGGATGAATTATTTGACATCTGTGAACTTTAGTTTTCTCATAAGTAAAATGAGTATAACTTTTGATCCAATTGTCCTCAAAGGCCTCAAATAGGAGGAAAGCACTTTGCAAATCTTAAAGAAATAAAGTGGAACAGCTAGGTAGCACAGTGGATATAGAGCTCCAGACCTGGAGTCAGATCTGGTCTTTGACACTTGCTAGCTGTGTGTGATGCTAGCCAAGCCATTTATCCCCCATTTGCCTAGTCCTTGCCCTTCTGTCTCAGAGCTGATACTAGGGCAGAAGGTAAGGGTTTAAAAAAGAGGTGATGACAGTTCATTTCCCACAGTATCATCATGATTTAATGACACCATTCCTGAAATCTTTCTGGGATGCTTCATCTTGGCATCGACGTGACCAAAGGGAGGATGTTCTAGAAGGATACCTGTGGAGCTCTACACTTCCACACATCCTTTCGAGCTGCAGGCTGTTCTCTTGTGGTACCCCGACTGCTGGCTGAGGACCAGCCTACCAAGGTTTGGAGACGCTTACTGCTGGGACTAGCCACAGACCAGATGAAGATTTATTTTGGTCTCAGCAATTCATGGCAACTGTCTACTAAGAGGGAGAGCAGATTGACTTCTGTTTGAGGACCAACCTAGCTAGGTTTGGAGAGGCTTACTACTAGGGTTAGCCACAGACCAGATGAAGATTTATTTTGGTCCCAGCAATTCATGGCGTCTGTCTGCTAAGGGATGGCAAGGACTGAAGTCTGCACCTATAGAGGGGATATCCACATTGATGAAATAATGGATCCTGAATGCTATGAAATGGTAGCAGACCAGCATCTTTGTTTTGGCAAAGGACGGGCACCACGTGAAGGGGCTAGAATGCTCATAGAAATCTGAATCAGACAGAATGTTAAGCTAGTGGTACCCAGTTGCTCGGTTACTCTTAGTGAAATCTAAAGAGGATGGAGATTGGTTCCTATTGTTATAAGGTTGCCTAATCACTCATCATAATGTGATTTACAAATGGTAATAGGATGCTTATTTTGTTAGTCCTTTTGTTCTATCTAAAACATCAAAACTCAGAAGCCACCACCACATCAGACAGGGCAGGGGCACCTTCAATGTAGCGGATGGGTCCATTGAGTCATAGACAGATACAGTTTCTTGGGGTAGGAAAGCTGTGGAACAGTCAATAGCAGAGCTGGGATTGGAATTCTGGTCTCACGCCTCCCACTCCTGTACTGAGGCTCTGGGCATCAGCAGCGCAGCTAGGAATAGAACCCAGGAATAAAGACTTTTCCACCCCCTGCTCTCGTTTGCACCATGTGACATCTATTCCTATTCAAAGAAAAGAAGTGGAGGGGAAGCAGTAAATCTCTGTGGACCTTTTAATTTCTGGTTTTCATTCCTATATGCCACATTTTACTGTCTGCAGGGAAACAGCCACCAGCAGACCCAGGAGAGGTTGGAGCCCAGCAGACCACAGGGGCAGAAATCGTGTGCTGCTACTGACATCTCTGTAAGCCCTCCTGACTGTCTCCTGGGTTGCCATCTGCCTTTGCTGTTTACTCAATATCCTGTCAACTGTGGCGGAGGATATAATAAAAATAGGAGGAACAAACAGCTAAGATCAAATGAAGGAAGGGTCTCATTTGTAACTTCCACTTCCAATAAGGGTGAGGACCTTCTGGCAGGCAGTCTGGTGAAGCCTACGGAGCCTTCTCAAAAAAATATTTTAAAATTCATAAAACAAAAAAAGTTAGGATGATGAAAAAAACCAAGTATATTGAAATAAAGATGTAATTTTTTCCCCATTCAAGTTCATAGACCCCTCAAAATCTATTCATGGAATCCTTAAGAGTTTGTGGGCCAGAAGGAGCTAGATGACTCCGTGAATAAAGTGCCAAGCCTGGAGATGGGAGGTCCTGGGTTCAAATCTGCCTTGAGACACTTCCTAGTGATATGATCCTGGACAAGTCACTTAACTCCAACTGCCTATCCCTTTCTGCTCTTCTGCCTTGGAACCAATCCTTACAGAAGGTAAGGATTAAAAAAAAAAGCGCGTCTGTAAGCTCTAGGGGCAGCTAGGTGGCACAGTAGATAGAGTACCAGGTCTGGAGTTAGAAGAAACTGGGTTCAAATTTGACGGCAGACATTTCTAACTGTGTGACCCTGGGCAAGTCGTTTAATCCTGCTTGCCTAGCCCTTGCCTTAGAATTGATCTTAAGACAGAAAGTAAAGGTTTAAAAAAAGTCTGTGGGCTCAAGAGGAAGAACCCCTGCTTTAGCTACAGATGGAGAAAGGTTTTGAAGGGATGAGACATACCTATTTGAACACGACCAATGTGGGAATTTGTTTCATTCATTATAACGGTTTCCATTTTCTTTTTTCTTTTTATTGTTTAATTAGGGTGGCAGTAACAAAGGATAATACATGCTTGCATTAATGTTTTTTTTAAAAGGGTTTCTAATGCCTCCAATTCAAGAGATTTAATTTCATAAATATTTACCAAAGTATCTATGATGTGCAAAGCACCCTATGAGACACTTTGAAGAATAAAATACAGAGCAGCAAGTCTGGGGATCCTGGTTTGGAAGCATAAAAGAAGGGAGGGAGGGAGAGAGGGAGGGAAGGGGGTGGTGGGCGGGACTCCCCACTTGCCCATAGCTGAGACAGTTCAGGGCAGTCTTCCATGCTGCCCCAGCTCAGCCCCCCAGCTAGCAGGGGTAGAGGGAGCCAGGAGGTCTCTTGTTTTGTTTTTTTGTTTTGGCCACAACAGTAGCATCCGGAAGTGCTGGCTCTACTCCCAGGCGGTGCATTTTGGTGGGTGGAATGGCTTCAGCCCCACAGACAGCTGTGGGGGTCAATGGCACTGTCTCCCTTGCATTCTGGCCACATCCCGCTCCAGGCCAAGAGAATAGAGCCCGAGTGTTCAGTGGTGAGCTCTCTAACAACCTGGGAACATCTGCCAGAGAAGCTTATTCAGCAGACAGCATCCCTGCATCCCGAGGCTTCCCCCTCCCCCCTGCCCCATTATCCCAAGTGTGCCGCACTGCAAGACGGAGGGAGGGAGGGAGGGAGGGAGGGAGGAAGAGGGAGAGAAAGAAACAGAGAATACGAAAACAAGGTTGGCCTGGGGGTGGGGTGCGGTGGGGGGGGGAATCGGAGCGGGGGAGGAGCTGAAGCTGCCGCTTTTAGCTCTATAGCTGCCTCGGTCACTATGGCAACCTGGACATTAACGATTCCATCTGACATTAGGGTTCTGCCGCCTGACTGGAGGGGGATGCTGTGTACAGTGGGCAGAAACATGTGCGCTCTTGCGCACGCCCACAGAGGAGGCCCTGCGAGCGCTGGCTCATCGGAGTCTGTTGTTTTATGCATCATTAATGGGGCCTCCCAGAGCCTCCCCTCCTTCCGCTTGTTTTTGTTTATCTGCCTTTTCTTGGGAAGGGGATTGTCTGGGGCTTGGATCCCCGCGATGCCCAGCTAAGGGATGGGGCCAGGAGAAGGCGGCGGGTCTGGCCAGAAGACAACCGGCGTGCAGATTCAATTTGGTTCAAGGCTGGCTTCACACACACACACACACACACACACACACACACACACACACACACACTCACAACCACTCATACAATCTCAATCTCTCTCTCTCTCTCTCTCTCTCTCTCTCTCTCTCTCTCTCTCTCTCTCTCTCTTCTCTCCCTCCCTTTCTCTCTCTGTTTCTCTCTCTCCCTTTCTCAATCTC
>NC_058133.1:482885006-483039878 GCF_016433145.1 Gracilinanus agilis | reverse complement strand
GAGAGAGAGAGAGAGAGAGAGAGAGAGAGAGAGAGAGAGAGAGAGAGAGAGACTTCCAAAGAACATCATTTGCATTCTGCAGATTTGTGCTGTCCAGGGATATAGAGGCCACTGAAAGTGGGACCCAGCTGTGGTAGGAGTCTGAGGACCTGGAATTGAACCCTGGCTTTGCCCCAGACTCCCCAGGAAACCTTGGGCAAGTTTCCTTCTCTGCAGCATTAGCTGGACTAGATGGCAGAGCCCAGGCTACAGAAGATGTTTGATAAAAATCTGTTGACTTGACTTGGCTCTAAGGTGTTCTGTGCCAGCTCCATGGCCCACTGAACAGAGTTTTGGACTTGGAATTGGGAAGACTTGAATTCAAATCCTGTTGCAGAAACTTATTAGTTGTATGGCCCTGGGCAAGTCACTTAATCTCTCTTTGCTTCAGTTTCCTCACCTATGAAATAGCTATAACAAGAGGTAATAATAATAATGAAAACTAACATTTATGTAGCCCTTATTATGTGCCAGGGATTGTGCTAAGAGCTTTAGAATTATTATCTCTCTCGAGCCTAACAACTACTCTGGGAGGTAGGTGCTCTTATTATCCTCATTTTACAGATGAGAAAACTGAGGCACAACTGAGTTTAAGGGAAAGGGAAGGAGGGGATAAACATCGATGCCCACTATGTGCCAGAAGCTGTACTAAGCACTCTGCAGATATCTCATTTGACTCACACAACTCTGGGAGCAAGTACTGTTATTATCCCTATTTTATGTACATTTATATGCATATATGTAGTTACTCAGTTGGTTTGACTCTGTGACTCCATTTTGGGTTTTCTTGGTAAAGATACTGGGGAGGTTTGCCATTTCCTTCTCCAGCTCATTTGACAAATGAGGAAACTGAGGCAAACAGGGTTCAGTGACTATGCCAGGGTCACATGGCTAGGAAGTGTCTGAGGCTCTATCTCCTGTGCCCCTAGTGTGCCCTATTAGCTCATCTAGCTCCAAATCTGCTGCTAGGTCGTTCTGGTGATCTCTCAGGTCATGGCTCCCAGTGTGTGCTCCCTCCCTCCATCTCTGCCTCTGCTTTTCCCTATCTCCCTGGTGTGGGCTCTTGGCAGGGTCCTATTCAAAAGGAAGAAGCAGCCAATATTTCCTCTTCTTGGTCCCACTGGTGGGCAATGGGTCCCGGGCTCCCCAGCGTGAGGGGGACGGACACAGGAGCACAGCGGGGCTCCCTTTGTTGCACCCTTCGGGCTCACGGGCACGCACCTTTGGCGGCTGGATTCTAGAGAGGGGGACAGTTCAGGTTCGGATTCCCTGGAGCCTTGGTACACGTGTGTCTGGCTGGGTGGTGGGACGAGTGGGAGGAGCAGATGTGGTCTGTGATTCAGCTTTCCCAAGTGAGTGTTATATAAGGTAGGAAGGACAAATCCGAACAGCAAACATTTAGTATTAATTTGTTTGAACACAGTGATTCCTGCAGTGCCAGGATCAAACCCCCTAATTCAAACGCACAGCCTGAGCCCTAATCAACAGCGAGGCTCCTGTGAACTGCTGACAGCAGCTCGGTTTCCTTACAGGGACAGACTAAAAGAGAAGCTGGGAGCTGAGAACATTTGGCTTTGCCTCCCATCCAACTCTCCTAATCCCGACGTCCTCAGGGTGGGCTCCCCAGCGAGCATCGAGGACGAATGATAGGAGGAAGGAGCCATCAGAAGGAGGCAGAGGAAGTCAAGGGCAACGTGATGAAAGAAGTGTCAAAGCCAACGAACCAGGAGAGGCAGGAAGCCTAGAGCCTCCTTGGGAGGGTCCCAGCAATCCCCCAACTCGGGCATCTTCAGCCTGAAAGACCAGAGTAGGGCTATTTTCTTTTACGTTCTACCAAACTTAGGGCTCAGGGCTTGTTGGGGTGGAGGTGGGAGGTGCCTTTGGAATGGGCGGTAGGTGGTGCCCCTGAGATCTTGTGGCTTTTTGGGCTTGGTGGCAATGGGGTATGTGGTATTTTCTTGGGAGGAGCCTTTGGCACTGGAAAGCTGGAAGGTCTAGGGTGAGGCCCAGAGAAGGAAGTGGCCTTTTCTGGCTTCTTAACATTTACCCTCAGAGACAAAAGCAAAGGGAACTATCCATTTGAATTCTAATTTGTCCAGTCCCATCCAGTCCAGTCATTCAGTCAGTCAACTGGCATTTCTAGGTACTCAGGTTAACCAGGTTGGGGCCATTGTCGCCATCTTCTGCAGGGTAATATGAAAAAAAAAGGCATTGTGGAAGTACCCAATTATGTCATCATCTGGCAACAAGATTATTGCAGCCAGGCATGTACCAAGCACACATGACTATTAACAACTTAGCCAGAGTATTGCAACGAGAGCCAGTCCTTCTAAACTCAGGCTGTTGGAGAATGAGAGCACGTTGAAGGAATGGCAAAGCTACGTATCAGCAGCCCTAAGCCAAGAATCCAATCAGCAATGAATGGGCATTTCTCAAAGAGGTCATCAGAACTGCTAGCACAAATGGATGATGCCCACTGGAATGATGAGGTTATTTGTGGCAAAAAAGCAATGCATTATTAAAATCCTGCAGGAACTAATGCACTCAAGAGAGATGCTCATAAAGACCTACAGTGAGAGATTGGGATCGAGCTGAGAAGGATGGATGACCAGCAGAAAACCAAGACTGAAGAGTGCCAGGATATGGTGACTGCCAACCAGAATACTCCACATGGACTGTCCAGTGTGGACCCATCCACATTCTGACAACTACTTTAAGGGTCAACAAAGTTCTCCTCATCCTAAGTTCACTGACCTTTTCTCTATCCCTATTTTTCAGTGAGGTATAATGGAGAAAGTGCTGGACTTGGAATCAGGAAGTCTTGGGTTCAAATCCTACCTTAGACATTTACTAGCTGTGACTCTTGGCAAAATACTTAAATTCTCTGTGCTCCAGTTTCCACATCTGTAGAATGATAGGGGTCAGACTGGATGGCCTTTAAGTTTCCTTACAGTTCTAGATTTATGGATATAGGATCCCGGGTCACCAAATGACATGATTGGCCAATCCTTCTCTCTCACAGGCTCTTCCTTGGATCAGAGGATCTATGCAAATCACTTGTAAATCTTAAAATGCTTTATAAATAACAGATATTAGCATTCCTTTGCTATCGTGATTACCTACCTTCTGACTTTTATTTCCTCTTCAATCTACTACCTTCATGTCTTTTATCCTTGGTTCTCTTTTTTCCTTTCTCTATGTCCTATTCCTTCAGCTTCCACTCTTAACTCCTAAAGCTACTAACATTAACTCCAGTGTTTCTCCTGAACTTGTAGCCCTTCTCTCTGTCTCTGTCTCTGTCTCTGTCTCTGTCTGTCTGTCTGTCTGTCTGTCTGTCTGTCTGTCTGTCTCTCTCTCTCTCTCCCTCTCTCCCTTTCTCCCTCTCTCCCTCTCTCCCTTACCTTCTATCTTAGAATTGATAGTTGATAGTATTGCTTCCAAGGCAGAAGGGTGATAAGGGCTAGACAATGGGGGTGAAGTGACTTGCCCAGGGTCAGGCAGCTAGGAAGTGTCTGAGGCTAGATTGGAACCCAGGACCTTTGGGCCTGGCTCTCCATCCACAGAGCCACCTAGCTGCCCCAATATTCATTACCTCTGGATGGAATAATTTAATTAGTCTCCTGGTCTTTCTTTTCTTTCTCCTCCAAAGCATCCTACACAGTGCTACCAGAGGAACCCTCCTAATACATGGCCCTGATCACGTATGTCCTGCCTGTTCAAAAATCTCTGCTACTTATCAAATAAAGCCTAACCATCGTAGGCTGGAAACTGTTGAACCTGTTGAGTTTCACAGCCTGAGACTAAGGGTCCTCTTCAATTTGGTTCCATTCCTCTTCCTCCTCATATACTTTGTGCTCCAGTCACAGTGGAGCTGTTATGGCTTCCCAACATCCTCCCACTCTTTATGACTTCTATGCTTTTGCTCACAGCCTCCCCTACTCTAAGAAAAAGACGGAGAAGGCAGAGTGACTGGCAACTGAACTAAGAGATGACTGGAAGGAAAGAAAGTGCTGGGCTGCACTTCTCTATCAAATACTTAATGAAATCCTTCTTGTGTCCTAAAAATGTTTCCTTGTTATATATGGGAGAATCCCCTCCTGCTCCCCAACCTGACATCCTTCCTCCCTCCACTGGATTATTATAGCAATTCCCTCTCTCAAACATTTAACTTTCGAATCAATGATTTCTTTTGGGTTGGCATTCCCTATAGTGACAACCAAATCCTGCAAATTGTAGCGGGCAGGACCTCAGAAGGAGTTGTGATTAAAATAGACCATCAGCTGGTGGCCAAGCTCATGGCCATGAGCCTCTATGATCTTCGCTGAGCCTGGGTTTTCAGACCACAGACATGCAGTCAAGCCCTGTGTCTGTGTACTTGAACCATTTTTAGCTTGGGAGGTCCTACAAGAGCTTACGGCTCCTGATGGAGTTTTTGAGAATTCAGGGTCGCATGTGTTCCATGACAGGGCATTGGAGGAGGAATTCAGTAGAGCCCAAGCACTAATAAGAACATGAGATTTAGATCATGCCCAATCCTGCCTTCCCTATCTTTCTCTTACTGTAGGGGATGGGATGACAAAACCAAAGTACTGAGTGGGAGGAATGGGGAACAGGGAATATTCCCGAGAGACTGTAGTAGGAACCAAGTTTTAGAGCTACATAAAACAGATAAATGAGTAGAAAGACATGGATTATATAATTCATTTTTTAAAAAAATTCTATCCTCTGTCTTTGAATCAATATTGTGTATTGCTTCCAAGGTGGAAGAGTGGCAAGGGCTAGGCAATGGGGGTTAAGAGACTTGCCCAGGGTCACACAGCTAGGAAGTGTCTGAAGCTAGATTTGAACCTAAGACCTCCCATCTCTAAGATCTGGCTCCCAGTCCTCTGAGCCATCTAACCTTCCCCCTGTAATTAGGTTTTACAAAAATTAACTTGTGCTTTGTCACCTATAGGAATTGTAATTTTTGGGACAGTTTGCTTAAGGAATACCATGCCTGAGTTTGAAATGAACAAAAATACTTCCCTTTTGGGTGGTCTCAAAATTGCATGGAGGTGGCTGGGTTCTTCAAGGCTATTCTAGTAGAGGCAATGTGTATCAGGGCTTGGACCTCTGGGTATGGAGCCCAGACATGTACTATCATTGGAGACCACAGTGAGGATCCAAAAGCCTCTTGAAAGGTTCAAATGTTGAAGGGAATCCAAAGGTAAGATCGAGTGTAAAGCCTTTCTTGAGTCCTGGTCAGGAAGTCTTGCCTTTGACACATACTAGCTCTGAGATGTGAGTCACTCAGGCAAATCTCCAAAGAATCTCCATGGGACATGGAGTCTTCCTTTTGAGATGTCTTTATACTAGTGGAAATACGGTTCTGAAATTACAAGCATTTATTAAGTGACTGCTATGTACCAATACTGTGGATACAAAGCCCAAACTGAGACAGTCTCTGCCCTCAAGGAGCTTCCATGATAGCCAGAAGAGACCCATTGTACATAGGAGGTTCTTCACTTTTTTGGTTCTGGACTCCTTTGGGAATCTGGGGAAGCCTATGGATCCCTTCTCAGAAAAATGTTGTTAAATGCATAAAGTCATATATCTGGGGTTGCAAAGAAACGTTATATTATAATTACCAAAACATTTAAAAGGACAAGCTCATGGATCCCAGGTTAAGAATTCCTAATACCTGGAGGTATCGACAAGATAAATATAAGATATTTTTGTAGGGGAAGGCACTAGCATCTGGGGGTTCTGGAAAGGCTTCATGTAGGGATAAAGAGAAGGCAACAAGCGAGATGGTTTGAGATGGGAGCTGCTAGAGTTTCTAGACAGTGATATGTTCAGATCTGTATTCTAGGAAAATTGCTTTGGTAGCTATGTGGTAGATGGATTGGAGTGGAGGGAGAGACCAGTGAGGAGGCTATTGTAAGAGTCCAGGCAAGAGGAAATGAGGACTTATCTAAGATGATAGCTGTATGAGTGGACAGGAGGGTTACTTATTATTGTTGGTCAGTCATTTTCAGTTGGGCCTAACTCTCCATGATCCCTTTTGGGGTTTTCTGGGCAAAGATACTGGAATGGTTTGCCATTTCCTTCTCCAGATCATTTTACAGATGAGGAAACTGAGGCAAACAGAATTAAGGGACTTGCCCAAGGTCCCACAGCTAGAGAACATCCGAGACCATATTTGAATTCATGAAGATAAAATTTTCCTGATTCCAAGTCCAGTGCTTTATCCACTGTAGAAACTAGCTGCCCTAGACAGGCTACTAGTGAAGTAGAAACTAGTTTGGGCAAATGACTAGACACACAGGAGGGATTAGGGAGAGTGAGGAGTAATGTCACAGAATTACAGAAAAGTAGAATGCACTGAGAATCTGAAGGGCTTCATACACTAAAAAGGGAGTTGGTGTTTCATGAGAAGAATGACACATTTAGGTCTGTGCTTTAGGAACACTAATTTGGCAGTTCAACGGAGATAGAGGATTTATTAATAACTTAGTAAGAGATGTTGTGGCAGAAGAAACTTTCCAACTGATTGGATATGAGAGGTGAGGGGGAGTGAACAGTACAGGATGATTCCAAAGGTGACTGAAAGAATGATGGTGGCCTAGAAAGAACTGGGGAAACTGAGAAGAGCGGAGAACTTTGGGGAGAAAGAAAGAAAGAATGAGTTCTGTTTTGGATATGTTGAATTTAAGATGCCTATGAGATAACTAGTTGGAAGTGTTCAATAGACAGTTGTTGATAGAGTAACAGGGCTCAGGAGAGAAGTTAGGCCTGGATATATAGATCTGAGAATTATTTATAGAGTGATGACAACTGAACCCACGGAAATGGAAAAGATCACCAAGAGGGGAGATTAGAGAAAGAGAAGAAATTCCAGGACAGTCTTAGAGATAACCCATGATTAGGGGCTAGGACCTTATCAGCCCATCTTTGGAACGATGATAGTCTATTTTCCCCCCCAAAAAAGTATGGGTGAGTGTAATGAGAGAGCCCAGCCTCTCTCAGTTATCTGAATAATGTTTTTTTTTGTTATCTGAATAATCTTGCAGAGTTAGCTATGCCACCCTCAGTAGATGCCCCTGGTTCTTTGGTGCCAGCCACTGGAGGTAAAGGCAGAGTATATGGAAGGAATGAGAATAATTTCTCAAATCTAAGATTTGATGCCAAATTTCAGTGATGAAAATGTCATTTGAGTATCTGCAAAGATCTCATTAACACATGCTTTCTTTTGAGCCCGCTTCCACTACAAGAATAAAGCCCTTGAAAAATTCCAAGAACATGCAAAGATTTTAGAATTTATTCTTTATATGCCATCAGATGTTGTCCTCGTCATCTTCTTCTCCTTCTCCTTCTCCTTCTCCTTCTCCTTCTCCTCCTCCTTCTCCTTCTTCTTCTTTTCCTCTTCCTTCTCCTTTTCCTCCTCCTCCTTCTCATTCTCCTTCTCTTTCTCCTTCTCCTTCTCCTCCTCCTCCTCCTTCTTTTTCTCTATTTATCTTTTTCATGTGTGTTCTGTCTTCCCTCTTCCAGTTGGTCTCTTTGAGGGAAGGAACTATGACTCTTTTCTTTGCATCCTTTATAGAACCTAGTATATGTAACAGTCTAGAAGTGCATTGGTGAATGACAAGATTTGGAGATTTTCAGCATGATGATCTCTTGCACTTTAGGTCAAAGGGAAGTGCTGTCCCTACATGCCCATGAAATTCCAAGATAGCAGCATGCCTTGCAGAATACCAACTTATTTATTTGGTCCAACGTTGGGCTTATGGGTAGGCCAAAAATGAGAGCCAGGCCTAGAGACAGGAGGTCCTGGGTTTAAATCTGGCCCCAGACACTTCCTAGCAGTGTGACCCTGGGCAAGTCACTTAACCCCCATTGCCCAGCCCTTACCACTCTTCTGCCTTGGAACCAATACACAGTATCAATCCTAAGATAGAAGGTAAGGGTTTTTAAAAAAAAGAATTTGAGATGTGTTAGAAAGATTGTCCACTTGCAAAAGTTCTTTTCAGTTGGGTACCTCATTGCATCTAAAATCTCACTCTTAGATTCTTTCCTTGAGTTAAATATTATCCTCTGCTCTTAAAAAATGAAATATGTGTTAAAAGGATAAGCTATAAAATACCCAATACCTTAGTGTGAACCAGTGGACGCAAATCCTTCCTATCATGACAGGAAGGGTGAACTGGATACTTGAAAGAAAGGAAGGAATGGGAAGTAGGAGGGTAAGGACAAACTAACTTACTTCTCAGCTTTGCCTGGAATCAATGAAAGGTCCATGTGAACAGTAAGTCACTCCTACTGGAAGGAGACATATAAGGAATCGGTGTGGTTTAGTGGGAAGGCCAATGACTTTAATGGGAATGTCCAAGAACCTTGGATAGGATCCTAAATTCAGAGCTGAATGGGACTTTGGAGGTTGAAGCAAATCCTTTCATTTTAAAGGGAAGGAAACTGAAGTTGAGTGATTAAGACTTGCCTTGGGTCATGCAGCTAATAACTATCTGAGAAAGGACTTGAACTCAGGTCTTTCTGACTCCAAGCCCACCACCCAATTCCCTATGCCGCCTAGTTGCTCAAATAATCTATCTGTCACTTATTACCTGTGTGACCTCAAGTCGTATAACCTGTCTGGGTCTCGGTTCCCTTTCCTGCAAAATAAGGAAGGTGGTGTCAATGGTTTCAAAGGGTCCATCCGGCTCTAGATTTCAGAGCCAATGATCTTTGTGTCAGGGGCAAGAAAAATGACGACCGACGTTGACCAGGTAATTGCAAGGGCAACTGTTCTCCTGCCACAGGTAGGATTCTCTTATCATAGAGGAAGGGACAAATCTCCTTAAATGGTATGATCTCTTGAGTAAGGCTGGTGAAGGGTCCTGGGATGAAGTCACTTCATTATAACAGATGAATGAAGAGGAAGAAACAGCTGAAAGGGGCAGGGGCCGGGGGAGGGAAGTTCTTGCCCCTGCTCCACTGACAAATACCAGAGCTAATATTAATCCCTCATTTTTCAGTAGGTGATGTCTGTGTGTTTCTACGCCTGACCAAATCCCTCCTCATCCCTCCCTTCCTTCTCCCCCTCCCATCCACCCCTCCCCAGGATGTGAGCACAGGCTCCTCATATTATTGAACCAACTGGAGGGCCCCAGAAAGAAATGGAGCTGAGAGAGCTGAAAAAAAAGAGAGAAAGAAAGAAAGCAAGCAAGCAAGCAACCCAACCCCTAGTTAACTCTCTGAAGCCCCAGCTGCTATTGCTGCAGTCAGCGGGGGACAGCAGGTGTCCTTTCAGTCAATCTGTGCAGGGGCTTAAAAATAGAGACAAGGAATTTAAAACACAAAAGTTTTGTCCCTCAGAAAAAGGAAACCTCCTTGTCCTGCCAAAAGACCTACCCTTTGAGCAGCTGAAGAAAGTGGCCTCGAATACTGGGCTTGTCTCCATGCAGGAGCACCAAGTGAAGCAGAAACTCACGTCTGTAGGACTCTTGGCTCTTAGACGGAAAAGGGGCAACTTTCTGAATGCCATATTAAACCAAGTTTGCTCCATCTACAGTAAAGGCATTATTAGGTCAGGGGGTGCCATGTAGGAGAACTGTCTAGTGGTGCTCAAATGTAATTAATTGTATTCTTTATATGGAACAATCCCTGACCTGACGCTTAAAGAAATATTTCTATCATTAAAAAAATCTGAATAGATGAGATGTTCCAAAAGTCTTAGGGCGGTCTTTAAAAAACAAACCAATAACCCCTTACCTTCTCTCTTAGAATTGATACTAAGTACTGGTTCTAAGGTAGAAGAGTGGTAAAGATTAGGCAATGAGGGTTAAGGGACTTGCCCAGGGTCACAAAGCTAGGAAGTGTCTGAGGTTAGATTTGAACCCAGGTCCTCTCATCTCTAAGCCTGGCTCTCTATTCACTGTGCCATCTGGCTGCCCCTTCTTAGTACGGTCTTGAGAACAAACAATTAAATAATAAATGAATAAATGTATGTGAGTAAATAAATAAAAATACACACACACACACACACACACGATTATCTATCCCCCCATCTACTAAGTGTAATTCAGAATTCATTTCTATTAAAAAAAAAGACAGCATTTCCAGCCCAGCATATGTGAGGGCAGAGGATGAAAGGGACATTTGGAAACATTAACATGATTCTGTGTAGAGGATGAAATAAGGCTTACCATAATGTGGTCTGTACCAAAATATAATAATAATAGAATGAACAAATCCTGAGATGTAAAGTGACCAAATAGAAAGCGATATGACTGGGACTTGAACTCGGGACTCTTGATTCTAAATCAATCACTTTTTCTCCTATTTCACATCACTTCATAATAAAAAAGAGCAGAGCTAGGCTTTATGACTCCTCACCTTCTAGCACTTTTTGTGATATGATGCTTCTTTTCCCACAGCTCTAAGGGAAAAAAATGAATCCAGTAAGAACTCACTTAGAAGCAATAACCTGAAGGAACAACAAAAAAAAAGTCCCCATTAAGTATCAGGCCATTTTGTTCTCTGAGTTGTCCTTTGTTATTACTACTGGGTGAAGTAAGTAAGTTCTAACTGGTTCAGATCTTAAATTAAATGAATTATAAATAGAGCTGCCTGGGTTTTGTTAATGATGAGTTTTATGGGCTGAGTTAATTTCCCAGAATCTCAAATGGATCATGCCAAATATAATATTGATTGATTAGTTCCTTGGAATTTTGGAACTGGCTTGGAAACCAGAAATTGATGTCAGGAAACTGAAGCAACCATGTTTGTATACATCCATCTTTCTCTCTGTGTCTGTCTGTCTGTCTATCTTTCTATCTCTTTTTCCATCTACCCATCTCTTTATCTCTCTCTCTCTTTCTCTCTCTTTTATCTATCATCTATCTATCTATCTATCTATCTATCTATCTATCTATCTATCTATCTATCTATCTATCTATCTTTCTATCTCTGTCTTTCAGTCAGTCTATCTATCTGTCTGTCTGTCTCTCTATAAAACCTTTACCTTCTGTCTTAGAATAGATACTAGTATTGATTCCAAGGCAAAAGAGTGCTAAGGACTAGAAAAATAGGATTAAGTGACTTGCCCAGGGTCACACAGTTAGGAAGTAACTGAGGCCAGATTTGAACCCAGAATCTTTTATCTCCAGGCCTGGCTCTCTATCCACTGAGCCACCTTTTCCCATGTTAATATTTTTAATATCTACATTCTTTCTGGGAATCTGACCCATGTCACAGTCGTCAGAAATTAGACAGTTTACTATGATTCTCCCTCATCTCCAAACTAAACTGTTGATTATTTTCCAACAGTGACTATAGATTTTTACTTTTAGACTTCATTATGCAAAACTTGGTTCTCATGAACGAATTCTTTCACAATTAGAAGGCTAAAGGCTCACACTTCTTGTCAGCAGGAAGGGGAGGTTAGGAGCCACTCTAATTTTGGAGATGAAAGGCCATGTTTAACCCAGAAAAATGCAGTTGGACGAAGAGCCTTTCTCTATCCCGTCTGACATGATTTACCCACGGACTAGAGAAATGTGAGAGTGCAATTTCAGAAAGTGATTCACCTCCCGGGGCTCTGAGATGACCCATATTTCCTGTGTCTCAAGAACTCTAGGTTTACTCTTATTTGTTTTGGTCTGGCAATGCTGAAGGAGGGCCAAGATGATTCAGCCCTCTAGAGGCCAAACTAAGGGTTTTTAAGTTGGTCACCAAAACTAGTGGTAAAAAGCAGACGATGTAAATATATAAATATAAAAAATATTGTGTTTTGCTTCCTAGCTGTGTAACCCTGAACAAGTCACTTAACCCCAGTTGCCTAGCCCTTGCTATTCTTCTGTCTTAGAACTGATACTAAATTATATGGAAAAGTGGTAATTTTATGTCAAAAGGTAAAGGTTTAAAAGAACAAACTATAAAACCATATAAATAGGGGCTAGTCCCTCTCTAATGTCTGTCGAGATAGCCAGTGCTTAAAGTTTATGAATAATGATAATACCAATAAATATATATCATATAAGTAATACTTTAACTAGCTTGAATTAAATATTTTAAGGTAGGCAAAAGACTACACATATATTAACTCATTTGATCTTCACAAGGACCCCAGAAAGTTGGTGCTATTATGGTCCCATTTTACAGATGAGGAAACAGAGACTTTTGTGCATGGTCATCAGTGAGTGTCTGGGGTCAGATTTCTGGGGTCTAGGGCTTCCCAGCTGCTCATAGAGGGAGGAAAGCACATTATTTTACAGTTTAGAAAACGGTTGTTGGTGGCTCAGAGGGGTTGATTGAGTGGCTCTCGGTTAGGAGTCTTTCTGGGCAGGAGGTATGTTATGGTGGACAGAGCACTGGGCTGGGAGTCAGGAAGCACTGGGTTCAAACTCTGCCTTTGGCACTTGCTACCTGGGTGACCCTGTCAGTAGGTGGTGGAGTCCAGATTTGAAATCCATTCTTATGACTCCAAATTGAGGGCTTTGCCCACACAACCCCCTACAGCAGGAGAGCTGGGAAAGAACCAGGTACTGAAAATGATTGTTTCTACCTATCACTCCTCATCTTGGCCAATAAACTTGGGACCAGAATGACTTAGATGACCAGAGTGGGTCCCTGATGAGTTCCAAGGCGCATGGTTAGTAGAGTTTCTGATCGATGTTAGGAGGGGATGAAGGAGACACTTAAACACAGGAGAAGCGCCTTAATGGGTAGAACCAGAGGAAGAGTGAGAGATGAGGGACAAAGATGTCAATCTGACCTGCTCAGAGGAAGCAGTGATGACTTGGGAGCAGACAGACTATTATTTTTGTTTAGGATGTAAAAAAGAAACGGACTTCGTGATTTCACTGGTGTAGGGAATTGTTGGTGAGTGCTCTCTTTTTTCCAAGGCTATGGTTGGTGAAAATGCTTTTCTGCTCATTGAATAAATGTAGCAAGGCGACATGAGGACAGTAAGGGGTCATCTGTGTTTTAATGGGAAAATTCCCCAGGGTTTCTGTGCTCCCTTCTGTGGCCTGTGTAAATGGGGAGTCTAGTGAATAGAGGAGACCCAAATCACCTTCAATGTGATTTTCTCTACCCATTTATGGTGGCGTAGCCTTTGACCTGGGGGTCAGAAAATACACTTGAGAAAAAGGTCTCTGAGAACAGATTGAAGGCTTAGCTCCTTTTGGAACCAGTCTCATGGGAATCACCTACAATTACAGAGTCGAATACAGATGTTTTAGGATTTATACGTGAAATAGAAACTTCAATTTTCATAAGTTTGCTATATAATACCTCCTTGTATCTTTAAAAAATGACATAGATCTGCGGCACTTGTAATTATAGGACTCTATTATCAGTTATTAGACACTTGAAGTGCCTTTTCTGTAAAAAACTCAAGGTGTCAGACGCAATCAGACAAAAACTTGTTCATGAGAAACCTAGAAAAATTTCTCAGAGATGAAGAAAGATGAGGTAGGGCTCCAGGGTGGGCAGTTCCCTAGAGCAGAGGCTTTAGGAGGATAAGGGAAAAAATCAGAGAATCAGAGAAATCAGGACTTAGAAGTGACTTAAGCAGCCATCAAATCCAACCTCTCCCTGAGACCACTTCTGTAAAGTTCTAAAAGGAAGTTATTTCCTGCCATCAAATCTAAATTTGCCTCTTTGCACTTTCAGTAATTTTGTCAGTTTCAGGGTTCTTCTAGGAGAGACAGTGTGGTAAAGTGGAGAGAACACTGGACTTGGAGTCAGGAAGACCTGGGTTCAAATATTGCCTTTGCTACTTGCTACCTGGATATTCATGGCAGTTTCCTCATATATAAAGGAAAACATTGGACATGATGACTTCTAAGGTCTCTTCAAGTTGCCAAACTAGGATTCTATAATCAAATCACCAGACTGAAATCTTGGGAGATGTGAAAATTATTCCATTGTTTGAGAGTTCTCTGAAGTTGGGATCAAGTTGGATTTGGAATATCATTTCTTTTCCCTTCTCTTCTCCATTCTACTCCTTCCTACCCTCAACTCCGGGGCCAGTTTTATGCTTTTTGGGTTTCCCTTGGTAGTCAAGAATATTTGTTGGGCATTCCACTGTATTTGCTGATATGGCAAGGATTAAAAAAGAGATAGATGGAATGTTCAATCCCCTCTTCCCCAGTCCCCAGAATAAAGGACATCTACTTATCTGTTTTTCCAGTGACATTTGACTGGTTCTGATAGCAAAAAGCTAGGGTTTCCAGGTATCTCAGGTGGGGAGAGAAGGAGCATTGGTAAAGTACCTCTTGGACAGTTTCATCTAATGCAAAGGAAGCAGGAAAATACAGCTTTAAGTAAAGAGTAACACCTGCTTCCTTCCCAAGGTCTTGGGGAAAACTGAGAATGTGAAAGGAATTCTTAATATGAGGCTGTAGTGATCTGGTTATGATTTACTTTGCTCCTTTTTTTTTGGTGGGGGTGAGTTTATTGGGATTGTTTCCCATGTTTTATTTTAGCGCCTTAAAGAGATTTAAAAAAAAAAGCTCTATCATGGGTTCTGAAGAAAGCTTTCAACATGCCAGACAAGTCATATCTTTTCCCTATGATGATTCTTAAACTTATGATGAAAATATTTTATTGCTTCCCCTTCTTTTTAACATCATAATCAATCATTTTTGGCTACCCTTCCATTCCACCTGACTCCATCCTGAATGAAAACAAAAACAATTAAGGAAAAATGAACAGTAGAAATAGGCAAAAATCCCCCTACTCTTCTCCATCTCTACCAAGAGGAGGGAGATAATGCTTCATTCTCCATAATCTTATTAGTAACAAGGTGGACCTTTTCTCACTGGCCCCTATCTGCTAGAAGAAAAGAAGATGTCCATTTGCTCTTTGGTCTCCAATTTCACTGTTTGGTCACTTCAATGAATGGTGTCTTGAAGTGATGAGAATTCTCAATTGTTGGTTTTCTTGTAGGCTCAAGTTAGAGAGCCTTGGAAGCTACCTTCTATCACACGAAGGAAGATTTTTTAGGTGGTATGCATCCTAAAATTCAACCTTATATTGGGAAAAGGGTGGATTTAAAAAATCATGGACTAAAACATCAATAGATATGAACATTTCAACACACAAAGCCCTAGGATACTTTGGACAATGTGGGCTCAGTGGGAAGGTGCTACCAATCACATAATTCCCTCCTGCTAAGTCCAGGCCCTCAGAATAGTGATACCATCAGCCTAAAATGACTCAGTGTGTCTTTCTGGGGGGAAAGAGAGAATCATTAAAATGCTGGGGGAGGATATTCCTATCTAGCAGCTTCAAGTGTGTTTCCCTTGTGGGGTAAGGGAGAGTCCAAACTGATATTCTGGGAGGATCCCATGTATTCCAGGGGAAAGTAGTCCTCTCTGAAATGTTAAGGGTGGCCCCACTGGCTACCCCAAGTTCAGTCTCTTCCAAGATAAGTCCAAAGTATGGGCTACTATTCCTAGGTGCCAGGCACTTCAGTACCATGGTGGAAAGTAGGATTTAGCAGAGGCATAGGACAAGTGTATGATTATTTGTGGGCTATTGTGCCTTGTTATATGGATTCTACATTTGTTAAGGGACTCCCTTGAGTTCCCTGCATTTCCTATATATTTTTTGTGGTGCAGTAAATGCACTGTTATCTTAAGTGCTCGTATGGGATCCAGGAGACTCTTTTACCCATATCTGTGGAGACCTTGCCATAAGCTATTCTTGGAGATTTTCCTGGAGTAAACTCTTTGCAGGGGCCAGAGTGAGCCAACTACCCCTTTTTACCCTGATCAGATTCTCTGTGGAGTATAGTGTTAAATTCTGGATGCCATACTTTAGAAGGACACTGACCAGCTGGAACATGTCCAGAAGAGGCGCCCGGGTGCTGAGCAGCTTCATGCAATATGAGAATTGGTGGAAGGGGCTGGGGTTGTTTAGCCTGAGAAGAAGACTTAGTGGGATATAATAGTGATCCCCAAGTATTTAAAAAGCTGTCAGGGGAAAGACAGATTCAGTTTGACCTTATGGGGCAGAATGAGGAGCAAGGGGGATAAGTTGCAGAGAGTCAGATTTCAACTTGAATTAATGAACAATTTCCTAACCACTGGAGCTTTCCCCAAAGGGAAAGGGCTCTTTTGGGAGTCAGTGGGTCCCCCTTCACTAGATATCTTTAGGCAGAGGGCTGTTGTAGAATGATATTTGACCAAGTAAAGACTGAGCTAGAGAGCTTCTGAAATCCCTTCCAACTCTGAGATTTTATGATTCTGCTTAAATTTAATTTGGCTTCAACAACCACAAAACCGAATCCCTGCAAGAAGAAGAAAATAAATCATGGTATTTCCGCTTCCCTCTGATTACAGAACTGCTTTGCCTCTTTCTCTGGGGCCGGGGAGTCTGGTGCTACTTGCTTTGTGGCTTCTTTTAATTGAATAGCACATGTTCAAACATGCTAGTCTGCCTGCTTTCCAAAGACTGTGACAAGGATCCTGGGGCACATCCCTTCTCCTGTAACACTGACCAGGCAGTTAATTTCAATTTTGGCACAGTCTGTCTATCCACAATGCAGTGATTGAATTAGTTCATATTTTTTTTTATAGTACTTTATAGTTTACAAGGTACTTTCCTTACCATCCTCAGGAGTAGTTAAAATATCATTATTCCCATTTTATAGATGAGGAAACAGAGGCTCAAAGGGATGACCTACCCAAGGCATACAGTAAGTCTCTTGACTCTGCTAACCCCTCAAGCTATCTTATTCATAACTAGACAGTCATTTATGCTTGTGGTCTCCATTCTTCACCATTAACATATTCCTTAACTCCCTGCAGTCTGACTTTCATCTCTACTACTCTAAAGAAATTGCTCTTTCACTGTCAGTTCTAAACATATCCCTCCCCTGACCCTACCCAGGGAGTAATACCATTAAAAAATAAGGGAAAAAAATAGCATTTCAGGGAAACTAATCTACATGCTGAGTCTGACAGTAAATATAATATTCTGCCCACTTTTGCAAAGTATGGAGGAAAATGAGTTTTATTTTTTCTCATCTCTACTTCAGGACTGAGCTTGATCATTATAATTATATGGTGTCAAGTTTTTCTTTTTTTGTAGTTCTTCCCATTCACACTATTGTAGTTATTGTGTATATTTTCCTCTGATTCAACTTGGTTAACTCTGCATCATTTCATATAATTCTTCCCATGCTTCTCTATATTCTTCATAGTCATCCTTTCTACCAGCACACTGAGATTCCATTTCATTCATGTATTACAACTTGCTTAACTATTCCCTAATCAATGGGCATGTTCTTTGTTTCCATTTCTTGGCTACTACAAATAAATTGCTGAATGCCTTTATTTTGGTTCTCCTTGAAGTATATGTATAACAGTGGAATCACTGGGAGAAAGTACATAGAAATTTTAATTACTTTCTTTGTATAATTCCAAATTGCTTTCCAGAATGTTTGGACCAGTTCACAATCCATCCACAGTTTGTTCACAAGAATATCTTTTTAAACCCTATTGATATGGACCATGCTCATCTTTCTTTTGTCATCTTTTCCGATTAGTGAGGTGAAACCTCAGAGTTATTTTGCTTTGCATTTCTTTTATTATTAGTGATTTGTAGCAGTATTTTAAAATGTGGCTGCTAACAGTTGGCAATTTTGAAAACTCTTCATATTCTTGGACCACTTATCTACTGGGGAATAGTTCTTGAACCTTTCTCTTCTATCAGTTATTCTCTTTCCTTTGTTTCCATGATGTTGCTTCATCTGAGTTTTTCTTCTATCTCCATGGATGATTCATCCTCTTCTACCCTTTGTGTGAATATCCACTGACATTCCATCTCTGAGGCCCTATCTTTTCTCTTTATACTCTACCTGGGGATTTCTATCATTTTCGTGACTTTATTTTTTATTGAGGACTCCCAATCTAGATAATATACCAAATGTGTGTATATTATATGGATGTATAAACTCTTAATCTCTCAGTTCCAGTTCCCTGCTTCAAGTGCTTGCTCTACTCTAGGTGTTCTGTGAGCACCAGAAACATGTCATGTCTAAAATTGAATTAACCATTTTCCTCCTTAAATTTGATCCTTTTTCTCAATTACCCTATTTTTTTTTTATCATTGACATCCTTGTGTTTCCTAGCCTTAAAATGTTGACTAATTCTTCCTCCTCCCTCATTCCCACACTAAATCAGTAACCTCCTTCATCAATCTCTCTTGTCTCTCTGTTCTGGTCCACTCAAATTGCTACCATCCTAGTTCAGACCCTTATTGCTTCTATTGTAAAAGCCTCCTAACCAGTTTCCCCGATTTTATTTTCTCCCTTTTTCTGGTTATGGTGAGGAATAAATGAGATAATATTTACAAAGCCCTTTCCAAATCTTAAAGTGCTCTATCAAATGCTATGATGATGAAGATGATGTTCTCCTGCCTCGGTACATTCATATAGTCACTTTTCTCCCTTATTTAAGATCCACCTTTCTTGCTTCCACGAAGTTTTTTTTTTGAATGCTCTACTTCTTCCCCCAGTTCCCACCCCAACTGAAAGTGTTAAGTCCTTTGTTCCATCCTTCTGTACCTTGCACTGGAATTATTTGTATACATAACATTTCTCCATCCTGAAGTCACAAAGGGGAATTTTAAGTAATGGAGAAAAGCCACATATACTCTCTTTAAGCTAAGTATAGCGTTTACTGGATGCTGATGCTAGCCACAAAGACAGCACTTATTTAAACATGCCTCAGGCTGATGTGGGCTCTTTGCTGGTTACAGGAAGTACATGGGTGTGTAGCTAAAACCCAGGTAACCAAGTGGTCTAGGCAACTAGATGGTTCAGGATGACCCAAGGCTATTAGGGACAAGGTGGTTTTATGGTGAGATGAACAAAGAGAGGTTGCCTTAGGTGCCTTGGCATCAATATGAGAAAAAGAATGCATCTAGGTTGGTGTGCTGTCCTTAGTGCTGGTGATTCTACTCTTTCTATCCATGTAATAGCTGGGGGCTATGTTCCTTTCCCTCCAGCCTGCCCAGTGTAAGAAAAATCCCTGAGCTTGCCTCAAGTAGCCCGAATCCCTCCCAGATTTCAAATTCCTTGAGGGCAGGGAATCTTGGAATCTTTAATAAAAAGCATAGCACTTCACACAGGGGACATGCTTAATAGATGCTTCTGAGTTAATGGCAGAGTAGGGATTCAAACCCAGGTTTCCTGACTTCAAATCCAAGTACCTGTGCCTGAAGCTTCAAGTAGTGAAGGGATATCATAAGGGCCTAAATAAGGCTGTGTTTTTCTGTGGCTCAAAATCTTTCCATGGTTCTCTATTATCTTTCTCCTTTCTGTCTCCTATATTTTCTCGCCTCCTTCCCCTAGAGAGAAGGAGAGAGAAAGAGAAGGGAAGAGGAGAAGAAGAAGAAGAAGAAGAAGAAGAAGTAGAAAGAGAGAGATACTCCCTCTCTCTTTCCATCTGCCTCTCCCACCACCCAAACCCTTAGTTTTTATCTTAACAACAACTCTATTTCAGAAGGGCAAAGACCAGGCAAACAGGGGTTAAGTGACTTGCTCAAAGTCACATAGGAAATACCTGAAGCCAGATTTAAACTCAGGTCCTCTTAACTGCAGGCCTGGTGCTCTGTCCACTGTGCCACCTGGATGTCCTCTCCACCCCATTGTCTCTCATAGGTTAAAATAGGAAATTTCCATCCTTAACCTGTATCATATGAAAAATGCAACTGGAAACACTGTAGGTGTTTGGACAAGAAAACCACTGTAGAGAGCCTGAATCACCCAAAATGAATGTTCTGCACATCGACAAATGTAGTTCAACAGTAAATTAAAAGCAACAGGGAATTGTGCAAATAAACCACCAATTTTCAGATATATGCCTTTGCTTGGCTTTGGCTCCTGCTCTGGGATATGTATATTAACAGTGGATAAAGCTTCAGTTCACTAGACCTGACTAGAATTGCTGGGATGGAGCTAGAATGAGACCAGTCTCTGGAAATCTGCAGAATGAGGATAGCTTCCTAAGACAAGGCATAAGCAATAGCTCCAGGACACTGGTTTCAATGGAAGGCACTAAACAATAGAAGAAATTGATTAAAATATTTGTTTTCCTTCAACTTGAAAATCAAGAAAGCAGAGATGTTTTTTCCTCCTGAAACTGGCAGATATTTTAAGGCTAGAACAGATAATTAAAGTGAATTAAAAGCAATTAGAGCTCCATTAACATTGATATTCACATTTTTGGCAGCTTTGCCCAATTTGAACCATGGAGGCTGTATTTTTTTCTCTAGATTATCTGAGATCTAGAAGGACTTGGATTAGTTATATTTGGTCAGGATAAACTATTGTCAGCAAACACAACTGGACTTCTTTACTTAAATATCTTGCAGCGCTATCATTTTTGGGGGGTGTAGGGAAAATGTAGGGAATCCTATTATCCTCTGTGATACTAGGCAAGTTAGCTATAGCAGGCTCATCTCTGACAATACTCTCATGCATAAAGACAAATGAGGCAGTCATTTATGTCCTCTTCCTATATGGGCTACAGGCAGCTGCTTCTATTGTTTTATATTAAAATAGAGGGTGATAACTTAAAGAACGATTCTAAATCACATTTGATTTCACATATCTATGGATTCTATACCTTTTAATTTAAATTTTTTAAACTTTAAAATGCCTTGCTGCTATTTTTTTTGGTATTTATCATTGTTTTACCAGACAACTTTTTCCCAAGAACCAAGTAACCAGTACTAAATTGCTTTGGTGATTATAATAATCTACAGAAAGGCTATTGCTTTTTGTGGGTTTATTTTATATCCTTCTACTTTACTGAACTTCTTGTTTTAAGTCATTTTTTTGCTTGGCAGTATAATCTGAGATATGGTACTGCTAGGCCTCCTTCATTTCTACTTTTTTCATTATTTTCTTAAAATTTTTAACCTTCTGTTCCTTTAACTTAAATATTTTATCTATATGTATAAAATAATCCATTGATTGTTATGACATAAAATCTATACATTAATTTCGGTAATAGCACCATTTAAAGTATTAGCATAGTCCAAACATGAAGAATTAATAAATCTCCAACTATATGTTTTATTACTTTTCTGTAAAAAAGTATTTTGTATTCATAAAAGTATTTTTATTCCTATAAGTCCTGGGGTTGTCTTGGAAGATTACATTTACATAATTAATCTGTAATTACTTTGAATTGTTTCTCCCTCTTGTCCTGATGAGTTTTGCTAATAATCTACAGAAAGGCTATTGCTTTTTGTGGGTTTATTTTATATCCTTCTACTTTACTGAACTTCTTGTTTTAAGTCATTTTTTTTGCTTGAATATCTAGGGTTTTGTAGGTAAGTGATCAAATCATTTACAAAGAGTGGTAATTTTGCTTTCTCCTTGTTTATGGATATTTATCAAATTATTTTTTCTTGCCTTAAGTAATAGTGGTGACAATGGGTATCCTTGCTTTACCCCTGATCTTAACAGAAAGGTCTCTAGTGTTTCCCTATCACAGATAATGCTAATTCTTGGTTTTTGAAAGGAATTGTTTACCATTTTGAGGAAAGGTCCATTCATTCCTATGCTTTCTAGTAGTTTTAACATAAATGACAGCTATATTTTCTTGGTCTTTTTCTTTTCAATCTTTATCTTTTGTTTTAGAGTTGATACTAAGTACTGATTCCAAGGTAGAAGAGAAGTAAGGGCTAGGCAATTCGGGTTAAGTGACTTGCCCAGTGTCACTTAGCTTAGAAGTGTCAGAGATCATATCTGAACCCTAGTCTTCTGAGTCTTTTCTACACCTATTTCTATAATCATATGATTTGATTTTTAAATTATTAACAGGTGGTTTACTTATTATGGTTCTTATTTTGTATTATTCCAATGGTGAATTATCCATGCATTCTGGCAAAAATCTAACTACTATGCCTTACTTTGTTCCCTACACTATCGTCATCTCTTCCACAGCTTTGACAAAAAATTTGCCACCTGAGAGAAACTTCTGCCTTGGGATTCTACTATGCTGATTGGTGACTGCCTCTCCTAGACCACTATTTCAAGACATCCACAGCTGCCATGTTTGGCTTCATTCCTTATTCTCCAACTATCTCTTCCAGTTTTGCCAACTATATTTCTGCTTACTTTCTACTTTTAGAGCCATGAGAAACAATCAAATCAACTCTAACATTTTTCCTGATGGACTATATATTTATCCTGTATAGTGTACCCATCAAAGTGCCCTCCTCTGACCATTATTTCCTTTTATGTATTGTTTCTTTCATTAAAATGGAAACTCCTTGAGTTCAGGGATTATATTTGTTTTTTTAATTTGTATTTGTATTTGTATCAACAGTGTGTAAAATAGTGCTTAAAATATACTTAATAAGTGCTTTCCTGTCCATTCATTTATCATAGTGGGTAATCTTAATATGTTGTTGTAACTTCTTTGCTAACATTTTATTCAATATTTTTGGATCTACATTTTTTAGCAATATTGGTCTATTTTTTTGTTCTCTTTTATCTCTCTGGTTTAGATATCAGAAACATCTTTGTTTTATAGAAAAAATGATTGGATACTTTATTTTTGCCAAAAATTTATGTTATTTTAGAATTAATTTTTATTTGAATGTTTGATAGAGTTAACTAGTAGATCCATCTGTGGTTGTCATTATTGCTTTTTTGGGGGTGGTAGAGGAAGGAAAAGTTCATTTATGACTTGTTTAATTTCCCTTCTAGAAAGTGGTTAATTTATCTATTTCTTGTTTAGTTAATCTGGGCATCATATATTTATATACATTTGGGATTATTATTAGTCTCCACTTGGGTCTTAATTCTTTTTTCCAATTACCTTTATTGATTATAATTTTTATTGCATTATAGATAGTAAAAGATTTGTTTATCAGTTATTTTTTGTGTCCTAGCACATATTTAACTTTTGTGAAACTGCCACATATAGCTGAGAAAGAATTATATTTCTTTTGCTTCCCACTCACTAGTAACTGGAAATTTATCACATCTAACTTTTAAATTCAGATCTTTATTAAACTTTTCAGACATATATCTTTTTGTTGTTTATCTTCGACTTCGATTTTTTTCCGAGTCTGGAAGGGACATATTAAGATGTTTGTTCAGAGGTGACTTGTCTGGAGATGATGACCGTTTGGAGGTGATGACTGCTCACTGGCTTATGGTCATATTTTCTTCTCTATTTACTATCTTATGGACTGCTCAACAGATGCTGGATAGACAATATACACAATGGCAACAACTACAGAGATGCGGTTCTATTCATCACAATTATGGAGCAAGTTCTGTTTTTCCCTTTTTCTTCCTTTGCCTCACTGTTCGAAATCTGGAGCCCATGCCTGTCTTTTAAAAGTTTTATTGCTCCCATTTGTTTAATATCACACTCATTTCCTGTTATCTAACCACTCTTCCCAAGAGAGCCTTCGCTTTTATCAAAGATTGCTCCCCACCCCCAGCAGTTCAGCAAAAGCAAACGTTATATTTATTTTCTAAGCAGCCCTCTTGGATTTAGGCAACTTAAAGGACTTGGAGACGTATGGAAGGGGCGACTCTATTCAAAGTTGGTCCTGTGTGTACCTGAATATGGTCCTGGCATATTCCTGTGATCACCAACTTCTCTGCCAAAATGATAAGCTCAAATCTTCTGATTCTATACGTCTCACACACCCAATTCCTAGTCATCTGATCTCCCCAAGTACCATATGGCTTCTGATCCACAGGCTGTGGATTATCGAATTCCCCCCTCTTAAATGCAAATGGCCCACAGGAACCCTGCTGCTATCTCCATAGGACTTCAGAGGAAGCAGACCCCCAAATGGTGCACGGGTTAGGAATGGCTTCCTCTGTATAGATTCCGACTCTCAGAGGATTGAACACTCGCTCATCCACTTTCATGTTTTCCTTTGGAATTAAGTAATGAACTCATTAAATCACCAACTTGTTGTGACAGAAAGTCATTCAGATGCTGATGCCATTGCCATGGAAACCCTTCCTCTGCTCGGGAGATCTGTCTGTCTCTTCCTGAGGGGGGCTGGCTCCATAATCATCAGCACCCCAAAGAACACAGAAATGTCGCGGCTGCGACTACATGCAAATCCCAAGCTGGGATGTAAAACGACTCCATAGAAGGGCTCTTTCTTCCTCTCTCCCCTCTCTGGGCCCAAGTGGGAAGGGGGAGTCTGTGTTCGGTGCGATGTGAGGGTTAGCCAGTAGCTCCCATTGAGAGAGCTGGTCCATACCGCCTTCCAGTTTTCCAGGCTGTTTGCTAATGACATTTGGGCTCACACCGAACAATCGCTTTGCTTGCTATCTGATAGATCCTAGAAAGTCAGACAAAGGCTGTTCTTTTGGAAGCCTCTCCAAGCTGCTCTTCCAAGTGAGCCCACCGCTTTCTTATGTCTCTGCGCCTTTAAACCCCGCAGAGGGGGCCTCGATGGTGTTCTTTTTGATTCTCCGGCTACCAAGCCAGCTACTGTAAAGTGCGGATTCAGATGCCATTAGCTAGCCATCAGGAAGGCTGCAAAGTAGGGAGGACCAGTGCTTTCTCCCCATTGCTGTTTGCCCACCATGGCAGATTTAACCGAGCCGCCTTTTGTCCTCTCCAGCTACCCATGGGGGAAAAGATGAAAAGAAGCAAGACCTCTCTGGCTCTCAGACTGTGATCTGACCAGATTATGCCATCTGGCGCTCAGCCCTCCCCACAGAAACATTAATGGCTAAGAGATGAAAAACTTTATTAGTCTATTAGTGGAACTTCTAGACCCAGCCTGGCTTGTACTCCTTTTCCCACTCCCTTTTTAGTGAGGTATGATCATTGTCTTTCTAGAGCCAAAGGAGACTGCTAGAACGCATTCCAGAGGAAAAAACCCAAAGATCAATGTTTTAACTATTAAAATCACTCTTTTTTAAACAAACAAACAAATGAACCCTACCTTCTGTCTTAGAATTGATACTAAGAACCAGTTCCAAGGCAGAAGAGTGGTAAGGGCTCCACGACAATTGGGGTGAAGTGATCCGTCCAGGGTCACAAAGCTAGGAAGTGTCCTGAGGTCACATGTGAACCCAGGACCTCTTGTCTGCAGGTTTGGCTCTCTATCCACTGAGAGACCTAGCTTCAAGTCTTTAAATTATCCTTAATTTAAAGTCAATAAATTCATGAACAATTTTTAATGAAATTTTTTATCTCAGTAAACACTGTATCAGTGAGAGGAGGGATCATGTCTTTTTTAGTAAGGTATATAAAATGTAGCACACCAAAAATGAGTATTTGATAGTTGTTCTGTTGTTTCAGTCATGTTTGACTCTTCACGACCCCATCTGGAGTTTTCTTGGCAAAAATACTGGAGGGGTTTGCCACTTCCTTCTTCAGCTCATTTTACAGATGAGGAAACTGAGGCGAACTGAGTGAAGTGATTTGCTCAGGACCACACAGCTAGGAAGTGTCTGAGACCAGATTTGAACTTAGGAAGATGAGTCTTCCTGGCTCCAGGACTAGCACTTTATAGTGCCAAATTTGGTATCTACTAAATGCATTTCTTGACCTTTGATTACTGAAATCTTTTCTTCCTGCAAGATTCAGGTTAAATTCTAACTCCTCTGTGAACTCTTTTTGGGTTCCAAAAGCTGAAGTGATGTATCCCTCCTCAGACTTTACTAGGGGACTCTCTCTTGAGTCCAATTACACTCGATCTTACGGTATATTTATTTGTATAGTGCTATTCTCCCCACTATTAGATTTCAAGCTCCTGGAGGGAAGAAACTACACTGCTTTTTGTCTTTGGATTGCAGCCCAGTACATAATAGACTAAAAAAAACCCCAAACCTCTTTCTTACCTTCTATCTTAGAATGGATACAACTATTAGTTCCAAGGCAGAAGAATGGTAAGGTCTATGCAACTGGGGTAAAAGTGACTTGCCTAGGGTCATACAACTAGAGAGTATGTGAGGCTAGATTTGAACCCAAGACTTCCCGTCTCCAGGCCTGGATCTATCTACTGAGCCACCCACCTGCCCCAATAGGTAGATTTTCACCAAATATTTTTGGAATTGAATTGAATAAAACACAGATATGGAAATATCACTCTCCTGTCCATTGGCAGAAAGCTAAATTCGGTTATTTAATGTAAACTGCTATATTTTGTTGAAATACATATACAAAGAGGTATATTCCTTGAAGCCAAGGAAGGGGCTCACTGAAGGCCCTCCCCCTCTCCCTTTCCCTCTCCCTCTTGCCTTAGCTTATTATCACTTGTAGAAATCCCTTTGGGACTGGAGCAAAGTGAGAAACAAACCTTGCCAATTAGATTATGTAGAGAAAGTGTGTGTGTGTGTGTGTGTGTGTGTGTGTGTGTGTGTGTGTGTGTGTGTTGCAAATCTATGGGAGGGGGTAGGGTATAGCAGGAGGAAAAAGCCCAACCAGGGAAGTTTTAGTCAAGGAGTTTTTCCATTTTTTTTTTTTGATTAAGCAAAGAGACTCATGAAATTCCTGTTGTATTCTCCCTCTGACTACAAAGAGGAAAAATCACTTCATCAAGGTCTATGGGAAGATTTTGGTTGTGAAAAACCATCAAAGAGGTGATGTCTAGTTTTTATCCCAAGTCATTCTCCAAATAACAACATGGTCACTGTCCTATTAGGAACACAAACTCTTAGAAGTAGCCTTTACGGCCGGCCGCAGTGATTCCACGCCCATCCTCTTACACTATCTACTTCACTACTAATTTCTGATATTCTATTTCCTGGTGTAAGTAGTTTGTTTTTAGCGCCAAGTTAAACATTTTGGTCTGCATACTTTCTCCCTTCTTGGTCTATAAGCTTCTTGAAGGCAAAGACTTTTATATAGACACACACAAATTAACCATATGATCTTGGGCAAGTCTCTTAGCCTCATAGTGTCTGATAGAGTGACACGTTTAGTTGCTACTGTTCAGTAAGGACATGTGGAATTTGTGTGCCTCAGGTCCCTTGTTGATCAAACAGGGATAATATCCCTTATCGTCAGAACAAAAGGGAGGTTGGGATGAGCAGGGGGAAGCTCTGGCATTCTCTAATTCCAAGGTTCTGCTAAACGTATACTTATCATCATTTTAGGTTCTGTGGGGGGATAATCAAAGTGGTTAAAGAGGTAGATTTAGACTTGTCATAAGGAAAGACTGGCTCAAAAGAGAGCTGTGGAGAAGAGAAATGGGACTTCTTCCTCTGACACCCCTGGGATCCAGAGCCACTGGCCTCCTTGCTGTTTGCCTCCCGTGACAGTCTCATCTCCAGATACTAGGCATTTCCCCTGACTGCCTGTCCTTCACGCCTGGAATACTTTTTCTCTTCATCTCTATCTCTGGACTTTTTTCCGTCCTGGCTAAAATTCCATCTTCCATGAGGAGCCTCTGCTGAAATTAGTTAAATGCTTAGCACAGAGTCTGGCACATAGTAGGTGCTTTAAAAAATGTTGATTCCCTTTCTTTTCCCCCTTAGTGCTAGTGCCTTCCCTCTATTGATTCCCTCCCTGGCTATAACTCATTTATTTGTATGTTGTCTCTCCCATTAAACCATGAGCTCCTTGGGGTCAGGGACTATTCCCGCCCCTCTTTCTGTGTATTATAGTACTTAGCATAGCTGACATATAGTAGACACATTTAATAAATGCTTAAGGTTTGGCTGAAAATGCAGTGCATTTCATACCTCTGAGGAGAGGCTAGCTGATGTCTTGTTTGGGAAGCAGGGATAATGCTGCAGAGATGATTCATATTTAAGTATAAATTATACCAGGTGGCTTTGGGGGGGCCCTTCCAAATTTGGGGATCTGTGAGGAGGATGAATATTTAGATGAATCTAAAGCAGTGTTAGCTTCTTGTGTCCCCAATATAGTGCTCAGCAAATAATCTGTTCTGTCACATTCTATTAAAAAATTCTATCAATTCTAAAATAGAAGAGCAGCAAGGACTAGCTTCCTGAGTCAGGAAGACCTGAGTTCAAATCTAGTCTTAGACATTTATCAGCTATGTGACTTGGAGCAAGTCACTTTACTCTGTTTGCCTTAGTTTTCTCATCAGTAAAATTAATTGACTTACCCAGATGACAGAGGTAGGAATTTTCTGAGGCCAGATTTGAACCCAGGACCTCTCAGCTACAAGTCTCAGCCATCTAGGTGTCCCTTTAGTATAATTTCTAAGATAGAAGTGCAGTAAGGGCTAGGCAATGAAGATTAAGTGACTTGCCCAAATTTACACAGCTAGGAAATGTCTGAGGCCAGAATTGAACCCAGGACCTCCTGACTCTAGGCCTAGTACTCTATCCACTGTGCTATCTTGCTACCCCTGACATATTCTATTTGTCTAAAACAATCTGATGGAAAATTCTGGAGAAATAATATCAACTTCGGTCAAATCTGATTACCAAAAAAAAGGGTCTTTTCACTTAATAGAATTTTTAGTCATATTAAAATTATTAATAAATAGAATTTATGTAGCATCTACTACGTGCTAGACATTATTATCTCATTTGATCTTCAAAACAACCTTGGAAGGCAAATACTGTTATTATCCCCATTTTATAATTGAGAAAACTGAGACAGAGATTAAGTGGCTTGCCCTAGGATACACAGCTAATAAGCGGCAGAGATTGGATTTGAATTCAGATTTTCCTTACTTGAGGCAGTTAGGTGGTGCAGTGGATAGATCGCAGAGCCTGGAGTCAGGAAGACCTGAGTTCCAATTTAACTTTGGACACTTAGCAGCTATGTGTCTTCGTAAAAGTCCCTTAACTCTGTTGGCCTTAGTTTTCTCATTTGCCAAATGAGCTGGAGAAGAAAATGGCAAACCACTTCAGTATCTTTGCCAACAAAACCCCAAATGGGGTCCTGAGGAGTTGGGTGTGACCCAGAATGACTGGACAACTTTCCTTATGTCTGTTCTATTCACCTAGATGCCTCTAACCAAAAAAAAAAAAGTCTCCTACAATAAAACAATGTGGGCAGCCTCTTGGTATTTAGTAGCAGTCCCCAAAGGTACCATGCCACTTTTCACAGTCTCAATCAGCAATCCAAGTGTAGTGTTGGGACCTGCTTGAAGCACTGTCCTCTTGGCTTTGTAGATCTTGTTCTTTTTAGATGCCACACCACACAGGATCCCAGGGGAAAACAGGATGCAAGGTGTCCTTTGCTCTGAGGTCTCCCAAGCTGGCAACAGTTTTTGCCTACCACTAATGGAGTCCACACACAGCACAGATAGACTTCCTCCTCCTTCATTCCAACCTGGAATTCCCAGCTCCAGCTCCTTCCTGCTAGGTACTTCCTAATCAATATATAATCAATACCTAATAACTAGCTAATCTAATCTTACTCATAACAGACCCAAGGCATCAGTCCATGCCTATGAGGCTACACTACTCCAAAGGTACACCCTCCATCCTGTGGCAGTCCATGGTGTTGGCTTCCTTTAGATTTGTTTTCTACGAACTCTTTTAACTATTAACTTGCTTTTTCACTCCTGCCTTCTCATCTTCCTACCTATCTGGTATGCAGAGATAAGCTAGAGTTGCAAATGAGACCCTACATCTTTGGACACTGAAAACAATCACGATATCTGGCATTTTCATCATGATTTTGGCTTTGCAAAGCCTTTTCCATTGGTTATCTTATTTGATCCTCCAATCCACCATAGAGAGCCACAATTATCTGAAATTTAGAGATGAGGAATCTAAAACTGAGAGAGGTGGTGACTTGCCCAGGGTCACTGTTAACATCTCCATGGTGGTTCAACTGGCAGAGTATGATAGACAGTAAAAGGAGACACAGCTTT
Organism: Gracilinanus agilis; assembly: GCF_016433145.1. Taxonomy (NCBI): domain Eukaryota; kingdom Metazoa; phylum Chordata; class Mammalia; order Didelphimorphia; family Didelphidae; genus Gracilinanus; species Gracilinanus agilis. Next base: position 483,010,037 of record NC_058133.1, on the reverse strand, counting down.
GTGGCAGCTTGGGAAATGGTCCCACATTTGGATCCAAATCCTACAGAGACTGAACATCAGCCTCACCGAGGGCTGCATTACTCCGCTCTGCAGAACATGCCTGGAACACGTGGTATGTTTACATCCAGAAGGGTACATAGACAGTCTTAGGCAGAGTGTCTGGATGAGAGAAACCACACAAAAAGAGAATGAATCATTTGCCAGAGACAGGAAAAGGCTTCCTGGGCTAACTGGTTAGACAGACTTCACCGCGGCTGATTCAGTCTCAGCTTCCTTACGATATATCCTCAAAGCACCACCTTGTCTTAATAACTGGGGGGAGGAGGATGGGGAGAGATGCCATTGCCAATATATGCTTCTGACATATAGTACACACTCAGCTCCTGATTACCCACATCAGTGGAATGAACGTTGGCACAGATAATCAAAAATTACTGGAAAATTCAATAACGCTTCTTTTTGGCTTTGGGATACACTTTCTGTTTTTTCTAGTAGTAGATTTACTTGCCTAATTATATTTCCCTTGGACTGTGTTAAATGTTAAAATAGTTTGCTTTCCCTGATCGGATGTCAATTGATATTATAGGGAACTGGAGAGAATGCCTGATTTGGAATCAGAAAATATCTATTTGAATTCTAGCTTTGCCACTTACTAGCCATGGGACCTTGGGGGAATCCCTTAACCAGTTTGTGCCTCAGTTTCTTCATCCACAAGATGAGGGTGATAGACTTAGAGGATCTCTCAATTTATGATACCATGTGTTGGCCCTGGGGTGTCTTAGTTGTGACATGGTGAGAGAATCTGCTTTAAATAATATAGATAAGCAAGAACTCACTCTAACATGTTCAGGTCACAAGTTTCCCATAGTTCATTAGAAAAGAAGGTGGGCAAAAAAGGGGTTGGGGCTAAGTGGCTTAGTAGAAGTCAGGTCCAGAGATGGGAAGTCCTGGATTCAAATTTGTCCTCTGACATTTCCTATCCCTGTGACCCTGAGCAAGTCACTTAGCACCAATTGCTTAGCCCCTACCATTCTGCCTTGGAACAGATATCAGTTCTAATACAGAAGATTTAGGAAAAAAAGAAAAGAAAATAGCATGGGCAGTTTATAAAGGAAAAAAAATTAACTCTATTTTTCCAGAATTGTGACCTTGGTAGTTAACCCTTTCTTAAACCCTGCTTTTCAAATAAAAATACTGCAATGGTTACATGGATCTGAAGGAATGTGAAAAAGATACTTATAATATTTTTCCTTTTTGGGAGTACATACAGCAGAATCTGAAACCTGGGTACCCAGAGCTATGGAATTTGAGGTTCCATCAGGCAATATATAGGAAAACGTACACTAGTAACATTCTCTTTCCTTTGTATCATATTCTTTGTTTCCAGAGATGCAAGGTCATCATCATCATCTTTAAAATTAAGGCAATTTGAGGGGAAAAACCAGCAATTAAAAATGTGCATACCAGGCAATGAATTGTAGAAGGAACTGAAAATTTGAGATATTAATCAGCATAATCACCTAGACTGAATGAAATGAATTTTCACTTTCTACTCTGTGAGTTGAGTCTATGAAAGTACAGCCATGATGGAAAGGACTGGAATACTCTGATAGCTTATTTTACTAGAGTCTGACCATATGGCTAAGCCATTCCCCAGGGTGAGGCTATAGGGAGATATCTGATGCCATCACGTACATTCTGTTAAGATGGATGGATTTCATTTATTTTATAACTTGTGTATCTTGGGGGAAGGGCAGGCTGGGGAGGACATAATACATAAGATAATAAAGCACTCAGTTAAAGAAAAACTGATGGGCAGCTAAGTGGCACAGTGGGTAGAGTGCTGATCTTGGAGTCAAGAAGATCTGAGGTCAAATCTGGCCTCAGACACTTACTAGTTGTGTGATCCTGGAGAGGTCATTTAATCCCGTTTGCCTCAATTTCCTCATCTATTAAATGAGATGGAAAAGAAAATTGACGGTAAACCATTTTTGCTAAGAAACTCCAAAAAGAGTGATGGAGAATCAGACATGACCAAAAAACAACTAAACAATAAGCAAGAAAAACTAACATTTAGAGGCAGTGTACTTGGATTTCAGCAGGGCATTTGGTAAAGTCTTTCACAATATTTTTGTGGACAAAAAAGAAAGATATGGGCTCAGTGAGGGTACTGTTAGGTGGCTGCCAAATTAGTTAAATGACTGGACCTTGGGTGAGTCACTTGACCATGTTTGCCTCAGTTTCCTCATCTGTAAAATGAGCTGTAGAAAGAAATGGCAAATTACTCTGGTATCTTTGCCAAGAAAATCCCAAATAGGGGTTTCACAACTGAAAGTAACTAAACAACAACAATAGCACCTACCCTCTGGGATTTTGCTATTTGTACAGTGTTTAGCAAACCTGAAAATACTGTAAAAATGCGATGGTGACGATTAATGATGACTTATGTATGAACTAGCCACTTTGTGAGGAAGGCAAAAATGAAAGGATCCATGAAATCTCTGAGCACCTCTGACTAGAAATGAACTCCCACCCACAAATGGTGAACATTTCAGTCAAGCCACAGCACAAAGTGAAGGTGCTTCTTGGGAGTGAGGCTTTTTTTTTTTTTTAAGTCTGATTAAAAGTGTCTTCTTTCACACATTTAGGAAGCATATTCTAGTAGTGCTTCTCCACTCAGAAAAAAAAACAACAGAAAATCAGGAGTGCTTGGCTATCATCATGTGCTCATACCTGTGGTTTGAGACCAGCAAACAACTCTCTCCACATTCAGGGGCTTATTGTGAGACTCACACAACTGCTGACAATTGAGAGACCAGAAATAGCCCAGCTTTTCACGAGAGAAAGGCTTCTTGGCCAAACCCCATTGGTTTTGCTGCAGAATAAATGAATTCCCAGGGATATGAGAGGAAATACAGGTCATTCAAAAGGTCACATGCTTCTGCCCCTTTTCGTCCTCTAATTCTAAGCTTGCTTCCTTTCTTTTGGTTTGCTTAACTATTTCAGGACCTTTTTCCTGAAAACCTGAACTTATCGTATTTGGGCTATTATATTGTGGAAGATCCCAGACTTCCTGCCCTTTGTTGGGATTAGAGGGGTAGGGTTAGGATGGTAGAAAGGTAGAGGGGTGGGTTGGTTCTAATATTTTATTTTCAAAATTTTTATTAAAAAAATCCTTACCTTCTGTCTTAGACTCACTTGATACTAAATATCAGTTATAAGACAGAAGAGTGGTAAGGGCTAGGGCACTGGGGATTAAATGACTTACCCAAGGTCACGCAGCTAGAAAATATCTGCAGTCAGATCTGAACTGAGGACCACCTGTCTCTAGGCTTGGTATCTTATCCCTTGAGCTACCCAGCTGCCCCTGTTTTTAACTATGGTTAACCCAAAAGAAGGACAACCCTGAATCTGGGAAAGGTTTCAATGTAATGACATACCTATAATTGATAGTCAGTCAATAAGTATTTATTAAGAATCTATTATGTGCTCAATACTATACTAGGTGCTGAAGACAAATTTGCCCTTAGACAGCTTATATTCTACTAGGGGAGACAACATCTACTTACATAAGTATATAAAAAATAAAGTCATTCATCTCAATTGGAACCAAACTTGGGGTTAACACTGAGGCAATTCTTTGACATTCTGTTGAATCTATCTCTCAGAGTTCTGAATGGTTCCTACCAGACATATTGACTTGGTTTCCCCCAGAAGGCATATAATAATTCCAGACATGTGGCTAGGTAATCTTTCCCATTCAAATTCATATATTCACTTCCTGCAAGATCTTGATCTCCTCCTCCTCTTTTCTTCTCCCTGCCCCATCCATATTTTAAATTTACTCTCCAGTTGTAGGAATCATAAGTGTGATCTAATTCTGTATTCCAAAGAAACTCCTTTCTCTAGAATGTCCAATTCTCAGGACCTCAAACTGGAAACTCTGAAGGGTGGTGCTGCCCAGAAATAGTCATTCTCTGGCTTAAAGGAGATTCTAGGAACATGCCTTTTAGGAAATCTAAATTCTCTTTCTTCTACAGGAGGGTAGAAGGTGGCCTTTGTACATGAACTACCTTCTATAGTCATTGGGTAAACACATGCTTACCTCCACCAAGTGCTTTTGCCAAAAGTTGACATCAGCTAAGTAAAAGGACAAATCCCTTTTACCCAAGTATGGAAGTCCAGAAGAGAGTCACAAAGGAAAAAATGGAAAGTCAAAAAGCCTTCTGCACCCACCTCCAGATACCCCACAACAACATCACAAAAGGGGCTGAAAACAGTCTGTTGTTCCCTTTTAGTTTTTTATGAGAGTTTATATTCTGAGGCCAGTCCACCAGGCATCTTGGGATAGCTCCAGTCTCTGAGGACCACTCCATAGTTGTCTATGTCTTCTTAGTCAAGCACCAATGGGCAAGCTTACTTTCTATGTGGTGAGATGCTGTCCAGATCCCAAAGGTCCACACTCATTAAATTGATCAGCAACTCCCCTGATCAATAGCCCTTACAATCAATCATCTTATTTCCCATCTGGCTATCCTGCTTTGAACTTTATCATGTTCATAGGAACTTCATCATCTTGTAAGATCAAATTAACCTCCGTATTCATTCCTAATCAGTGCCCTCTTCCCCTGGGACCCCTCCGAATGAAGGGTGGAGCTGAGAGCTCTTCCCCAAATCTCCATTTAAAGGGGGCCACCAGGCCAGTCATCTCTTCATTTCCCACCTGTCTATAATACTGTAAAAGGCAGTTAGCCCATAAAATGCAACTCATTATATGTCTGAAGTACAGTACTGTAATATAGAATCCAATCACTATGTAGAACTATGTTTTTATGGGAAAATGCTCAGGACCCCCAGGAATATGTTTCCTTTTGCTGTGATGAGAACACGGACATCTCTAGCTCTAAGACATGAATGGTGGCTTAGACCTGTGAAATGGGGGGGCACCTAAGTGGTGCAGTGGATAGAGAACTAGGTCTGAAGTCAAGAAGGTCTGAGTTCAAATGTGATCTCAGACGCGTGTTAGCTGTCACCTAACTCCTATTTGTCTTAGTTTCTCATCTGTAAAATGGGAACACAATAAAGAAGGAAATGGCACACCATTCTAGTATCTTTGCCAAGAAAACTCCAAGGACAAAAATGTCCATGGGGTCACATAGAGTCTGACACAAATGACAAATTAAATGACAAGAACAAGTTTCAGGGAGAGGAAAGGTAGTTTAGCTTTTCTATGTTGCCCTCTTGCTCAGGACTCTGCCCTCCTTCTCAAGTCTGTAGTAGAGATAACAGAGCTCAGACTAAACCCGAAGAATCACCCTAAGATGGCTATCTAGGGGGTCCCAGAAAAGTATCACAATTTATTATTTTCATTTGACTAGTTTCCTATTGGGCTAGAGTCTGGATGGGACAGTAAAAGTAAAGAGAGATTAAGAGGAGTAAGAAAATGACCATAATCTACTTTCTGTAGTCATGTCAAGAAGAATTTGAAAAGTTTCCTGGGTATAATTTTCTCCCAGATAAGTGCAGAGGAGTTGTCAAACTACATGTGCTGTCACTAGAGGAAATGAAAGTGAAAATGTGGGATAAGGACAAAGAAGGCCAATGATGTTGGCTTGCTCATGCCATTAACAATCCCCATCCCATTAGGATTAATTGTTTATAGGCAACAGGGTTGAGAAGGATGAGTTGGAAGAGGTGGACCTATATGATCATTCATTTCTAAATTCTGATTACTCAGAAAATCTGGAAAAAGAAGTTGACTCATTAGCATTTTCTACTCTCCCTTACAAAGCCATTTACATTTGAAAATCTAGGTCGCCATGTGTGGTCATCCTTCTTTCTTAAGCTGATGCTATGTGCTTACTAATGATGATTAATTGTTCTTGCTTTTCATTTTGGTTGTATACTATACATTCCAGTAGGGATAACTGATCCCCTTTTCCACTAATAAGATCAATTCTGTGAAGGTATATTCTAAGCCCAGAGTCTGACACATTAGAGGAAAGTATCATCAATCAATTTGGAACCACATTTTCTCCCCTTTCCCTCGAAGGGCCTAGATATATTAATTCTTGAGGACCAAATAAAAGCCACCTTGGTTCCATGAATGGACAAATATCCCACCTTCCATCATTCTCAGTGAGATTTTTCCAACTCTAAGACAGAAAAAAACCTGATATATCTTTTTAAGCAGTAGAATTCCAGATTTATTTTGTTCCTTAGAAAGCTCTTCATGAAGGATTAAATAAAAGGCATTCACATAACAGGTATATCCATGATAATGTTAAAATGTAAGCTTTTTGTGAGAAAGGATTATTTCCTTTGCTGTATTTGTATTGTGTCTGACATTCTTGATCTTGCCTGGCACATTTTAGATGCTCAATTAATGCTTGGCTGCTTGATTGGTTTTGGTCATGCCATGCCGATTTCTTCATTATCTGGCCACAAAAGGCAGCAAGGTAGAGTGACTGGGGGGATGGTCCTAGAGTGAGGACAATCTGGACTCCTGTCTGAAGTGATGGGTGATGGCTCTGTGATCCTGGGCAATTTTCTTAACCTGTTAATGCCCTGAACAATGTTCCAAGACCATAAGGTGTAAAATAGTTGCTGACCTCATTGGTATACAAAGTTGCCACACTCCCTACATCAATGAAACAGAAAATATATATTTTTTCATAGAAAAGTTAGAAGGCAGCAGAAAGTGGAGTGTGAGCCAATGTCATGTCCTGAGAATGTCAGGGGACCGGAGCTGGGGTAGAAGATGGTTCTCGGGCTGTCCAAAGCTGACTCTTCCACCTGTGTGTTTGCTCTTGTTTCTTTCCGTTTCCTCCAGAACCATGCTCTATCTGCCTTTCTTTTTCTCGTATCTTCAATCTCTCCTCTCAGTTTACAAAAATGATCAGGCTTTTTTGGTCTACTTTTCCTCAAACCAACTTCTGTCTTTCACTGAAAGTTCTATCTTTTCCTGACAAACTTCCTGAAGCAGGCAATACTTGTTACTTGTGTTTCTTCACTTCATTCATTTTTCTATCATTTGTTGTCTGGCTTTCGTCCCTACTGTCCTATTGAATCCTCTTTCCAAGAAGTCAGCAGTGATCTAAATGCCCAACCAATGGTCTTTCCTTAACATTTCTTGGCAGTATTTGGAACTGTTGATTTTGCTCTCTTTGATATTCTTTTTGGTTTCACAATATTATCCATACCTAATTCCTCTACACGTATGACTGATCCTCAGTGTTGTCTTTTCCTCCTCTGCTCCCCTTAATGGCCTCATGACTTTCCCTGGCCTTTTTCTTTCCATATATCTCTAGCCTCAATCTTTCTTCTGAGTTTTAGATTCACTTCTTAATATCTACTCAGCATCTCCATATGAATGTTCAAAGGGCACCTCAGCTTATCCCAAACAAAAATCCGTACTCCTTAATTTCCAATTCCATTAATGAAATACTCTCCTCCCAGTTACCCATGCAACGTGCTAGTAGCTCATTTCTTTCCCCACCATCAATTCTAGCACTCCATTTTCTCTTATGTTGGTTTTTTTTTTTTGCCATTTTCCAAAAAGCTGCTCTGCTTGGTTTTGACTCCATGAACATCATGCCTCCTCAGGAATAAGCTCATCACCCTAAATCTCATCATCATGGAGCACCGAGACTCAGCACCTCCAGGTGCTCCTCCCTTCTGACTGGAGGACTGGAGGGCATGCCCCAACTTGGGGTATCCTTTGGAAGCCTCTCCCTCTTTTCAACTTCCTTTTGTGTATTGTCTTTCCCATTAGATGGTAGCCTCCCTGAGAGTAGGGATTATCTTTCTTTTTGTTATTTTTATCCTTAAGGCTTGGCTGGCACAGCACCCATCATTTGTATTAATAAATGTTTATTGACTATTCTCACTGTCACCATTCTAATGAAGGTATCTATCATAAATATATATATATATGTATATATGATAGGAAGGGGTGTATATATATATGCCTTTATTAGAATATGAGTTCCTGGAGAGTAGGGGCTGCTTCAATTTCTCGTTTGTATCCCTAAGCACTTAGCATAGTGTGCAATAAATAATAAGCACTTAAATAAAATCTCATTCATTCATTCATCATAACCTCTAGCTCAGACTTCTGTAATAGCTCCATAATTGCTAACCTAGCTTTCATGCGATTACTAGAAATACATAGTCCTAATGGCAGAATTTTAGGATGATGGGGCTGGAGGCAAACACATTAGGCATATAATAAATATTTATTGAATGTTTAATTATATTATAACTGAAACTTGGTTCTTTGGGACTCTATTGCTAATGTACTCCCCAACTACCCCCATCCCAAGTGGTTCCAAATCCCTTTCAAATACTTCTCATAAGTCTTTGTAATCTCTCTGAGAGGTAAAGAAGAAGGCTTGCAGGTAATTATTTCGTATCATCTGTGGGAAGTGACTTGCTAGGTATATAGAGTTGAGTCAGAGCATCTCATGACTTGGCAATCTTTTTTTTTTAAAGGTGAATCAGATACACCTAAAACTGATTCTTAGTCAAGCTCACTTTCAGAGTGTGCCTGAATTCCAAGGGAACTGATGGCAAACTGTTTTTCCTTCTGTAGATAAATTCCCCAAACAGCCATCTTTTGAGCAAGTACACTGTGATATATATATATATAGTGAAGGTGTAAAATATAGTTATGCCTAAAATATTTTCTTCCATGGTGCTGATTAACATGCAAACTTCAGTTGGATTTTCTAGAGTATGTGTAGAGGGAAAAAGAAATATCAGAGGTGACATTTATTTTCCTAGCAGTGATGATACAAACAGTAATATTTCACTCTTTGTTTTGCCTTTTTTTTTAAACCCTTAACTTCTGTGTATTGGCTCCTAGGTGGAAGAGTGGTAAGGGTGGGCAATGGGGGTCAAGTGACTTGCCCAGGGTCACACAGCTGGGAAGTGTCTGAGGCTGGCTTTGAACCCAGGACCTCCCGTCTCTAGGCCTGACTCTCAATCCACTGAGCTACCCTGCTGCCCCCTGCCTTTTGTTTTTAATGGAGAACATGGCAAGCATTGCTCCAAGCTCAAAAGCTGAGTCAACTAAGCAGTGACTAACTTTGGAAATGCCCCCAAAGTCTCTTATATTCTGCTCACCTGGTTGTGGGATTCTCAGATGTTAGTGACAACTTCTGTTGTAATGTCTGGTTTTCCAGAAGCCTTTCCTTACCTAACCAGTTTCTTGTGAAAGTGAACACCAAGGCTGATGACGAATCAGAAAGCCTCCTAGACTCACTTGAAAAAATCCTGCCTCCTACTGAATGAGCAATGGGTGGATACACACCCAGAAGTGCCAAGTTCCTGTCTTAGTAATGTTTTTTCTCCTCCCAGTGCATTCATTTTAGAGTGATGAGCAACATATGGTAAACTGATAAACTCGATCTGGAGTTCTAGCTCCTTGGTAAAGGTGGAGTAGTAAATTCAATTAAATAAACATATGGTCACCTCTCCTGGATCACTGCCTTGTCATGGCAGAGGGGCTTGACTAGCTCAATGAAACTATAAGCTATGCTAAAGAGACAGTTTGATGGACGAATTGTACTGGAGACTTCTGACAAAAGGTGATCCACTGCAAAGAGAAAAGACCAACCACTCCAGTATATTTGCCAAGAAAGTCCAATGGATGGTATTAAAATGATAAAGGAAATGACACAGAAAGATGAGCCCCTCAGAAAGTGGCCAATGTGCTACTGGGGAAGAATGGAGGACAACTACGAGTAGAAAGAATGGAGAAACTGAGCCAAAGCTGAAAAGAAATTCAGTTGTGGCTATGACTGATGAGGAAAGGAAAATTTGATATTGTAAAGATCTATATTGCATAGGAACCTTGAATGTAAGATCTATGATCCAAGGTAAATCAGATGTGGTCAAATAAGACATGGAAAGATTTATCATTGACATCTTAGGTGTACAGAAGGATATCTATTCTAATCCAAGGCCAACCATTCAACATCACAGTAATACAAGTTTGTGTTCCCACTAGTGATACCAAAGAGGCCAAAGTTGATCAGTTCTATGAAGATATACAACCTCTTCTGGAAATAACATCAAAAATAAGATGTCACATTCATCACGGGGGATTAGAATGCTAATGTAGAAAATCAAAAGATAACTGGAATAACAGGCAAGTTGTTGGGGAACAAAATGAAAGAGGGTAGAGTCTAATGGAGTTTTACCAAGATAACTCACTAGTCTTAGCAACACTTTTTCAACCCAAAAGATGATTATGTGTATGGACATCACCAAATAGGCTAATTTATAATCAGACTAATTAAATACTTTGTAGCCAAAGGCATAGAATCTAAGCCAATCTTGGCTTAGATAATGAACTTCTTATTGAAAAATTCAGACTTAAATTGAAGACAGTAGGGAGAACTATGAGACTACATAGGTATGACCTAAATAACATGCTTCATGAATATGAATTGGAATTGATGAATCAATTTAAGGGATTAGATCTGGTAAATAAAGTGCCTGAAGAAGAATGGACAGAAGTTTGTAATATTGTATAGAAGGCAGCAACAAAAAACATCCCAAAGAAAGAGAAGAGCAAGAAAGCAAAATAGCTGTCTAATGAAGCTTTACAAATAACTGAGGAAAGAAAGGGAAAAATAGACTAACTGAATGCAGAATTTCAGAGAACAGCAAGGAGAGAGAAGAAGGTTTTCCTAAATAAACAATGCAAAGAAATAGAAGAAAACAATAGAATGGGAAAGACATACAAGAATATTAGAGATATCGAAGGAGTTTTTCATGCAGAAATGGGCATGATAAAAGAAAAAAATGGCAAGAACTTAACAGATGCAGAAGAGATTAAGAAGAGGTGGCAAAAATACACAGAAGAACTTTATAAGAAAGATAATCACCAGTAACCATGATGATGTGATTGGGGATCTAGAGCCATCCATCTTGGAGAATGAAGTCAAGTGGGCTTTAGGAAGCATTGCTAATAATAAGGCTATTGGAGTTGATGGAATTCCAGCTGAATTATTTAAAGTACTAAAAGATGATGCTGTTAAAGTGCTGCATTTAATATACAAACAAATTTGGAAAACTCAACATTGGCCACTGGATTGGAAAAGACCAGTTTATGACCCAATCTTGAAGAAGGATAATGTCAAAGAATATTCAAATTTCTGAACACTTATGCTTGTTTCACATGCCAGAAAGGTTATACTTAAGATTCTGCAAGCTGGCATGAACCAAAAGTCAGAGGAACTATAGACCAAATTGCCAGCATTCACTGGATTATGGAGAAAGCAAGATAATTCCAGATAAAAATCTATTTCTGCTTCATTGACTACACTAAAGACTCTATGTGGATCACAACAAAATGGATTTATGTAGTACTTAATATGTGTCAGTTACTATGTTAAATGCTTTATAATTATTATCTCATTTGATCTTCACAACAACCCTGCAAGGTGAGAGCTATTATTATCCTCATTTTACAGATGGGGCAAAAGAGGTTAAATGTCTTGTCCAGGTCCACACATTTAAGAAATATCTGAGGCTATAATTGAACTCATCTTCCTGACTCTAGCCTCAGTACTCCATCCACTGTGTCATCTAGTTGCCCCCTTAGACTAATCTTTGGCACACAATAATGGAACACATTCATATTTTTCTTCCAGAATAAATAAATTAATTTAGGTCTTTTAACATTTTTTCATTTAAGTTCTTTGTTTATCTTTGCAAACAACTCATATAATGTCTAAGAAAACTAGAGAGATCAGAAGAAATCAGAAAGATTGAAATGGTCTTCTATGCACTTATTTATTTGTATGGCTTCAGCTTATATATTAAATTTTATATTAGGTTCTGGCAAGGATATCCACCAACTTCTAAGTAAATCATGCCTACTTAAGCTGTGCCTCTCCAAATGGTTCTGTTATAAATGAAGAAACAAATCTTCATTCATAATATATACCCAGACTTTATTTCTGTTGTGTGGGGCTATATGGGAATAAATGGAGTGGCTTAGAAATCCTGGTCAGAGACTGGGGAGAGGCAAAGGGGCACCCTTGAAGATATTGGAGGAAAGCCAAACAGAAAGGAAAACATGGTTTCCTCTGTAACTCAGAAGGAAAAGGGGGATGAGGTCAAGAAAGAGAAAAAGACCTGAAAGTGTTCTGTACAATTAGAAGATCCTCTGAACACAGGGACAAATCAAGATCCCTGTTAGTACAGAGAGGCTTCTTTTAGAATAAGTAAATGGCAGAAAAGTTATGTAGCTTACTGGAGAAATAAAAAAATGAATGAGGCTATGGGGAGTGGTGGACAGAACAGAATGCCTAGGCATCAGGCAGCAACTCCTTCCTCTTGTCCACCTGGGCTGGGACACTGGAAAAGTCACTTCTAAGTCCCTGGTGACTCTCTTAAGACTACAAGTAATGGAATGTTATTGATCAGCTTTCATGGAGGAAGCTTCCTCACGTGGAGTTCCATAGATCAATGAAATGAGAAAGAGAAGAGAGAATATAAGTCAAGGAAAATAGGAGTGAGAGATAGGAGAAAGCGAGTGGGTTGGTGAATGGATAATTATTTGACTATAAAAATCTTCTTAAATACACATTTTTACTACATCACAGGCTTTTCCACAATACAACTATGTATTAAATATCTATCCAGAATCTAATTGTTTGTTGGATTCTGCTAGCACATACCCAAGTCTCTGTAAGTTCACTCATTGTAGCTTTTCCCTCCCCCTGCTTTAAGCCCCTAAATAGTCCAGATAAACAAGAGCTCTTAATAGGAGTGTTTGTGGGGTGAGATATTAGAGATTCTACTCTCTTTGCATTTGGCAACAGGCGCCTTGTACTGGAACAGGGCCACCAGACACAGATAGAAAGCCTCCCAGAAGCAGTGAGAAATGAATGTGTTTTCCATAAAGAAAGTCGCAGACAGCCAGCCTTTTTTTCACTTAGCCAAGGATGGCACATTTCACCTTTCCACAGTTTTGTACACCTGGAATTGCTTGGTATATTTTGAAGAAATTAGGCTTTTGAAAACTTAAAAGGATTTAAAAAATCTATAAGAGCTTATTTTACCACTTGGTAATAAGAACCACATTCATCGAGCCCTTTATACAATCTGTTATTGTCAAAGAAATACATTTTTAAAGAAAAATGATCCACCAAGTACACATTAAAAATGTTATTGCCTAATGCTAATGCTTGGACCCAAACCCTAATTCTGAAACACAATTCTTTTTTTTTTTTTTTAAACACTTTACCTTCCATCTTAGAATTGATACTATGTATTGGTTCCAAGGCAGAAGAGAGGTAAGAGCTAGGCAATGGGGGTTAAGTGACTTGCCCAGGGTCACACAGCTAGGAAGTATCTGAGGCCAGATTTGAGCCTGGCCGGGTTCTCTATTCCCTGAGCCCCCAGCTGCTCCCCACAATTCTTAATACAGATGGAAAGAGAACTGATGTATCACAATCCCTCTTAGTATTGGCTTACTAAAGTTGGGTATCAATCTCCTACATTATTTAGAGACTAAGAATGTGAGAAAATATGTTGGTTTTAAAGTCTTTTCCAGGTAATTGAATCAGAGAATGGTTGAACCCCGGTACCTGTAGTTTTACAGAGTAGGCAAGGGGGCAACAGCCATAACGGGTTCTGAGAAAGACTGTGAGCATCAGTTGAGGATAGTAAAACTCACTAATTTGGGTTAATTAAAAAGAAAAGCAGTTTGAATTGCAAAATACTAAAAAGATACATTTATCGTTATCACTTTAAAATATATGCAGCCAGTCCAATTAGCTGCTTAAAAAAATGCCACCAACTCGAGATTCTGCCCAGCTGCTTTTAATAAATAGGTAAGGCTCATTTGTAATTAGCACATTCATTATTTGTAATACCCATTCACATGCAAAACTCTTGTTACCCTAATTAAAGTAAAAACTTTACTTTGTTTTATTATTGCTATTAATTGTCACAAATGAGCCTTTCTTTATAGATAAAAGAAAAGTACACTAATTCCAACTTAGGTCAAATCAAAAGGAATTCTGAATCTGTGGAGTTTGAAATCAATGAGGTTTTATTCTATATAAACGGAATATACAGAAATATGAATATTCTTCATAGAATGATATAGAAATGATGTAATTGTAATGAAGCTGATTTCTTGTGTGGCCTTTAGGGGTTATCATTATTTTGTAATTGTGTACTAAATATGGTCACTTCTCTATTATCCAATCTGTTTTGGGACCTTTCCTTCATATTGAGTCAATCTGTTGGCAGTTATTATCTTGTCTTTTTCATGTCCTGCCCCTCCCCTGCCATGATTTTTCTCTCTTGCTTTCTTTGCAATTATTCTGTTGCCACAAAAAAAACAACCTCATTTTTTTGAGCTTGTCTGAACCTTCTAAACAATGGGTGTTTGGATTGTACCTTGTAGTAGGTTTTGAGTGGGACCTTCCTCTCTCCATCCCTCCTTCCTTCCTTCTTTTCATCCATCCATCCATCATGGCTTGGATGCATGGTCGAACCTAAAAAAACTAAATAATATCCCAAATAGGAAAATTGAATATGTTGCTGGGAAAAAGCTTTTAGGCCAGTAATGGTGAACCTTTTAGAGACCTTAGAGACTGAGTGTCCAAACTGTAGCTCTCACACTACATGTGAGCCTCCTGCCTTAACCCAGACAGGGGAGGGAGGAAACACTCTCATTGGGCTGCTGGGCAGAGGAGCCTGTTATGTGAGAAATGTCCTCAGGTGTGCGTGGAGAGTGGGAAGGGGGCAGCCCCCTCTGGCATGCTCCAGCATGGGTGCCATAGGTTCATCAATACAATTCTAGGCTGATGCTGGGAAAAATTAACACTTGGGGTAGAAAGTCTATTATTGCCAACAGGTGCATGAACATGCAAGTCCCAGGGGCTCAGGGCTGGGAAAAGAGTGGATGGCTATGGTTAGGTCAGCTGGGGATGGTGGTTGCTTGGAAGGTGTTGGTAGTTTAGAATTAGGGCATAACAGAGAAAGCACAGTGTCTTTGGGGTGAGAAAATGTAGGTTCAAATTCTGGCTCCACCATTTACTTACTATGTGACCTTAATGAAGTCACTTAACAACTCTTTAGGTTTCTGTAAAATGATAGACTTTCAGGTCCTTTCTAGCCCTAACTTCTATGATTGAGTCCTATGATTCTATGATTAGCAAAGGGCTTAAAGACTACAATTTTTCAAAAGACTCTAGATTCCTTAACATGATCACTTAACCATTTTGCTCTATAATGCCTAATACTCATGAATCAAAGGATATCAGATTTGTTAGAGGTCTTAGAGGTCATTTAGTCCAAATTTCTATTCAACATAAGAATTCCTTCAACAAGTAGTCATTCAGCCACTACTTAAATACATCCATTCATGGGGATCCTCATTACCCCATGAGATAATCTATTTCATTTTAGGGCAGTTCTAAATGGTTTTATGGGTTACAGATGTATTATTTTGCTGTATAACCTCTACTGATGATCAGTCCAATGGTCATCGGAGCAACTAAACAGGAAAAGAGATTTGAATAGGGCAGGTTACCCATTTTATTTGTTAAATCATACCATAAATCACTGAGAAGCTGTGGAAGGAAAATAAGTTTATAAGAGTCTTGGTGAAAGACTTGACAAACAAATCATCCTGAGGACAACAGACAGATGAAAATGGAAAAGATCTGCAGAAGTTTCTATAAGAAGCTCTTTTTTCCCCACCAATGAGAGTGAAACAACTACAACTGGACCAATAGGTAAATTGAGAATACGGAAATGGAAATAAAAAAAAACAAAGAAGGGAAAAGCATTTAGACTATATCAAACATACATAGGAGAGGTCCATGCTGGAACTAATACAATTTTGAGGGCAGTGAGGCCTCAGGATATATGAAAGAAGCAAGGATACTGAAATCTTGGAAAACAACATGGGTTTTTATTATCACCAAAAGACAGTGACTTAGGAAACATCAACAACTACTAATTACTTAGGAAATATTAATAACTACCGATAAATGCTCACTTTCCCATTTCAACAAAAGTTTTATTAGGATAATTTACATATACATTGCGGACACCTTTGATGGAGGTGATAGGCTTTTGAAAACAATACAATATGGCAGACTACATCTTTACAGTCAATATAATTGACCAAGGTGCAGAGACTATAAGATGTCCTATTGTACTTATTGTTTGTTGAATAAAAAAGCACTTGATTTGGTAGAGCAAAGCAGCATCTAAAAGACTCTCTTTTTTTGTCTTCCATATGTATTAAATAATCAGTAATTTGTGTTCTGTACACAGAGTAAAAGCACAAGAGAGTCAAAGAAAGAAGTAACAGACAGAACTTTGTTATACATCCCTATGACTAATAATATTGAGTAAGGCATAAATAGGGAGACATATTTAACAAAGGTGTTTGTCACTGACCTGGAGGATGGTCATTAGAAAGTCCAAATGGAAGAGACATGCTCTATTGACAGTGAGGTCCTCCAGATATTCCTATTTGCAGATGACAGTGCCCTGGTGGTATCAAATCCTAAACACTGCAAAGCCTCCTAATTAAAATTCATAATCACCCAGAAAGGATTGGCTGAACTATCTACATTTAAAAAAAAGGGGGGGATTAATAGTGCCTATTTTCAGATTATAATATACAATTTCATTGACAAGTCATAACAACTGAGAGCTGGTCCATTTGTGTCTGTTTGTCTATCTATCTTGTCTATCTTTCTGTATCTCTCCATCCATCTATACATAGACATCTTGGACAGGATAAAAAATGAAAAGGTGTCAGAGTTGACTAGGAGAAAATGAGTGAGCTAGATTAATGATATCAGGATTCCCCTTGAAAGGAAGGTTAATTTTTATTAAAAATCATTAGGGGGCAGCTAAATAGCTCAGCAGATTGAGAACTAGGTCTAGAGGTGGCAGGTCCTGGGTTCAAATTTGACCTCAGGCACTTCCTAGCTGTGTGATCCTGGGCAAGTCACTTTAACCTCCATTTCCTAGCCCTTATTGCTCTGGTGTCTTGGAAATAATACTCGATATTTATTCTAAGACAGAAGGTAAGGATTTAAGAAAGAAAGAAAGAAAGGAATGAAGAAAGAAAGGAAGGAATAAAGAAAGAAAGAAAGAAGGAAAAGTTTTAGCACCCTTGTGACTCAATATGGCCAAGAATTATAGAATGCCACAGACTCTGAAGAACTAAATTTATAGGTCAAAGAACAATGGGGAAGTATATGGTAGACAGAAGGAGGCTTTGAGACATAACACCAGTGAAGAGCTGGGCAGGGAAAGTGGCATAAATAGAAATGAGTGACAGGGAAAGGAAGGCGGCTGGTCATGTATTAAGGCAGAGGGATACCTGATGGAGCTCTCCAGCTCTGTTGCTGTTCACAGCATGAAGAAGGCTATAGGAAGCCCCTTAAAGGGGATCCTCTAGGATGGACAGAAATCTTGGGCAAGAGTTGCAGAGGCTGAGAAGATATGGCTGGCTGTGAAGTGAATTGCTGGAGAAATCACAGATCTGCTGTGCCCGGGGCACCTTGTCCCAAGGTGTTGGTAGTCCCCCTCTCCAGCTTATTGGAAAGGGAAGGCATGCTTAAAATGTGCTAAGAGTTAGAACATATTCCTAAATCCTGCTGCCAGCAGAAGCGGGCAGATCTTACTGAAGAAGCTTCTGGTTTTGCCATGCCACTCCCACAAAGGCGAGACAAAGAGTTTTCTGAGTCGTGTAAAAGCCCCAAAGCAAAGCAGACCCCACTGCTTAGAATTATGAAACTTTATTGCACGGACTAGGACTGAATAATGCAACGGCCTTATGTATGACCAAGATAATAGGTTTGTTCGGAGCTCATCATTTTGCAATCTAATCGGCCTCGGAATGAGGACTTCCTTTCCTTTAAAAAGAGTAAGTGATTTGGAACCAAGATAATATACCACATCTAAACATTAATCACAGCCTGTCAGTGGTTCAGAGGGCTTTCTGGCAGCTTTCCATTAGCTGGAGATCCAGTTTCAGGCTTGGGTTTTGCTCCAGCAAACAAGATGCATATCGTGCTCACCAACAACGCTGAGTTTATTGACTGAGCCCTGTGGACTCATTTGGGCAACTTCAGGGGAGGGTGACCCGGTGGAATTCCACTGGGTGACACTTGGGGAAAGCTTCCAGTCAGAGCTTGCCGGGGCAGGGGCTTCTCGAACGTTACAAATAAAATTTAAGAGACTGAATTGAGTTTGCTTTCCAATGATGAGTTTTTGAAAAACAACAACAACAACAACAACAACAACAAACCATTTCGATTGTTTTAGAGAATGTTATTTAGCTCTGAAACAACTTGTAGGGGAGAAATTACATGAAAAATGTGTTTAAAGTGTATCTGAAGGCAGGACTTGAATCTGTGCTGTCTGCTTTCTTCACTCAATCAATAAGCATTTAAGAGCCTATTCAATGCTACCCATGGTACAAGGGTTACAAAGACAAATAAAAGGGGTCAAGTGACTTGCCCAGGGTCACTCAGGTTTATTATTTCTTAATCCTGAGATAAAAATGATATGGGGATTCACTGATGGGTAATGCCATTGAGCCGGAAATTCTGTCACCCCAAGGAAAACAGAACTATCGTATTTTGCCATCTTCTCCAATGGCCACCTTTGAGCTGATGTCACCAAATACCAAACTACGTATTAAGTAAGTAATATTGATAAGAACGTTATCACAGTTTCCTCCCAACAACCCTCTACAATCAGAAGGACACCAAACAAGAGATGCTGAGTGACCCGCCTAAGGTCGTCCATGTAATAAATATCTGAGCCAAGAATTAAATCAAGGATTTTTGAGCCCAAGAACTTGTGACTTTGTGATGAGAGAATTTTAATCGTGGCTCTCTTGGTGCCATTTCCTTGAGACAGCAAATCACCCCATTAGCTGGAGCATGCAGAATTTAGCTGAGAGATGGAACTCGAGCATGTCAGGCTAGTGACAGAATTTCCAGCTCAGCTTTCTACCTCCATTTACTTAAGATGAACATTTCCTGTCACTAGCCATGGCTCTAGTGTTGTTCCTTAGTCTGAAAACTCCAGTTTTCTCCCTAGTGTTTACTGACCAGTTTATAATTTTACTTGATACAGATATGCCCCTTCTGCTGCCTGTTTTTTGATATGTAAGTCTTCGCCCTTGCCTTCTGCTCCCTGTAAAATTCCATTGTATCCATCTTGCCCATGTAACTAAAACCTACACAAAGTAGCTGAAAGTGGCCCCTCAGGGACCACCGGGGTTTGTATTCCCTCCGTCTATGCTGTGTACATAATTAACCAATGATTTAAAGTTCTCTGCATATTGATAATTATGATTGACTTATCAATGGACCCTTGGACAATTTGTATATCAATTTATACTATACCTTGCTGCGATTTAGAGCAGAGGTGCTAAATTTACTCATGGTCCAGGCACCCAGCCATCAGCAAAACTCTTGAGAGAAGTCTGAACTACATTAAAATGTAATTGGGTGGGTGGGTGGTGTAGCTAAGTGGCTAGGTGGATTGAAAGCCAAGCCTAGAGACAGGAGGTCCCAGGATCAAGTCTGGCTTCAGACACTTCCTAGCTATATGACCTTGGGCAAGTCATTTAACTCCCATTACCTAGTCCTTATTGCTCTTCTGCCCTGGAACCAATATACAGTATTGATTCTAAGACAGAAGGTAAAGACTTAAAAAAATGTAATTGGGAGAGTCAGTTAGGAGGCTCAGTGGGTAGAGTGCCAGATCTTGAGTTAGGGGGACCTGGGTTCAAATCTGACTTCAGTCACTTCCTAGCTGTATGACCCTGGTCAAGTCACTTTGTCTAGCTTTTATCACTTTTCTGTCTTAGAACTGATACTAAGACAGAAAGGCAAGAGTTTAAAAAAAATAATTGGGAAATGTTTAAGAAAATAAATAAAACCACAATACAAAACAGATAATGTTAATTTATGGTTTTCCAAGGCAAAAATATCTAGCAGTAGAAATAATTTCTATTTGAGTTTGACACCATTGTCTTAGATTTTCTTAGAGATCATCTAGTTCAACTTTCACATCTTTTAGGTGTGGAAACCATGGCCAAAGAGAAGCTTCATCAGGAACCTGGCCAAAGTCACATGATTAATTAGGAACAAAGGTGGAACTAAACCGAGTTTTCTTTCTTTTTGGTGAAGCACTATTTCCACTAGACCAGTTAATTTAATTCATATTCTAAAGGGGGAAACTCAAGAACATTGTGTATCAAAGAAACCACAGTTATGGAAAAGTATTTTATCCAAGACTTGCTAATTCAGAATGGAATGATTCTGTGTTCTTTGGTTAGTTTGTTTTGCTCGTGTATATTAGCTTGCAAAGATCTTCCTAGAATAAATGGTTCTTTAACCTTTTGTTGACAAAAATTCTTTGTTGCTTGGTTACTCTTTTCAGGTTTATATATAACTTTCTCCTCTCTTCATGCTTTAAGCCAAGATTTCCGAGCTTCATGGTATTTCTGGTCTTATGTTCTTTCTCCCTTAACATCTACCAAAAAATGGTCAGGTGTCTTAATATCTATTCTCTGCTTTTTTCTTCTATTCCAGTTAAAAATTCTCTCTGCCCTCTCTGTTTTTTTTAAGATCTTCTGATGCTAGGGACCTTTGCCAACCAGGTCACGTTGATTATTTTGAGTCAAGGAAAAGGAAATTTCTAAAATAATGTTCCATGTAATTTTAAGCCAAATAAGAAAGGTATATTTCCATATTAAGAGGAAATATCTCAAAAAAGAAACATAAATGGCAAGAAACAGAAAGCATATCTTTTAAAGGAGAAAAAATACTATAGTTTCTGGGTGATTGTGGTAGTGTAACTCTTTCAGTGTTACCATTTAATTTCAACAAATGGAGGCTTGAGGCAATTTTCTCCAGACACTAAAGGAAGTTCAAATAAAGCAACTGTTGTTAGCTTTTTAGGAAAGGTCAGAAAATGGGCTTTAAAGGTAACAAACCTTTCAAAAGAAAAGTCTCTTATTCCTGAAGGGTCTTTCTTAGAAGGAAAACGCCACTAGAAGAGTTGAGAAAAATAGAAGCACTTGACTTTCTAAGTATTTTTATTTTTTGAAAACAGATTTTTCAAAGTAAAAGTGTGAAGTGAAAATATTCTCTGATGTATAATTTAAAGGGAGAAAAGTTCCAATTACTTTGGATTAAGTTTATTTTAGTTTCTCTGTAATAAAATCTTTTTAACTCTGAATGCTTAAGGTGGAAAGAACCTTAGAGATCATGTAGTATAATTTCCTTCTTGATGCAGAAATCTCTAGTATAATCCAATCTCTGATAAAAAATTTTCACTGTTAGAAAACTCACTATCTAAGAACATGTTGCACTAAAGCATAGTACTCAGAATGAGAATGTTCTTTATTTGCTTAAAATTTTTTCTTTCAACATTTATTACTGAAAGTGATTTGTAGTTCTCTAATTTATCTCTTCCTGGTTTGGGTATACCAGGGCCATATTTTTAAACTCATGAATTTGGTGAAATCCTTCCTTTCTCAGTTATTTAAGACAATTTTTGGACTGCAGGTAATAATTGCTCTTTAAATATTTAAAAGAATTCATTTGTAAATCCACTAAGCCAAGGAGTCTGTTTCTTCCCCCCTGGAAATTCATTTATGAGTTGCAAAATTCCTCTTTATGAAATTGCATTAAGATGATGATTTCTTAATTTGTTAATTTAGATATTTTCTATGTTTGTTGATAATCATCTGTTTCCTTTAAATTCTCAGTATTACTGGGCATAGTAGTTTTTTTTTTAAACCTTTGTACTTCGGTGTATTTTCTCATAGGTGGAAGATTGGTAAGGGTGGGCAATGGGGGTCAAGTGACTTGCCCAGGTCACACAGCTGGGAAGTGGCTGAGGCCGGGTTTGAACCTAGGACCTCCTGCCTCTAGGCCTGACTCTCACTCCACTGAGCTACCCAGCTGCCCCAAGCATAGTAGTTTTTGATAATTCTTTTTATTCCCTCTATTCATAGTAACTACACATTTTTCGTTTATTATTTTAGTTATTTGATTTTCTTTCTTTTAAAAATCAGGTTAACTAATAGCATATCAAATTTGTTAGAATTTTTGAAAACCAGTTTTAAAATTTTTAATTTTCAATTTTCTCTATTTTCCCTTTAATTTTTAATATTGGAATCAAATTATAGATTTTCTGGTTTTCAAATTTTATGCTAAATTTATCAATGTTCTTTTTTTACATTTATTTTTAGAAGTGAAATTTTCCTCTAAGGATTTCTTTTACTCTGTCCCATAAATTTTGGTATATGCCATTGATATCATTCTCTTTCATATAGTTATTTGTTATATTGTTGTTGATTTGCTATGTTAGTTGCATCTATTTGTGATGCCATTTGAGATTTTCTTGGCAAAAATTACTGGAATAGTTTACAACTTTCTTCTCTAGTTCATTTTACAGATGAGGAACTGAGGCAGACAGGGTTAAGTGACTTGCCCAGGGTCTCACAGCTAGTGAATGTCTGAGGCCAGATCTGAATTCATAAAGATGAGCCTCCCTGACTCCAGACCTTCCAACTACTACATCATCTAGGTACAATTATTAGTCTCTATTTTTAGGTCTGTTTCTTTTTCTTATGCTTCCTGTATTGCTGTTTTTTAAAAAATTGCATCAGGGTTGGTAAAGGACATGTTTAATATTTCTGTCTCTTTATGCTTATGACTGCTTTATGCTCTGTCATATAATAATAATTATCTGGACCTATTATTTTATCAGTGTAAGAAGCTTTTGGTGAGGAAACAACTCCTACTAATAGGAATGGTCAACTCTTCTGCAATTAATACTCTCAGAAAATTGTCTGAGACACTGAGTAGTTCAATGAAATTACTCATCTATCAACAGATAGTACGTGTCAGAGGTGGGACTTGAACACAGATGGTCTAACTCACACTAATGTCTATCCATTCTAACCACTACTCCATACTCCATCTTCACAGGATCAAGTTTTGTTAAGGCACAGTGAAGAAAATGGTGACCCTGGGCAACTAAGTTGTTAGGGAATGGCAGGGAAGATTTTGAACCACATGCTTAATTGAACACAGAAAGAAAATGGTCCAAAATGAGAGAGAAAGATTAAGAAAAGAGAAAGAAGGGATAGCTAAGTGACTCAGTGCATAGAGTCAAGTCTAGGACAAGAGGTCTTGGGATTGAATCTGACCTCAGACACTTCCTACCTATATGACCTTGGGCAAGTCACTTTACACTCATAACTTAGCTCATACTGCTTTTCTGCCTTGGAACAGATATTTCTAAGAAGGTAAAGGTTTTTAAAAAAAAGGAAAGAAAAAGAAAGAAAATAGTAAGTAAATTTGGCGAACTTGAGAAATGTTAGGTTAATGAGAAATCATCACAGAAGAAACAAAAGGAATACCCATGACTACTAATCATAACCTTAAATGTAAATGGATTAAATAATCCAATAAAATAAGTGACAGAATGGATAACAGAATACAATAATTTTCCATAAAAAGGCATATACTAACTGGAAAAAAGGGAAAAGTGGATAAAAAATGAGTTAGTTAAAAAACAACAACCTTATTTTCTGTCTTAGTAACAACTCTAAGGGAGAAGGGCAAGGGCTAGGTAAACAGAGTTAAGTGACTTGCCCAGGGCTACACAGCTAGGAAGTATTTGGGACAAGATTTGAATCCAGGTTCTCCTGACTCCAAGCCTGGTGCTCTATCTATTGTGCCACACAGCTGCCCCTGGAGAGGTTAGTCTTAACAAGGGTCATCAGAAGCTAGAGGAAAAGAGTAAAATATGAGGAAGGGTAGAGAGGTTTTAAAATGTGTAGAATTGGGAGTTTATAATAGATAGGTTTGTTTTTTTAGGAACACAGGAGGGTTAAATCCTCTGCTGAGAGGGACAGGAACTAATAAAAAAGATTTGAAGAGAATACTATAGAGAATCAGGTAAGAATAGAAGGCTTTCTGGGCATCAGTGAAGGTCCAGTTGAGATTAGATAACTTTACTCTGTGGACTTCTGGTAGTATTTGGCTATATATAAATAACTGGGGAGAAGACAGAGGGGGATGGGGAGGGTTATAACATGGAGTTATGATATTCTGGTACAGACCAGAGGGTCAAGGGATAAAGGATCTCCTTAAGACTGTGAAAGGAATGAAATAAGCACCAGCAGGAGTGATGGACTGGAGGTGATGGTAAGGATGAAGAATCAGCTTTGGAGGGGTAGGGAAGACAAGAGATGCTGATGAGCAGAAGATGAGGATCAGAAAGGAATTTTGGAGTTGTGGATCAGAGGGTTCGGACGCCTGGGAGTGATGGTCAGATCAAGGGGATATGTCTGGCTCAAACGCAGCACGGATGGTTCTAGGAGTCTAGGAAGTTGAGAGCTGGGTGACACTGACTCACTCAGAAGAGTGAGGGGAACAGAAGCTGGGAATTCTCAGTTACGAATCATCCTCTTTTAGCTTGGTGCAAACAAAGAGAAAATTTGAGCAATCTTGGCTGGTTGTGAAATGTAACATCTTTCTGCTTTTTACAAGCACGGTATCACAATCAGTGAAATTAAGTGGGACCGGCTACAGCCCTGACAACATGGGACTAGATTATTTTGAGAGCAATTTAGGGTTTCATTTTGAATGTTACCATGAACTGTGGACCTGCTATAGGGACCGTGACTGGCTGGAACTGTTTCAACATTGTTGCCCGTTCTAAGAGTCACACATTTTTGAGAGCTAGACACCATCACTGACCAGGTCCCAGAGCAGGCAGTCTAGCAGTAGCAGTACGACAAAGCTGGGTAGAAACCATTGCCAGGATGGCCATTTGGAGGCGGAGGCCAACAGGTTTTCTAAGAAGATGCTACATAGAAGGGGCTGATGGATGGAGGGAAGGGGACCTGTGGTGGGTTGAGCAAAGGAAATATACAATGATTGTATGGCAATACAAGTTTGACAAAAACACTTTTTATCAGACAGCACTTTATCCTTTTTTGGAGAAGTGTTGTGGAAACAAAGAATTTTGGTCTATAATAGTCCAAGTCTTCTGCTTTGGGGGCCAAGTTACCTCAGATTTGTTTCTTCATTTGAAAAGGGGGAAGAAGGGTTGGAATAGATCTGAAGTTATTAATCTAGGATCCATGAAGTTTTTTAAAAAAGGTTTTCAAAGGCTTTACTAAAAACTGCTGTCAAAGGAGTCCAGGGAACAAAAAAAGCTTAAGAACCCCTGGGACAGATGATCTCTAATGTGTCTTCTAACTCTAACATAATATGTATCTGCTTTTTAAAAATAGGTTTCTTTGGGGCAGATAGGTATTTCAGTAAAGACAGTGCTAGACTTGGAAACAAGAGATCCTGGTTCAAATTTGACCTCAGACACTTCCTAGCTATCGACTCTGGGCAATTCACTTAATCCCACTTGCCGAGCCCTTACCTCTTTCTGCCTTGGAACTGAAACTTAGTATTGTTGAAAAAACATGATATTATATGCACTTGTGGAATGACCCTCTTTCCCCTCACTGCCTCTGCAAAAGAGAGGGGAGAGCTGCCTCCTCATGTCTTTCTTGGGACCAAGTTTGTTCTTTATAAACCTGAAACGTTTGTTTTTGATTGTTCTGTGGCAGTTGTTTGCATTTACGTTGTTGCAATCATTATTGTTTTCCTGCCTGCTTACTTCACTTTGTCTTATTTTATGTAATTTTTCCTTGCTTCTATATATTCAATATGTTAGTAATTTCTTATAATACAGTAATATTCCATTGCATTCATGTATTACAATTTTTTAGCCATTCTCCAATCAATGGACTTTGTTTCCAGTTCTTTGCTACCACAAAACTGCTGCCATAAATGCTTAGATATACATTAAGCCTTTTGTTTTGTCAATTACCTCCTTGAGATATATGCTCAGCAGTGAAATCTCTGAATTAAAGACTATGGACATTAATTTGCATAATCCCAAATTGATTTCCAGAATGGTTAATACAAGTTTACAACTCTACCAATAATGTATCAGCACGAATACTCTGTATTTTCAAAGGACCTATTTCCATTATTTCTCTCATATAATATAAGGACCTTGTGAGGAAAGAAGGACAGGTTAAAGTTAGGTTTGCAGGTGTGGAAACTGAATTGCATATTTAAGTCAACAAATATTTATTAAGCATTTACTATGTTTCTGGCACTGTGCTAATTAATCACTGTGGATACAAAGAAAGGCAAAAAACAGTTCCTGTTCTTGAAACGCTCACGGTCTCTTGGAGGACCACAAGTAAACAACTACATACAGCACCTGTCTATCTGTCTAATCAATCAATTAATCAATCAATTAATCTATCTATCTATCTATCTATCTATCTATCTATCTATCTATCTATCCATCCGTCCATCCGTCTGTCTTTCTCTGTCAGTTTATCTATCTGCCTATCTTAGCAATCTATATCTGTCTGTCTAATATGTTTATCTCTTTCTGCGTCTGTCTAACTATCTGTCTAATATATCTATCTACAAGCAAGTTAAATTGTAGATAATCAACAGAAGGAAAGCACTGTCATATCAGAGATCAGGAAAGGCAGCAAGGCTGTGCAGTGGATAGGGTGCTAGATTTGGTATTAGGAAGAACTGAATTCAAATCCAGTCTCAGTTACTTATTAGCGGTGTGATCTTATGGAAGTCATTTAACCTGTCTGCCTCAGTTTCCTCAAATACTAAAAGCAGATAATCATAGCACCTACCTTAGAGGACCTGCATCACAGGCTTGTTGTGAGGATCAAATGAGATAATACTTGCAAAGCACTTACCACAAAGCTTTGCCCATAGTAGGTGCTTAATAAATGCATGTTTTGTTATACTCCTTTCCCTTCTTGTAGAAGTTGGGATTTGAAGGAAGGTAGGAGAAAAAAGATGACTAAGGAGAAAATTCCAGGTATGGGGGACAGCCAATGAAAATGCTTGGAGTTTGGAAGGGAGACTCTTGTTCAAGGTCTGTTAGAGGCCAGTTATCACTGGATTGCAGAATATGGAAAGAAGGAGGTGAGAGGGAAGGTGAGAGGATTAAAGTGTAAGAAGACTAGAAAAGTAGGGAAGAGTCAGGTTACGAAGGGCTTTAACTACCAGACAGATTTTATATTTGATCCTGGCTGTATCTGAAAGAATCGACATTCTTGAAGGACGGTGGAAAATATCACATGAATAGGATAGCTACCTTTGGTGTGCATATTCCATCTTTTTGGCTTTTAGCTGCAATTGAATTTAGGAGATTGAACAATGAGTTCAAATACAGGGCTCCGAAAAAGAAAAGCTGCATTTTCAAAAGGAATCGGTATGGCGACTTGTGATTTCCAAATCAAGAGACAGCTTGGTAGAAGGGGGAGGGCAGTGAACAGCCATCAGGAGACTTAGGTTTTAGTCCCAGCTGGACCACTAAGTAGCTGCGTGATCTAGGGCGAGCCTCTCCGTAGTATCATATCTCATGATGATAACACCATCTGGCTGCCTATTTCCCTGTCAATCAATCAATCAATCAATGAACATTTAAGTGCCTAACAGTACCAGGAACTGGGGATACAAAGACATAAATTGAAACCCATCTGCTCTCAAAGAGTTTACAGTCCAGCGAAAGGAGACAACAAGTATGTACATGGTAGTGTACAAGAGATCAAAGGTTATGGGGATTAAGGGAAATAATATACATGCTCATGCTTTATAAAAGAAAAGTGTAATTCAAATACATTTTTAATATTATGCTAGGTAACAGCTCTCCTTTTCTGGAGTAACTAGAAGATTAAAAAAAAAACACAACCCTTACTTTCTGTCTTAGAACTGATGCTAAATATCCATTCAAAGACAGAAGCATGGTAAGAGTTAGGCAACTGAGATTAAGTGACTTATCCAGGGACACTCAGCTAGAAAGTATCTAAGACCAGATTTGAACCCAGGCTCTCTCGACTCCAGGCCTGGTTTTCTATCCACTGATCCACCTACCTGTCCCAAGATCTATCCTCTAAAAAGTTCTTGATCTATTTTCTATATTTGAAAAACATATATGCATCTATATATACACATACACATTTTTTTGCCTTAAAATATGATCATATTTCTACTTGAATAAAAAACAACAAAGACTCCAAATCAAACTCAAACCTTTTAAAGACTATAGATGGACCAATTTGTTTACAATTTTGTAAAGACCTCTTACACAAGGTAGTAAGCAAGATTTCTATAAATTTGTTAAGCTGCAAATGCAAAAGAGAAGTCTTTCTTTAACACTTCCTCTAAAGGGAAAGTATTTTCAAAGAGAAATAAACAAGAGTGTGGATGTGATTATTCAGTGAAGACACACTATGCACCCCCCAACCAGGTGACTCCCCTTTTAACAAATGCCATTATCTAGCCTGATACCCTTTAAAATTGGATTTAATTTAATTATTTTTAAAAACTCTTACCTTCTATCTTAGAATTGATGTTGTCAATTCTAAGGCAGAAGAACAGCAAGGGCTAGGTTATTAGGGGTAATGGCTTGTTCCCCAGGGTCACCCAGCTAGGAAGTATCTGAATCCAGATTTGAACCCAGATCCTTTTGACTCTAGGCCTGGCTTTAGATCCATTAAACCACCTAGCTGCCCCCAAATGTACTTTTTTAGGTACTATATTTCCATTGATAAGAAACTCTGAAAAGGTTGGTGATTACAAATTATTCCTTTCAGGTTGTCTCCATCCTGAAGGCTATGAGGATGAACAGCCAAGCCTATATGCAAAACAAATCTATTTGCTCTGCACGAAAGTCTTTATGGAGGAAAAAAAAATGCTTTTTACAAATCATTACGTATAAGCAATTGTACTTTAAGTAATACTTGAGGGCATTTCACTTCTAATTTTAGAATTTTATACTGTATTATAAGGGAACTGATGAATTTGTTCATATAGTACATATTTGTGATTATTTAAATTTGCTTAATTTAACCATTGTCAATGTTCTTTTGGGGGCGGGGCAGGAATCTTTGCCAATCTAATGAGTAGGAAATAGAACTAGAATTGTTTTAATGTGAATTTCTTTAATTGTTATTTCGTTGGAGCATTTTTCTGAAAAACTCATACCTTCTGCTTTAGAATTAATATCCTATTTGTCTAAGGTTCTAAGGCAGAAGAGTGGTAAGGACTAGGCAATGGGTGTTAAGTGACTTGCCCAGTCTCACATAGCTAGGAACCTCTGAGGCCAGATTTGAACTTAGTAGATCCCGTCTCTGGACCTGGCTTTCAATAAAAAAAAATTCATTTAATTTTTTTTTTTTTAGTCAGGAAAACATCTGTCTTTCCCCCTTCATCCCTACCTCCATTTGAGAATGAAAGAAAAGCAAAAACCCTATTTCAAGCACGTATAGTCAAGCAAAACAAATTTTTGCATAGGTCATGTCCAAAAGGGGGGAAAAAGTATGTATATAGGTATGTATGTGCCTCATGCTGCATTCTGAGTCACCCTTTTGCTAGGAGGTGGGTCACGGCTTTCATCATTCAATTTTTTAGAATTGAGGTTGGCCATTACAACGAATAGAGTTCTTAAGTTTTCAAAGTTGTTTGTCTTTACAATATTGTAATCATTTGTGTAACATTCTTCTGATTTTGTTCACTTTGCATCACACAAGTTTATACAAGCCTCCCCAGGTTTCTTTGATACTATCCTCTCCATCATATCTTATAACGCAATAATATTCCATTATATTTCTATAGTAATACTTGCTTAGCGATTCCCTAATTGATCATCCTCCCCTCAGATTTCTATTTTTTGCTACCCCTAAAAGAGCTATAAATATTTTTACATTCTTAGACAGGGTTTGTTTTGCTTGGGACAAATTCCTTCCTTAATCTACTCTCCTTGCAATTTTCCATCCCCTCCTCCTATTTCTGTTGCATGAAATGTATTTCTATACCTAATTATGGATGTGTGTTCTCTCTTTTGACCAATTCAGATGAGAATGAGGGTCCAGTTTCAGCTGCTCCTACCCTTCCTCCTTGTTTGTACAGACTTTCTATTTTTGCATCCTGATTATGTAAAGTGATTTTATTTAACCTTTCTTTCCTTTCCCCTCCTGCCCTACCCCCACTTTAGATCTCTTTCTCTGTCTTTCTATTTTTCTTTAAAGACCATCAAGATATATCACAATCATTTAGAGGCCTTTTGGCAAATTAGATTTCTTCTATGACCCCTGATGATAATTAGATTTAGAGGGATACAGGTATTATCTCTCTCTATTGGAATGAAAGCGGTTTATACTTGTTTAGTCTCTTCTGATTATTTATTCATGTTTTCCTTTTTATGTTTTTCTTAATTCCTATTTTGAATGTCATAGTTTCTTTACAACTTTGGTCTTTTCATCAGGAATGCTAGAAGTTCTTATTTCATTAAAAGTCCATATGATTATATTCAGTTTTGCTGGGTAAATGATTTTTGGCTATAAATTTCCATTCTTTATCTTCTGGAATGTTATATTCCAAGCTCTCTGCTCCTTTACAGTGGTAGCTGCTAAATTGTATATGATCCTGACTGTGGCTTCTTTTTTTTTAAATTAAACCCTTACCTTCTGTCTTGGAGTCAATACTGAGTATTGGCTCCAAGGCAGAAGAGTGGAAAGGCTAGGCAATGGGGGTCAAGTGACTTGCCCAGGGTCATACAGCTGGAAAGTATCTGAGGCCAGACTTGAACCTAGGACCTCCTGTCTCTAGGCCTGGCTCTCAATCCACTGAGCTACCCAGCTGCCCCCTGACTGTGGCTTCTTGATGCTTGCATTCTTTCTTTCTGGAGGTTTGCACTAGAGGTTTTAGATTTTGACTATCATGTTCTTGAGAATTTTCATCGTAGGGTTTCTTTCAGAGGGTGACAAGTTGATTCTTCCTGTTTCCATTTTGCCCTTTGCTTTGATAGATTATTTATTAAGCACTTATTATGTGTCAGGCCCAGTGCCAAGCAAAAATACTATATAATCAAGCAAGACAGTCCCCGTCCTCAAGGAATTTACCTTTAATGGGGGAAGAAAACACAAAAGAAGGAGCTGGGAAAGAGTGGGGTAAGGTGTATGCATGTAGAGGCATTGTGGAAACCCTGGAGAAGTGGCTTGGAATTCTAGTGCTGGGAAAGATAAGGTAATCCTTCTTCTATCAGAGCCTGGCATCCTGAGAGCAGATTGCAATAGGAGTGAGGAAAGATGGGAATGATGGACAGCATACAGATGGCATAGTATGAAGATGGCTAGAAAGCAACGTGGAGGCCTGGTTTCAGGTAATTTGTGACAAATCGGGTGTCTGTGAACTCTTGGGATGCAGTAGGTAATAAGCTGTATCAATCTTGGTATTGTACGTATTTTTGTTACCACTTAGAGATCATATGTTGTCCATGGCACAGTGCTGAGGCCAGCTTGGTATCAGTGGCCATTCCTAATTGGCTAGACACTAAGAGTTGTCGGGATGGGGAAAAGGATAAGGTCTGGGGAAACTCCCTTAGATTTAGGAAATAAGAGTTGTCCATTTAGTTGCCAGGCAGATACTTTGTTAGTACTTAAAAAAAATAGCATCCATATTATTTATGAATTTACTCTTTCCCTATGAGTAAAGCCCTTGCATAAAGGCCATACTAGTTCAAGTCTATAATCAGGGCTAGGATAGAAATTTCCTGGTAGAGGAGAGTCCCTAGGAAAGGGGCCAAGAAGGGATTAGGGAGGAAAGAGGTAGGACGGCAGGACCAAGACTAGTCAAAATATTTGTCCTAGGAATGACAGGCTGCTGGGATTGGACTGTGGCTCTGTCATCATGCCATATGTTATTGAACTGGATTGTGTGGTCCAGCTAAGTTTATTGTAAATTGACATGATTTTTTATTTTATAATTGTAAGCTTATTAAGAACAAAGCCAAGGTTTGCAATTATGTTTTTTAGGCACCAGGATAGCCATCGTGTGAATTCTCAAAAAATACTTGCTGAATTAACTTCGCTCAGCTATCCGTGCCACTGAGGCAGAATTCTCAAGTGTCTTAGCAATATCTACCTCTTTGGCAAAAATTATTCATTCAAGAGCTTGAAGGAGCATTAGAGGCTGTTTAGTCTGATCCATGCATTTCACAAATGAGGGATGTGAGGTCGAAGGAAGAAGGGGTGATGTTTAAGTTAAGTGACTTCCTCAAGGACACATGGCTGATAAG
Organism: Gracilinanus agilis; assembly: GCF_016433145.1. Classification (NCBI taxonomy): domain Eukaryota; kingdom Metazoa; phylum Chordata; class Mammalia; order Didelphimorphia; family Didelphidae; genus Gracilinanus; species Gracilinanus agilis. The sequence continues at coordinate 482,977,808 of NC_058133.1, read as the reverse complement.
TGTTAGAGCCAGGACTGGATTCCAAGTTTTCTGACTCTTAAGTATGCTGCTTTCCACTAGCTTTCATCACTCAGAGGTAACAACACTTATGCGAACAATTGTACTCCACCAAAATCTGATGTTATTTCCACTTATTTTAACTGATGCTACAATTAAATGACCTCTTCAATTGGCGCAGCATAAACGTTGACATTCAGAGTGGAGTGCCTAGCTGTTTGCTAATCTGCTCACTTCAAAATGATTTTACTTTAGGGAAAATGATTAACAGTGGGCTATTAAAACAGCTTTATATGGGGGCCTGAAATAACCAACTTGAAGAAAGGGCCCCAGAAACGCCTTAAGAAAGAACAGCTTCCAACCATGTGCTGCAGCTGGGGGCTTTGATCACGCGTTGCCTTGTGACATTTCTTGATCCTCTGTATTGTCATTTAACATTTTACGTTCTTCTGCTTCATCTCCTCAACTAAGGCATACGTAAGCTTCTTGGGGGCAGAGCCCAATTCTTATTAATCTTTATATGCCACACAGAGCCTGGCATGGGTCTTGCCTGTGCTGGACAAGCCCTAGAGCGACAGAATACAACATAGAAGAATCAGGAATTGGGTGGTTGTTGTTAGTAATGGTTCGAGGCCAATTACCATCACAAGAAGTAGAATTAAAATCATGGTCGCAGTCCGTAAACAGCAGCTGTGGCCACAAATCAATGAACAATGTGCACATGTGCATTGTAACACCCACCATATGTACTGCATGGGGCACTAAGGGAAGCAAACTAGGTGGGAGTCAGTTCATGATTTTTACTCCCTGGACCCTGGGACAGCCAGGTTTCAAACAGGTAAATTCTGAATAGGGAAATAATAAAAGAAGCTGACAGGAATTCTTAATCTTTGTGCATGTATGTGTGTGTGTGTGTGTGTGTGTGTGTGTGTGTGTGTGTGTGAGAGAGAGAGAGAGAGAGAGAGAGAGAGAGAGAGAGACAGGAACCCCTTTCGTCAGTTTGGTGAAGTTTTCACATATCTTCTCTGAATAAGGTTTTTAAATGCACAAAATAAAACACATGGGATTTAAAAAAGAAACCAATGATATTGAAATACAAGCAATCAAAATATAAAAAAAAAAAAGGTCATGGACCCCAGGTTCAGAACTCCTACTCTAAGTAGTGCTTTATAAATCTGCATATAAAATGCTGTGTTTTTAAGTTTGTTTTTTATAGAGTGCTTTGCAAGCATATCATCAAGGTCAGGGAAACCCAGTGCAGATGGGAAGTCAGGCTAGGGGCAGTCTGCAAATGGGGAGGTGTTTGCAAAGGATGCTACTTTGGGATAAAGGTCGTGGCAATCTTTTGCTTCTTTCTTCCTGCTGCTCCCTCTCTATCCCTCTCCCTCTCTCTTTCCCTCCCTCTTTCACTCTCCAACCTCCTCTCCATCTCTCCTCCTACCCCACTATTTCCCTCCTTTTCTCCCTCTCACTTTCTTGGTCTCTCTGTCTCTCTTATCTTTCCTCTTCCTTTCTACTTATTCTTCCTGTCAATCCTTCTGTATCCTTCTTGGCTCCAACATTGCCTGAGAGGCTAGCATGATGAATCGTTGTCTGACTCTGTACCTCTTTTTACAGAAATCTTAAAAAGCCCACAAGCAAAGCGATCCCTATGCTCGAGAAACCAACGATAGAGAAATAGGTCAAATTTCCAGCCTAAATTCAGTGATCATACTCTCCCTCCTTCTTTAATTAAGCAAATATTAAAGATATTGAATGTAAAAAACAAGAGGCAGATGGCACTGACTTCCTGGCTCCCTTCCATGAAAATAGAAGAAGAAAAATAAGAAATTTCTATGCTTGAGATTGGTGTGATGCTCAGATTCCCAGCATATAGACAGGCAAATGCCTGGACAGCTGCTTAAGGCAGATGGGTCCTTTGAGAGCTTAATATTTGCCGAGTTGATGGTGAATCCATAGTTAGGGCAGCCAACTTGAGACCATCTGTTTACTAGTGGGCAGAAAGGCTTCTAAACAGCAGGTAGTTGCTGCTCAGGGTGAGAAACCAACCAAGAGCTAAATCAGCAGTATTTATAACCTCTGTAAAGCAAACACGTCTAGCAAACAGCTGGCACACAGGCCACAGAAAGGAAACCTCATCTTGTGTTTATGCCATACCCAGCAGGGTACCACGTGCCACCAGATTTCAAGAGTTTGCATGTCACTGTCCTCAGCTATTACAAGATATACCATTCATTCAAGAATGCCTTTTGACCTTTTCTAGTTTCCTAAATGGCAAAAGATTATAATAATAATACCTTTTACTTATAGAGCAATTTCAAAACAAAACAAAACAAAACAAAACAGTAGCTGATGGGCATCAAGTGTAATTAGCAGAAAGGTAGAGCCATTCGGGAAGACTAGCTTTATGAAGATACAGAAATATCTCTGTTGACAAGGATACCTTTCAACGATGTGATGTTTTCTCAGATGACTGTGTTCATAATGAGAGGCAGAGATAATACAGCTACATAGGAGGGTGATGGAGAGAGATCACTGTATTAAAAATATCAAACACAGCATTTCCTTGCAAGAGGCCTTCAAGGGAGAAGTCCTTCTGTTTAAGGGAGAGGGGAGGAAGGGAAAAATGGGCTAACCATGGAGGCTCGGTGTGACTTCAGGGCTACAATCATTTCCCCTAAATAGTTATGCTGATATTTGTATTTCCAGTTCCCTGAATAAAAGGGAATAGGAAAAAACCTTTAATACCACAACTCTAGATAAAAAGCCTAATGCAGCCGAAGTAAAATTTGAGTGAGGATGAGTTTCTCTGGCATGTTAAAGTGTCATCAGTCCATCCATCAACAAGTAGAAGGGACTATTTCCAAATCTTTTCTGTTTTTGACTAAGCAAAGGAGGGAACACAGGAAAAGACACCAGGCTCCTGAAGGTTGATGAAGGCATGCCACTGAGAGGCTTAAGGAAGCCAAAAAGACTGAACTGGGGACAGGACAGCTTTGAAACTGGCCAGGTCTAAAGTTCCGATGGATTTAAACAGAAACTCCTCATTGTGGTATTTTTGTCATGCAGCTACAAAGGCAGGCTGTCTGCTTTCTATCACTTATAATAGATCTTTCTCTCCCTCTGTCCTCCCCCTTCCTTCCTTTCTCCATCTCCCTCTTCCTCTTCTCTTCCTCTGTCTTTCTCTTCTCTTCTCTTCTCTTCTCTTCACTCTCTCTCTCTTTTTCTCCTTCTCTCTCTCTCTCCCCTCCTTTCTATTTCTTTCTCTCTGTCTCCCTCCTTCATTCCTCTCTTCTCAACACAACTGATATTGTATAAAAGAGCTTAATTCCAAGAGAATTTACTCTTGGAGGTGCCATAATAGTACTGGGGCCTGTCTATTTGAGACAAAGCAGTTTCTAGAAATAGCAGTTTCTGAGCATCTTCTTTCTCAGGAAAGGGAGATAGAAAGGGAGGGCAACACCTTTATTTATTTATTAAATTCCACACTCCTTTTCCCATCCCTCTATAGTTCTTCCTGCTAAAACAACACCATGACTTCCTCTGTCTACTTCCAGGCCCCGTTTCTCCTTACAACTGCCATACTTATTTCCTTAAGTTTGTGACCCTTGGTTTGTCTCCAATCAAATTATTTTGACTCTGTACCTTATGTCACCTTTGGCCAATGAACCATGACCTTCTTCTCATTGGGAAGATGATCTGAAAGATAAAACACTGATCTAGAGTGAGGGGAGGGGCAGCTAGGTGTTGCAATGGATAGAGCTCCTGGCCAGAGTCAGAAAGACCTTAATTCAAACCTGGACTAGCTGAGTGACCCTGGGCAAATCACTTAACTCGGTTTACTCAGTGTCCTCATCTGTTAGATGAGCTGGAGAAGGAAATGGCAAACCTCTAGTGGAGTCACAAAGAATTTGGACACGACTGAAGAATAACAAAAGAGTGAGGGGAACAGTTCTTCTCTCAACTCTCCTACCCAGTGATTTTTGTGTCCACAGGAACTGTCTTGTTTCTTTGGTCTTCAATTTTCCATTGGTTAAAAGAAGACAAATGGAAAAACTTGATTTACAGAACCCAATTAAAGCCTCATTTAATGTCGATATGCAGATACAATTGACTTGATGGTTCTCCTCTCTCTCTCTCTCTCTCTCTCTCTCTCTCTCTCTCTCTCGTTCCCCCTATAGGTCATTAGATGTAACCAGGAACTAATATTTATACTTCTGAGATCAGCAGGAAAAAAATGGATCTTATCAGATTACATCATTTTCACTTCACTTGACAACCTATGAAGACTTTGTAATTTCCATTTTATATGCAAAATTTATGAATTAAAAAATTTTCAAACATGTCCAAAGGAGTCAGCATGCATCTAACTTTACATTCCAAATGTACATACAGAAAGAGAACATCTTCATTAGTCTCGGACACACAGAGGCTCACGTGTGTATGTTTTTGAAAAATAAGTATTTGACAAGGGATAGACTTGGCAGATTTGGAGCTTTTTGTTTAGACTTTGGAAAACAAAAATGGCCATCTCTCTGTATCACTTGTGCCCATCTGAAAGGAAGTCTCTAAGGGTCCCAGAGTTAAAATTTGCTCCTCATTCTTAGGTTCCCTTCCCTGGACTCACCAAAGCAACAACTTTGCCACAGCTTTTAGCCCATTACAAGCAGCACCCAAGTACCTTTAGATACAACATTCACCTTGGGTAGGTGAGAAGTAATATTGTCAATGAAAAAAATTAAAAATTTAAATCTACTTACTTATTCTAATAATCATTTTATAATTATTATCTATTCTCTGTCTCTGCTAAACAATCAGTAAGTATTAATATGGATAGATGGTATAGAGAAGAGAGTTCTGGTCTTGGAGCCAGGAAGACTGAAGTTCAAATCCTTCCTTAGATGCTTACTAGCTGTGTGACTTGGGCAAGTCACCCAAACTCTGCCTCAGCTTGCTTGTGTGTAAAATGAGGGGGTTAGATATGATGGCTTCTAATGTCATTTCCAGCTCTGAATCTGTGATCCTATGAATCTCAGGAGTAAAACATATTTGATCCCATAAGAATGCCAAAAAATTAGACCGGATTGGATTCTAAAGTTTAATATCACACACTGCCCTGACTCACCGACATCTATAAGTACACTCTAAACATTTATGTGGGGAGCTAAACAAAACTGAGTTAGGCAACTGTGCACCTGGTTCCAAACAAATGACACTGGAATCAACTTTTACTGAAAAATCCAAGCTAATGAGGACATCATAAAATATTCATAGGAGTTCAGGAAATATTATTTAACAAGAAGAGAAAATGGACTACTTATCTAATTTTCCTTCTCCCCAGTTTTAGACTGGAACTGTGATTTCACTTAGGGACCATTCTATAGCTTTTAGTCTTAGCAACTTGTTGTGAGGTTTGAGAGGTGAAATGACATGCAAAGGAATAATAATAATATTACTAATATTATCATAATTTTTATTATGAATAATTCAGTGAGGATATCATCATTATCATCATTTCATTATGACTGATTCAATAACAATGTCATTATACTTTTATTATTAATGATTGAATAATAATAACTGACTTTTATATAGTGCCTCCTATGTGCCAGGCATTGTGCTATGCACTTTGCAATTATTATCTCATTTGACCCTGACAACAACTCTGAGAGGTAGGTGCTATTATTATCCCCACTTTATAATTGAGGAAACTGAGGCAAATAGAGGTTAAGCGACTTCCCCAGGGCCACACGGAGTCCAGATATGAATTCAGTCTTCTTAACTCCAGACTTAGTGTTCTATTCATTTCACTACTTTAGCTGTCCCAATTGGTATGTGTCTATAGCATGTCTTCAACCTAAACATTCCTGACTCTAAGGCCAGCTCTCTAGCCATTATTCCACAGCAGTTCTCCACTTATAGCTACTTCTTTAAAGACTGAGTTTTAATATAAAATTTCCTTAGCCCAGAAAAGTGGTTGGGAGCACAGATGGAATCTTTGGAATGGCAACTGAAGGAATCCATTCCAAAGTACATATTGGGAAGAGAAATGGTTTGATGGGTTACGAATTGTCACTTCATGCTGAAACTGAATTCTCAATTAAAAAAAAACAACAGACTAAAATAAAAACTAAAATCCTTGCTTAGACAGGTTTATTTAATTTTTAAAAGATAATGACTGACAAAAAAGTAGGGATAGATTTGTGGATGAATATATATCTCAAGAATAATATTTAGTGACCAAAGTACATAGTACAGTGGGAAAGAATCAAGTCTCTTAACCCTTTTATATAAGTGAATGGGATCCATAAAACTAACCCTTTAGAATAAAAGATGATACTTAACATATACTGTTTGCTGTACTAGATTTTTTGATGCCAATAGGATCTAGTTTTGAAAGGCTTTTTGATGATTGTGGCATGTATCTCCTTAAGAAAGTTGTTGCTAGATCCATCCTTGTGGATCAATTGCATAAGACTAAATGAATTTTAAACATCTGGCCCACAAATAATATTTTTCAGATGTTCTGATAATGGACTCTCATATGTCATTCAACTACGTAGAGTAGGGGTTCCCAACCTGGGATCTGTGAACTTTGCTTTGAATACTATATTTCAATGTAATGGATTTCCTTTGTAATCCTATAGATTTTTATTTTATGCATTTGAGAGCCATTCTTCTGAAAAAGGAGCCATAGATTTGGCCAGACTGTCAAACAAAGAAGGGAGAGTCAGGACAATAAAGACCTCCTGATCTTCAGGGTGTCCCTAAGGCTGAGCTGTTTACTTCATAGCCAGACTTTGAATTTTGCCCACACCTACACGATAAATGAATGAATTGATGAAAGAAATCAATATTTGATGCCTATTGCAATTAAAAAGAAATTGGGTACATTCCATGACTATAAAATGAAATCCCTCTGTGCTTCTTCCCTAGCAACGCTGAGATTCTTTTACACTGCTGGGTGATAGCTTCATCCATCCTAACAACTGTAAGATTTTTTAGGCTATCTAAATTATATAACAGTCTTATATAACTAAGGATCTGCTGTCTCCATGAGGTTTTCCTTCCTTTTCTCTCCAGACCTCTCATTTTTTGCCCCAGCCCTTTCTTTACCCTCTCAATCCCAAAATACAATGCTACCTTGCATAGATCAAAGTCACAAATTTACAGTTAACATTTAAATTTTATAAGCAGTCTGAGAAATGGAGAATATAGTTAGCAACACTTTGGAGGTGACCCTTATTCAGAATTTAGAGCTAGCAGGCTCTAATCTAGCACTGGCAAGCTCTGTTCTGTTCTGTTGAATACTGATTTTCTGCAGGATGTAAACAAGAGTTTTGAGAAAAGATTTCAGCACTGTGTAGCACAGTGGTTCCCAAACTTTTTTGGCCTACCACCTCCTTTCCAGAAAAAAATATTACTTAGCCCCCTGGAAATTAATTTTTAAAAAATTTTAATAACAATTAATAGGAAAGATAAATGCACCTGTGGCCATCACTGCTTCCCTGGATCGCTGCAGCACCCACCAGGGGGCGGTGGCACCCACTTTGAGAATCACTGGTGTAGTAGATAGAGTTGGCCTTGGAGTCAAGGAAAGCTGAGTTCAAGACCCACCTCTGACATAATCTGGCTTTGTGACCCTAAGTTGGTCACTTGATCTCTTAGTCTTTGTGCTCCAGATAATTCTCTATAAATTACCGAGAAGGTTCTGTCCAGAACTGGTAGAAGTTTCCATGTCCTGGGTTCTCTGCACCAATGAAGTCACTGACCCAGGCCTTACCATATACTATCCTCATTCATATTAAAAAACCTGTTTGCAATCTAGGATCTTATCTCCTTTATCCTCCCATACTCATCATCAGGTTTTATCTAATCTTTCATCCACAAAGTCTTTTTTCCCCAGAATCATTTCCTCCCATCTATTTTCAGGATCACGGCTCCTCTTTAAGCCGTTATCGCCTCACACTTGGATGACTATAAGAACCAACACTTTCTTCTCCCTTTTAATATCAGAAAATTTAAGAAAACAATTTTTCTTAAATGCAGACTTCATATCACATCTTCGGCCTCAAGTCTCTGAAATGATTATTTATGGCTTTTTCTACCAAAACTAAATTCCTCAACCTAGTGTTCAAGGCCCTTTGCCAAAAGGCTCCCCTATTTCATGTAACTGTTTATCTTAACTATGCCATTCCACCAAGCCAATCTGTTGACCCTGCCTCTCCCTCCCTTAATTTGATTTCCATTCTCTATCTTACCATTTAGATATTTAAGTTATATTACATTATATTCCTTTTATTAAAAATTTTTTTAAAAGTCAACTAATTTAGTCTAAATTTGTAGTCTTTAACGAACAGGCAGAGATGAAATCCTCTAATTATTTTGTATTTAGAGACACCAGCTGATTAAAGGAGAAGAAGGGATGGCTGGATTGGGTTTTGATAGTAGAATTCTCAAGTATTTTTGCTCTCTGCTGGATTTCATTATATGTGGATTAGCAAGAAAGAGATTTTGCCTTAAATGGGATGTTTCATCATTGGTTATGGTGGAGGAGAGAAGATCTGGGAAAAATTCCTACTCTTCAAACCAAGCCAAGCGTTGACCAAAGTGTACTAAGTGGAACTTTCTTACATTAAATAGGCTCTTTTTAGGGAAATGACTTATTGGACGAAATGAAAATGGCATAATGTAAGTTTATCGATTATTGCAGTTAAAGGCTTCAACTCTCTTGATTTGCTTTAGGGAACGAAGTCAAAACTTACCTCTTGAAATGATTCGCCAGAACCCCCACGAGTTCACCAATGCGACTCTCATTGGTTGGCTGTTTGCTGAAAAGGCAGACAATGAGGTCTTTGTTGTCTTTTGTATGGAAAACTACTAGCTGGTCCTTTCCATTGGAGACACTCAATCCAGTCAACTGCAAAGAGAGTTAAAACAATTTTAAGATTTGTGTTCTTTTTTTTTTAACCCTTACTTTCTGTCTTAGTAACGACTCTTAAGACAGAAGGGCAAGGGCTAGGCAATTGGGGTTAAATAACTTGTCCAGGGTCACACAGCTTGGACGTGTCTGAGGTCACATTTGAACTCAGGTCCTCCCGATTCCAGGTCTGAAGCTCTATCACTTGAGCCATCAGTTTGCCCCAAGACTTGTGGTCCTTCTATCCACGTGTGATTAGAGATCTTTGTTCTAAATCTGTTCTAGAAAAGGGTAAATGGTTCTTTGGCCTTCTTTGCCTATGCTTAAACAACTTCATTAAAACCTACATCCGAAGCTTACATCTTCACAGCCACATGCCCTGGTGCCTTTCATTGTAAATTTTAACACGGTCAGGAAACAAGGGGGGATTTATGGGCAGAAGCTAGGTGACCACATCATATTTTTCTCAGTAAATTTAATTGTGTTGCTTCAAACCCCCCTACTGTCTTCCGTATTTTTGAAGATTATCACTTGGGATTTATTATGATGAACTATGAGATATCACAAATAACAGTAGTCAGAGACTTAAAAAAAAACAAGAGGTCAGGTTCCAGGGATCCACTATTGAGCAATAACCTATGGAGAATCCCTGGAGGGGTGAGAAAAATGAAAATGATTAAAACACTGGGAAGTAGCATCCATGAAAAGCTAATACAGTGTGACTTATTTAGTCTGAAGAAAAAAAAAAGGGTCCTAATACATTTAATTTAATTTTGTTTTGTTTTATTTTTATTTTTTTTTAAAAACCCTTAACATCTTTGTATTGGCTCCTAGGTAGAAGAGTGGTAAGGGTGGGCAATGGGGGTCAAGTGACTTGTCCAGGGTCACACAGCTGGGAAGTGTCTGAGGCCGGATTTGAACCTAGGACCTCCCCTCTCTAGGCCTGGTTCTCAATCTACTGAGCTACCCAGCTGCCCCTCCTAATACATTTTGAAGAATGCAAAACATTTTTCACTTTGGTGGTGAACATAGCCTTCTCATTTTCAGAAATTCTAATTCTATCTAAATCAGGAGATTTATGCCAGACTTTATTTAGAAAGGACTTCTTGGGGGCAGCTAGATGGCACAGTGGTTGGAAAGCCAGGTCTAGAGGTAGTGAGGTTCTGGGTTCAAATATAACCTCATTCACTTCCTAGCTGTGGGATCCTGGGCAAGTCACTTAACCCTAGTTGTCAAGCCCTTACTTCTTATCTGCCTTGGAACTGATACTTAGTATATATTCTAAGGCAGAGTTTATAGATTTTTACTTAGAAAAAGAAAAAAAAGGAAAGAAAGTGCTTTTTACACACAAGGATCTTTAAGTGACTAGAACAGTGATGCGTGTAGAGCCTTCTTCTCCCTTAGTAATCTATTTATTCATTTTTTAAAGAGCCTTTACCTTTTGTCTTAGAATGGATACTAAGCATTGGTTCCAAGGAAGAAGAGCAGGAAGGGCTGGGCAATGAGGGTCAAGTGACTCTCTCAGGGTCACATAGCTAGAAAATATCTGAGGTCAAATTTGAACCCAGGACCTCCTGCGTCGAGGTTTGGCACTTGTAACAACTGAGCAGCTTAGCTGCTCCTATTTTAAGGAATTTATTAAGCTTCCTGACTGTAATCAAAAGGATAAACCAACTACCAGAAAATTAGGGTTCCCTTGGTTACTAGGTGGTCTACTCTGTAAAATAAAATAGATTTGCAGAATGCTCTTTCCATCTGTCTTACTCATCTACTGCAGAGAACACTGAAGCGCCACCTTCTGGTTATTCGGGTACAGTTAGTTTTCTAAGAATGATGAACTCTCTATAGAGAATAAATACTAGACCACTGGAGGGAGAGAGGGAAGGAAGGAAAGAGGGAGAGAGACGGACAGACAGACACAGAGACAATGAGATAGAGAGAGGGAGGGAGGGGGAGAGAGGAAGAAGGGGGGGAGAAAGAAAGAGAGAAATAGAGCCAAAGAGGGAGAGAGAAAGGGAGAGAGTGAGGAAAAGAAGGAGGGAGAGAATGGGGGGGGGGTGGAGAGAATGTGTGTCTGTGTGTATTGGACCCTTTTGGAAGTCTGGCAATGTGTCTAGATCTCTTAGAAAAATGCTTTTAAAATGCATAAAATGGGGGGCAGTTGGGTAGCTCAGTGTATTGAGAGCCAGGCCTAGAGACTAGGTTCAAATCCGGCCTCAGACACTTCCAAGCTGTGTGACCCTGGGCAAGTCACTTGACCCCTGTTGCCTAGCCCTTACCACTCTTCTGCCTTGGAGCCAATACACAGTATTGATTCCAAGACAGAAGGTAACGGTTTAAAAAAAATAAAATGCATGAAATAAAACACATGGGATTACAAAGGAAACCAGTTCTATTCCAAATGAGTTTAAGGATCCTGGATTAAGAACCTTTGATAGTTTGGAGGAAAATCCCATAATGAGTTTATAATCCAGCTGCAGAGACAGAAGGGAGATGCATGAAATGAGTGAATTGAAATGAAATGCTAATTGCAAAAACCCATAAAGTGTTTGTACACTCACAGCATCACAGACTTAAGAGATGAAACTATCTCCATCCTTTTATAGGCAAGACCCAGAAAAGCTCAGAGATTTACCTAAAGTCTTACAGATAATAAATAGCAAAACTGGGATTTGAATCCAGATCAGATGATTCTAAGCTCAATGCTCTTTCTGCTACGCCATGATATAATTACTGAGGAAAGTAATTTAAAAGGTGAGTACAAGAGACAGCTCCCCAAAATAGATGAATTTTTAGCTGCTTTCTATTTATTTATTTATTTTTATCTATCTATCTATCTATCTATCTATCTATCTATCTATCTATCTATCTATCTATCTGTTTTTTTCAAAGCTCCTACCTTCTGACTTAGTATTAATTCTAGGACAGAATAATGGCAAGGGCTAGGCAAATAGGGTTAAGTGACTTGCCCAGGGTCACATAGCTAGGAAGTATCTGAGGCTAGATTTGAACCCAGATCCTCCTGACTCTAGGACTGCTTCTCTAAACACTGTGCTACCTAGCTGCCCCTTAGCTGCTTTTAAAAAAGGAGTTGAACGAGAGATGGTGGAGAGCTGGGAACAATAGTATTTCAGGAGAAGAGAGTGACTCCTTAAACCTAGGTATATCCCTTGGCTCAGGTTATAGATATTACTACTGGACTATATTGTCCATGAGGGCAGAGGCTCCTTTCCCCCCTTAAACCTTGTCTCTTTGTTAGTGTCTACTGTAATAGAAGGTCCTCTGCATACAAGTTCTTAATAATTGTTGAAATGATGTACCTAACCTTTCGATCAAGTGATTTAAAATGGTGTATCTAATTGAAATGATGCATTATTTTGTTTTAAGTTCAGAGTCTGGGCTATCTACCCTCACCTGGTGATTTTACATATAACATTAGAAACTGAGCTTATTAAATCATTTCACCAAAATGTCTTATGAAAATCTAATAAAACAAAATCCTCAAACCAGGAGCCTGGGCTGTGTGTGTGTGTGTGTGTGTGTGTGTGTGTGTGTGTGTGTGTGTGGTTTGGCTCCAAGAGCATTAAATGCAGGACTAGAGATGAGAAATCTGCCCAAGGGCTCCAAAAGACCCTTCAACAAATCAATTCAACCAATATAGTAATAATACATGCAAGGCACTGTGGGAAGGGGGCAAGGTCAAGTTTAGAAATTACTGAGAAGAAATTTATAAGTGCCTATAAGGGATACAAAGAATTATCTACATGAGCTCCAAAGAGGCAGTGATTGTTTCCAAATGGAGGAAATCAGATAACCCTTCATGGAAGAAATGGCATTTGGGCTAAGCCTCAACAGATGGGTAGGATTTGAACAGCAGAGTCACTGGGGGAGGGGGAAGGGAGGAGATAGGAAAGGAAGAGGGAAGACATTCTTGCCACATTAGAGTTTTTATATATGTATATGTACATATATACACACACACACACATATATATATATACACATATATATTATTTCATTTGATCTTCATTGGGATAAAAAAATCCAAGTACTTTTTATTACCCTTATTTAGAGAAGAGGAAACTAAGGCTTGGAAAGTTTAAGTGAACTCAAAGACTAGTGACTCGGAGTTGTATCATTTCTCCTATACTATACTGCTTCAATCTAATGAAAACTAGCTTCCCATATTGCCTTGTTAAGCATATTTAACATACATTTGAAATGAATATTTGTTGTTCAGCTGTTTCAATTGTGTCCAACTCTTCATGACCCCATTTAGGGTTTTCTTGGTAGAGATACTGGAGAAGTTTGCCATTTCCTTCTCCAGCTCACTTTACAAATGAGGAAACTGAGGCAAGCAGGGTTAAGTGACTTGCCCAGGTTCACAAAGCTAGTAAGTGTCTGGGGCTGGATTTGAAATCAGATCTTCCTGACTGCAGGACTGCTGCTCTAGACACTGACCTTGCTGTCCCATTTGTGATGAATATCTCAAACAATAATGGTCTTTGAATTCTCAGTGTTTAGTATAGTACCTGGAAAAAGAGTAGGTATTTAAGAATGCTTATCGATTGATTGTTTTGCTGCTTAAAATATGTTTGTTGAATTAAAAATAGGCCAGTGAAATGAACTGTATTTTATTTATCTAAATTTTTGGTGAATGAAGTAAAGCTAGAAGACTGTGAAGAGAAGTCAGCACTTTCAAAAACTTTAGTTTGTTCTTATCTACATTGTACAGAAAAGAGCTGGAAGCAAGGGAATGAAACTGGGTAGAAAAAACAGCAAGACCTGGTAAGAATAGCCTCAGGAAGGAAACCCAGTGTGAGCTGAGGCTTTCCATAAATTCTAAAAGCAGCCAAAAAGGGCCTTTTAGAAATCCAAGTTGGAGCAAGAAGAAAATCAAGGACAAGATACATTTGATGTTCAGGGGAGAAGGAACAATGATAATAGACAGCGCTGGGAAGATAGAACTACTCAATTCTTTTGCCTCTGTTTTCTCTACCAAAGTGAATTCTTTTCAAACAGGTAAGGACAGAACAAAAATAGCTACCTAGAAACTGAAACCAAAGGGAAATGACAAAAGGGTAAAAGGCTCCTACTTGCCTTCAATCAGTTTAAATCACTTGGTCCAACCTTGAATGATCTGTAAGCATACTGAAAAAAATGGATGTGATTACTGAGCCAATATCTATAAGGAAATGGATTGATTGTGTGTGGTGGTCTATGAATTATGAACTATGTAAAAAAAAGACAAAAGTAGTTGACTTTGATTCCTAGTAGTAATTCTAAAATACATAAAAAACAAAGAAACCAGTTTTTGGGCACTTTGAAAGGGAAGAGGTAATCACAGTGAGACACTAAGGATTCATGAAGAACAAGTTACACAAGACTAAGAGAAGAACAAGCCATTTCTCTGAAGGGCTCATGATGAAAAATGCTTTCCACTTCCAGAAAAAACAGATGAACTTTGGATGCAAATTGGAGCATTAAAAAATAACCAAGCTAATTTGGAAATATGTTTTGCATGACTTCATATGTATAATGGGTATTTTTGCCATCTCAGTGGATATGGGATGAGGTAAAGAGAGGGAAAGAATTTGGAAATGAAAAATTAAAAGGAATAAATCATTAATGGAAATGTCTTTGACATAGGGTAGCTATCCATAGTGGGGGGTTTCAGCAAGGTATTTGGCAAAACTTTGCATATTTGTCTGTGTGAACAAGATGGATTATAGTATATTTAGGAGAATTAGGACTAGTGGAGAACTAACAGTAGGGACTGATCTCAGCCTGAAAGGAGGTCTTTAGTGAAGTGCTGCAGGGCTCTGTCTTCAGTCCTATTCTATTCAACATTAAAATGAAGTCATGAGAAGGCATCATTTAAAAAATCCATCAATCATGGGGCAGCTGGGTAGCTCAGTGGATTGAGAACCAGACCTAGAGATGGGAGGTCCTAGGTTCAAATCTGGCTGCAGACACTTCCAAGCTGTGTGACCCTGGGCAAGTCACTTGACTCCCATTGCCTACCCTTACCACTCTTCTGCCTTGGAACCAATACACAGTATTGATTCCAAGATGGAAGGTGAGGATTAAAAAAAAAAAGAAAAATCCATCAATCACACAAATCTAGGAGAGATTATTTGGGATTCTAAAAGATCTCAAGCAGCTATAAGATAGGCTGAAGGTAAGAGGATTGAATTTGATGGGAATAATTTGATGGATTCAAAAAATGAATTACATAAGTATAGGAAGGGAGAAACATGGCTGGCAAGCAGTTTATGGGAAAAGAACTAGGTATTCTGGTGGGCTGAAAGTTTAACATAAACCACTAATATTATGTGGCAGCCAATAAAGCTAACGTAATTTTTTAACAGAAGCACAATGTATAAAGTGGGGCGATAGATCTGTTCAATTTTGATCTGGTAGGAACAGACCAAGAGCACTGTGTTTAGCTGTAGTTATAATTTTATAGAAAGGTTATTGATAAGCTAGAACAGGTTCAGGGAAGAGTAATCAGAAACGTGGAGGGGCTTGAAATTATGCCATAGGATGATCAGTTAAATAAATCCGGGCTGTTTAAGTCCAGTTTAGGTAAAATTTGAGGGTTGGAGGATATGATAGGGTTTCAGCATCGGAAAGATTGCATCTTGGAAGAAGTATTAGATTAGTTTTGTTTGGCTCTAAAGAGAAGAACTATGAGTGATGGATTCTAGAAAGGTAGACTTTGGTCAACACAGGGAAAACCCTCCTAATATTTAGAACTGTCCAAGAACTAAACAGGCTAACTTAGGAGTTGGTGAGCTCCCTATTACTGGAGGTCCACAAACAGAGGCTAGATGGCCATTTGGTAGATGTACTGTAGTTGGTAGTCAGATTTGGCTAAGGTTTGGATTAGATAGTCCCTAATGTCCATTCCAACTTTAAGATCTTCTGATTCAATGAGTAGTTTCTTTGGTATATAATTTCACTTCAAAATTTATTTTATTCCTTTCATTTTTCAGGGTACAGATAGATCACCAGCAACATTCTTCCTTTTATTAGATATAATTGTGGTCATTTTGGGGCCTATAAATGAGACAAGAGAAAGAGGGAGAAAAAGAAATAAAATTTCTTACCATAACTAGATAAGAATTGGAAGAAACATCAAAAGGAATAAGATAAAATAAGATTATATATATTTTCATAAAAATAAGATTGTCTGAGATAAAATTAACAGTGTTATGAAACTTGAAAGGCAGAGGAAAGGTAGGAAAAAAAGAGTATAAAGCACATATGAGATTCCTTTAAAGAGAGAAGAAAGGAGGTGGTGGGGAAGAGATGCTGGGTCAGATGGCTCTTTATACTGGCCACCAGGGGTTACTATTAGCTCAGGACAGCTTTCTTGCTTTATATAACGGTGTTGGTAGATGGAGAATGGGGAAGCGATGTGCAACTGGTCATTTATACCAACAGAGTTTTAGCAGGGTAGGAATTCACAAATTGGCTGCTTTATATTCTCTTCTGTTATTTAGAAAGTAGTCTCTTTGAATTCCTTCATTTTCCTCCCACCTTTTCTCTCAACCCCACATAATCTGGTTTTATGAAGTACTCTAAGGAAAAAAAAGTTCTTTCAAAAGTCTTTAATGACTTAGAAAAACAAAACAATCCTGAATTTATAGCCTTTTCTTAGTTATTATCTATTGATTAATCTCTTTTTTATTGACTCTGAATTGTCATTTCTTCTATAATACCTAGCTCTCTTTATTTTTCCTTGTACCTTTCTGACCATTCCTCTGTCTCGTTTGCTGGTTTCTCTTCCCTAACTCTTAAGGTTCTATTCTTCAGCCCTCAGTTCTTTCTCTAAGCCTTTGCTTGGCAATCTCATCTATTCCTATTGCCTCAACTATCATCCTCAAATTGAAAACTCAAGCTTTATATCCAGCCCTGAACTTTCTCTTGAGAGCCAGTCCAATTTCTAACTGCCTAGTGAGCATTTCCATCTTGAATTCCAGCACTACCTGGAAACCAACCTGTCCAAAAGGGAACTCCAGTCATCATTCAATCTCTAGTTTAGTCAAGAGCTTTCCCATTATCTATAGCTGTGAGAGACATAGCTCTCCTTTTCGAAGATATTTATAATGCGACTTTTTAGATCTGGGATATGTGTTCATTTGGAGCTTATTGTGGTAGAGAGTGCGAGATATTGCCTTAAGGTTTAAGCTTTATTTCTGCCATATTCCTTTCTACCAGATTTTGTTGAGTTCATTCCAATTCACTGGTTGATTGAATACTATTTTAAAATATCTGATTGTTTCTGGTTCTAATATACTTGCTCAATTGATCAACTTAATTTTTAAAAAATTCAGTACCAAATAGTTTTGATGGTAATTGCATTATAGTATAATGCAAGGTAAGGCATTGCTACACTTCTTTCTTTTCTTTTCTTTTTTCTTTTTTTTTTTTTACCACTTATTTCCCTTGAGGTTCCTCAATTCTTTCCATTTCGGCAGATGAATTTTGTTATGTTTTTGTCTAGTTCAATTTTATTCATTTGAGAGTAATTTTGGATGGAATTTCTTTTCCATTTTCCTGGTGTATTTTGTTGGTAATAGGCAGAAAGGCTGATGCTTTTTTATATGTTTACTTTATATTCTGCTACTTGACTAAGTTATTAATTGTTTCATTATATTTTTAGTTGAATCTCTAGAAATCTCCAAGTAAACCATTATATCTGCTAAATAAAAGAAAAGGCAGTGATTTTGTTTCCTTCCTACCAATGCTTATTCCCTCATTTTCTTTGTTTTTCTAATGGTTTTCTTAATGGAATAGGAAAAAAACCATATCCTAATCTTGTCACCCCAAATTTTGAAAAACGCTGCCTTCACAAATAGAATTTATGGTAGGAAAGATAGCATGTTATGGGAAAATTGGAAAGATGAGAACAAGGAAAATGATAGATCTAGAGATTAGGAGTGATGAAAAAATTAATTAAAATCTATTTGATAAGGAGGAAATATGGAAAAATGTTCTGAGCAAATATTTTGAGAGAGTAATTTTGTAGGTTTTTTCTTTCTGTTGTATATGTGTGTATGTGTGTGTAATATATGTATGTATATATATTCATTCCAGTGAGATTTCCCTATTCTCTCATTGTCTTTTCAGTGGCAGTCTCTCACATCTAGAATGCCTTCCTTCTTCAACTTTACCTTATAGAATCTCTAGCTTTCTTCAAGACACACTAAAGTAGCATCTTTTGTCTCTTTTGATCTCCTTAACTGCTAGTGCCCTCCTCCCAAACTACTTTGTATTTAACTACCATATATTTATTTTTATACGTATTTTCTGTACATAATTATATATGTCCATATTGTTGATTAGAGGGCTGGAGGGCAGAGTACCAAATCCTCCTAATGCCTTCCTTTAAAGAGGGCAGAAACTGGACATTTCAGCTCACTCCACTCTGCCTGCCCTGCCTGATTTCATCTCCATGGAACGAGAGGCCCCTGTGTTGGGCATTCCCTGGTATTCCTTTCCTCATTAGATTGCAAACTACATGAGGGCAGGAACTGCCATTAATTTTATTAATTGTGTCCCTAGCACTTAGTACAGTGTCTGGCAAATGGTAGGCACTTAATACATGTTTATTAGATTGTTTCACTAGAGAGGGAATAATTTCTTTGAGAGCAGATTCTTTTTTTTTTTTCCTCTTTGTACCTCCAGTGCTTAGCCAGTGCCTGGCAGGTTGTTGGTACTTAATAAACGCTTAATGACCAAGGGTATCACCTGGATGAGAGGTGGACTATATTTATAAGAAAATCACAGATTCACCTTGAGTGGCCTTGGCATGTTCTGGAGTGATGGTGGCACCAGTAAAAATTTTTAACCTTCAAGTTACTTGAATAGTTGGTCAGTCAGGAACATTGATTAAGCCCCTACTATGTGCCAGGCATTAATTATGCTAAGTGCTATGAGTACAAAGAAAGGTGAAAATATGATTCCTGCTTTCAAGTAGCACAAAGTCTAATGAGGAGACACGCGCAAATAGCTGTACACACACAATCTCTTCCTGGTGCACCCTGAGAAATATCATATGCATAAATTACAAAGTACTAAAGAGACCCAACACGAATGAGGCATGGTGGAATTCATTAAGAGGGGACATCTGAGATGTGTTTTGAGATGATGTAATAGTTTATTTCCGCAAATCATATTTATATTTCAAATGACTTATATTGATA
Source organism: Gracilinanus agilis (assembly GCF_016433145.1). Lineage (NCBI taxonomy): Eukaryota > Metazoa > Chordata > Mammalia > Didelphimorphia > Didelphidae > Gracilinanus > Gracilinanus agilis. The sequence continues at coordinate 482,958,678 of NC_058133.1, read as the reverse complement.
ACCCTTATTCTCATGTAAATAACCAAAATATGTTGCAACAATTTATAAGTAATTAGTTAAGAGTATTAAGTACTGAAGAACATGATAAAAATTACCCAAACTCTTCTGATCTACTAACTCTTCCCTCTTCATCATGTTGCTCACGATAGGTACAGAGGTCAGTGTGAGTGTGTGTGAGTGAATGAGTGTGTGTTCATTCTATTTCTCCAAGGAGGCTTGGTTTCTCAAGAGAAGGATCCATATCCTTTTTCCTTTGGCTTCTCTTCTTTACATGGGCTGTTGGCTGGAGCTCATAGATCTAACTTTCTCCTTCTATCACAATCGTGTGTCATAGATAGTTTTATACACACACCCAAACATCCACACACTCCAGATTTGTTTAGCAGAGAAATGACCTCTGTGGCTCTCCCAGTATATTTTCTTTATGTATCCATGTAGTTTGACTGACTGGCCCGATTTTTTCGCTTGAATATTTAGAATCTCAAATTCAGAAACACTGTATAATTAAAATGTTTATGCACCTCTGCTTTCATTGAGTAGATTTTACTGTTCAACAAGAAAGTATATTTTTTCCATTGAGAAAATCAGACGGAGAATGCTCCCACATTTTATAGGCTGCCTGGCATAAAAAAACCCCAAAACGTAGCTATACTGAACCCCTGAGAAATGAGTCATTCTAGATAGCTGAATGCACTGGATATATGGGGGTTACCCTCTTAATCAACACAATTTTTTATTTTAGCCATGTTGGATGGAAGTCTTCCTAAAATGTATCACATACTCCCCTGCCTTCTTTTAAACACAATTTACTGAGCATAATTTGGCCTTAGTTGACAACTAAGGGTCACTCTTATGAAGATAAATTACTGTATTGTGCTGTAATACAATAAGGTCCTAAGGGGCTACTGAGTTATATAGGGTTATTTGCCCACATACTAAATGTCCTCAGTCTGCTGTATGTGCACAGACCTTTAGGCATCTTTTTTTTTTTTTTTGGACTGTTCAGAAGCCTTTTTTGTTTATTAATTCTCAGCTATGTTTTAGATCAGTGTTCACCAAACTTTTTTGATTATACATCTCTATCATTAAATTTGTTGTCACACTCCAAATACTTAAATTACATGTACTACATATGTTTAAGATACATACAACAAAGAGATAAAAATAAGATAAAGATGAAATAAGCATCTAAAATACTATTTAACAATAAATCCCTTTTGCTGTCCCTAAATATCAAATGATTACTTATTAAATTATTGTTATAATATTTTAGTGAGAGTAATATAATCAAAAGGTCTTATTATATTTGAAAATCCTGAATTAAATACTTCAGGATCCACTGCTTAAAACAGCTGATTATAACTTTGGTTTATTTCAATATTTGGTTTAATAAGTGATGTATGTCGCTGATGCTATGCAAAGATTCAAATGGAAGAAATATATAGTTGGCTATGCTTATTAAATCATGACACTCATTCTTCAATCCCACCCACCAGTGAAGTGACACAAAAGTTTTTGTTGAAATTTGGCAGTAACTATACTTCTTCCCTGATGTTAATTAGTTCTTCCAGAAAATTATTTGGAATGTAAAGTATTAAAGATGTTTTTTCCTAACAAAAGAAACAATGGGGTCTTCAAATCCCCTTGGAAGTCTTCATTTGGGAGATGAATAAAACAAACCCTTACCATATCAATTTCAAGGGAGAAGAGTAGTAAGGGCTAGACAGCTAGGGTTAAGTGACTTGCCCAGATTCACAGAGCTAGGAAGTATCCAACCCAGAACCTGCTCTTTCCAGGTCTAGCATTCTATCCATTGAACTACTAGTTGTCCCTATTCAGAAGATTTTTAAATAGGCTAGAAAATTCTATCATCAGGTTAAATGTACAGACATGGGAGTTTTTATTGGTGACATACTTAAGTAATTCTTGGCAACAAAAGCTGAGTTTTTATATGTCTTGGTTATCATGAAGGTTTTATGCTATCAATGGCCAACTGTCTCAAGGAATAATATACATGTAAGGCACGGTTCATCATTTATCTTGATCATTTTGAATACATTTGACTGAGTCTCTGTTCAGTCTAGTTAAATTGTAATTGTTTTTAGCTTGCAGTGTAGTTAAAAACAAACTCTTAGGAAGACAGGAATTATCTCTCCTGCCACTTTCTTATGTTCAATTGTGCTCACATTATTAGTATCAGACTCAATCCATGGTTTCATTGCTGGAAATATTTAAAGATGATTTTCTCTCTTTTTTCTGAGGGTTAGTTTCCTTAAAACTATATAAATTAATCAATTAGCTCACTTAACCAAGTACACATAGATCATATTTGAAGGCAAGCACCACTGTCATCCCTAATATAGTTTACTGCTGTTCTTTCTTAGGATGCATTGAATATCTTATGTAACATAAGACTGTCGTAGAAACACAGTGAACGAGGGAACCACTGTCAATATGTCTATTAAATTATGGTAAATCTTAATTTAAATAAGATAAAATAAATGTAAATTGGGGTTTGAATATTTTCCTCCCACTCCTTGAGGGGTCAGTCTTGCCTACTCCACTTTGTAAACCACTATACTAGATCATAAAGTATTTGGATATACTAGAAATATTATTGTATAACTTCAAAAAAATTACAATTGGCTAGAATGCCAATTTTTTATTTTTGTAGTTTTGAAAATATGTAATCTGATGAATATATTAGAAGTTTTAAAAAATAGACATAAATGTCCCATATTTACCAAAATATTTCCAGTATCACTTTCTGTGGTAGCAAAGAACAAAGTGGATGCTCAATAGGGGAATGTTTGAATAAGTGGTAAGACATTGCTACGTTGTAGGAGATGATGACTAGGAAGAATTCAGAGAAGAATAGGTGGATACATATGAACTCATGAATAATGAAGTATGCAGAACCAGGAAACAATATATTCAATAGCTATAACATTGTAGACTTGGAAATAAACAAACTGCCGCTTACCCCTGAAATTCAACACTGTGTAATTATAAACCTGAAAAAAACCCCACTGTATTTCCCTCCTTCTGCAAAAGTGGGGGTCTTAGCTGTGGAGTCCTGCGTGTTTTGGGATATCCTGTTGATATTAGTAAGTTTTGCTGATCCCTTCTGACCACACCTCTTTCTTTTAAATTTTTTTTGTTACAAAAGGATGGTTCACTGGGTAGAGAGGAAGGACAGATATACCCCAAAATAAAGGTGATCTGCAAGCAAAAGATATCAAAAGGAATTTAAGGTTGACAAAAAACACCCTCCCAAAGCCTCAAATAAGTTGCTTTTGACCTACCCACTCTCATCTCTGAGTTTCTGAATTTGTTCTCACTAGAAGGCTCTTCTTTCTTTTCTCTGACAAACCATCTCCCCATTCTGCTTTAAAACTAAGTGCACTAAAACATGTCTCCTGTGAAGTTTTCTCAACATAACCTCATTTTAGTTAACTCAGTTACTCCTGGAAACTTTTGTGGGGTTTGTGCTACCGGGAGAATACTTATTTCTCTCACATGTCTTGAGATTTTTGTTGTTGTATGCATATATGCCACCTTTGCATTATATTTCAAACTCCTTTGTAAATCATGTTTGTTTTGTCGGACAGTCAAGTGGCATAGTTCATAATATACTGGACTTGGGGACTTCCTCAGATACTTCCTGGCTGTGTGAGCCTGGATTGTTTAAAATACAGAGATAATAAAAGCATCTACTTCCCTTACATGGTTGTTGGAAGGATCAAATGAGATTATATAAGTAAAGGACTTCACAAACCTTAAAGTGATCGATAAGTATTTAAGATTTGTTATTATCAGTAATTAGTAGTAATTATTATTCATATTATTACCACTATTACTATAATATTTTCCCACAATTCCTCCACCAACAAAGCATGTCATAGAGTAGACATTCAGTAATCATTCCTCAAATGTCTAATTCATTTGAAGGTCAATCAGTCAGTCAACCAGAATTTATTTATTTATGTGCTTATTTGGATATTTATTTTTAGGTCCTTCCCTTCTGTCTTTTTTTTAAACCCTCTCCTTCTGTCTTAGAATCAATACTTTGCATTGGTTCTAAGGGAGAAGAGTGGTAAGGGCTAGGCAGTGGGAGTTAAGTGACTTGCCCAGGGTCCCATGGCTAGGAAGTGTCTGAGGCCTGATCTGAACCCAGGACCTCCCATCTCTGGACCTGGCTCTCAATCCACTGAGCCACTTAGCTGCCCTTCCTTCTGCCTTAGCATTAATCCTAAGTATCAGTTCTAAAGCAGAAGAGCAATAAGGGTTAGGCAATTAGAGTTAAGTGACTTGCTTAGGGTCACACAGCTGGGAAGTGTCTGAGGCTAGTTTGAACCCAGAATCTCCCATCTCTAGGCCTGGTTCTCAATTCACTGAGCCACCCAGCTGACCCTAATAAGCATTTACGAAGCACCTACTATATATGCCAGGCCCTGACCAAAGTTTGCCACAATCATGGGGAGGGGTGCAGTTATTACATTATATACTATCTCTGAAGAATTCATCAAGGTCCAGCCAAATCCCCAAATGGTCCTACACGAGGCTGGGACACATATGCTGTAAAATAGCGATATTGTTATTTTAGAAAAGAGCATGTTTGGATAACAATTGGGAAGTATCTGAGTAACGGGGAGAAAGGAGGGCTTGGACTTAGAGGGCCTTTAAAGTCCCTTGAAGCGTCTCATGCTATGATTCTGATTTCCAGGTGAAGACGTGTTTATATTAAATTCTTCCCCCAACACGAGGCACCTTTGAAAATCTTCAGCATTTTGCTAATAGTAATTAAATTCTAATGGGAGGCTGCTTTCAAAGCGTCTAACAGTGCTGTTACAATAATTCAAATGAACACATGGCTATTCTTCTCTGCCAAGTTCTAGCACCCTTTAAAGTGAATTTGCATACATAAGTATCAATCTAGGCTTACAATAGGATTCCGCAGATTAGTACTATCTGGGTTTTAAGTGTGCATCCATTGTGCGAGAAAAATGAGTAAGTTGTTCACTGAATTCACAAAACCTTATTTAAAAACTGGTGATTAGCTGAACCATGAGAGATAACTAATACTGCCTACAGCCAAGTATTTCTTTTTTATGTCTACTCTTGAAATATAACTGAACTGGACACGGGGGCACTGAATATAAAGCACATTGATAAGCCTCTCTGGGAATTACATAGGGAGTATCATTATATTATAATGCAGAATAATTTCCCATATATATATCTATATATCTATCTATCTATATATATATATCTATCTATCCTCGAAAAGGAAAATATATGGTGAGCTTCCAAGTTAAATGTGAGGTTGGGCTTTGCTTTAAAAAATATTCAATATGTAGAAACCTAAACTTAAAAAATCGGCAACTTAGGGGGATTTTTTTGCTTTACAGTCAATTGCAGGAATCCTGCAATTAGCTAGACGGTAATTAAAAAATGATCTGACTGCAAAAGACTCACATTTGTTTGCAGAGGGTGAGATACAGGCCCATCAAGGTACAAACCCAATTTCTCCCTCTGACAGAAACCACTTATCCCATCTAGAGAGATTTCTCCCGCGAATCAACAAATAAGGCTGGAAATGTGGCTCAGATACGGCTTTTCTCACAAGGTCTTCTAGAGAATAGAGCTCACTTAAATACTAACATCACAAAAGAGATCTTAAAAATAACACTCAGATGCAGAGGAGGGGAGTTTCATAACTCTTCCCCACCCATACTAGCAAAAAAAGACAGAAAAAAAACCAATCTGGAACAAAATATTCGAAAAACCTAGCAACGGCACCCTTATCCATTTCCCAGCCTTCATCTTCACTAAGCAAAAATAGCACCTTGCCTAAGAATACAGTTTTTCGAATGCCTGGTGTTTCTAAGGAAGTACCTTTGTTATATCAGACAAAATATCAACACCTACAAGGAGATTAAAAAAGAAAAGCACTTCCAGGACCGGCAGAGTATTAATTGGTCTGACATTAAAGGATTATATACTTCCCAATAAAGAAGAGTAATAAATCGAGCTTAAAGGCCAAGGGGGAGGGGAAGAAGGGGGTAGAAAGCTCCCAAACCTCGGGATGCTCTTTTTAAACACACACAAGCCAAGGCAGTACCAGACATCAGCTGACAGCCTCCATTGAGATTACCATGGAAACAACATCCCTTGGGAAGTTGCCATGTGGGGAGGGTGCTTTAGAAATGGTGATGGTGAATATTGCTGGCAGGCAGATGAATTTCAGTGGGGTTCACTCCTGTACACATTACAGGGGCAATCCATCTTCCAAAGGAAAACATATCTTTCTAGTGAGGCACGTCAAATAGAGTAATAAAGCGCTGAGGCTGGTGTAATTACAATCCATTTACCTCTACAGAACAGTCACATCAGTCCAGATAATTGTCTCTTTCCTCTCCCCTGCCTGGCCCTCATTCTCGAAGAACTAAAAGACGTATTTGTGTAATTAATTGGCGACTTCCTCCGCCATCACGCCCATATGGATACAGAAAGGGACTGTGTCCGAACCCCCATTAATAGGCACATTTCAAACATTCTTTAGACACACATTGGGCCAAATCCCCACAATTTGCCAACAGAAAAAGGGTAGGAGGCATTCACGCCCAGGTGAGAGCCGGTCTTTTGCGTTACATCATCCAGTCAGAAAGAAAAACAGACTAGATTTGATGTTTATGCAAATTAAATCCAATCCTGGCAGCCAGGCTCAAATGGACCCATGTTCACAGTAAATCAGCAGCACAGAAGTGTCATTATTCAAGGAACATGCCTTAGCTCTGTGATGCCATCTCGCCCATCTATTCTCTAGTACTCCCCAGGGCAATTCTGAGGGCTCCAAAGGCCCTGCCAGCAAAGGGAAGTGTGCAAACAGTAATCGAAATTCACTGCTGCTGCTTCTGCTCCTGTTTCCAAAAAAGCACTTGCCATGTCAAGAAGGTGGGATCTTACGTCTCCCAGCTTGGCAAAACACTCCAGGCCTGACCTCCACGCCCTCGGCAGAAGAATTCAGGACAGCTTGACAACCACCCCGGGACTGCCGCTTTGAAGGGCTACTTGGTCCCGGGCCATAAAAGATCGCCTCAAAAATGGAGATTGTAGAGATGGAAGGAGCCGGCCCTCTTCCTCTTACATATGGAGAAACGGATGTCCCTCCGCACATGTGAACTGACTTGCCCAAGGCAACACAATCCACTTGCCTCAGAGATAGTCTTAGAATCTGAGTCTTTGGAGCTCTTTTTACTAACATTCCACAACTGCCCATTTGCCAGAACCGCAGATTTTCTGTCTGGGTGAAACCTAACGATGAGTGCGATCTTCCTACACAGTTGAAACGATCCAGACCATAAATACTATTTGTGAGGGACCGGAATATTCCTGCTTCTTTCCCCCAATTTAAGCCTAACCTTCCCCAGAGCACAAGGCATCAGCCTGTCCCAGGCACTGTCAAACTACGAGAAGCCAAGGCTTCAGGTACTAAGTGTAGAGGGATAGAATGCTGAAAAAATGCCAATACTTGCCCTTGTGGGCTTAATAAGGGGGGCTTAGACCCGGATGTAAGCCCTAGGTCTGCTTCTAGTTAACCCGGGTGACCTTGAGGAAGTCACTTTATTTAGCTGGAACTGAGTTTCTTTCTTTCTTTCTTTCTTTCTTTCTTTCTTTCTTTCTTTCTTTCTTTCTTTCTTTCTCAAAAATCTTACCTTCTTAGTATCAGTTCTAAGACAGAAGAGCAGCAAGGGCTAGGCAATGGGGGCTAAGTGACATGTCCAGGGTCACACAGTTAGGAAGTATCTGGAGGCCACATTTGAACCCAGGTCCTTTCTACCAGAGGCCTGGACCTCTATCCACTGTGTGACCTCGCTGTCCCATTGTTCCTCAATCTTAACCAGCCCTTTTCCTCTCTAAGTCTCTGTTCATGATGTTCCCAATGGTTTGCCCCTCTGCCATGGGGATGTCCCCTGCCCTACTCCCTCTACAAAAATCCTTTCCCTTCCAAATTGAATTCTGGTACTGCTCCCTTCATGTTGCCATCTCTGATCCCTTCAGCTAAATATGTGATTCAGACCGGCCTACCCAGGTAGAATGCTGGATTTGAAGACAGGAAGAGCTGGGTTAAAATGCAGCTTCAGCCATTTTTTCTTTCCGACACTTTCTGTGTCCCCAGAGACAAGAAACAACCTTTTTGAGCCTCTGTAAAGTGGGGATACTAATAGTAACTTCTCAACAAGGTTGTTACCAGGATCGAATGAGATGCCGTAAGGAGGGGGCTTTGTAAATAATAAAATACTCTCTGAGAGCTCTATTATTTATTCTGCCCCTTTCTGTCTGAATTTCTCTATTTGCTTTCTCCTAAGCCCTAAAAAACTATCTAACAAATCATAGTCGCATCTATCTTTCAGGGGTCTGTCAGACTTTGGGAGCTCGGATTGTGTTCTTTTTTGTTATTTGTACCCTCAGTACCTGGCAGAGGGTCTCGCACAGAGCAGGCATTGAACACCTGGTTGTTAAATTGAATAGGATAGATGACTGACACATTTACTCTTCTAAACCTGCTAGACATTTCTGAGAAGGGGAGTTCTACTGAAAACCTTCTTTAGCATCTGTTACAATTCCCCATTTTTCCTTTTATGTCTTCTTGAGGACTGCTGAAACAGCAATAATATACTCTGTGTGTGTGTGTACATATGTGTGTGTATATATGTGTGTATATATATGTAATATATATATACAATATTTAAATATTCACCTTCTGTCTAGGTATCAATTCTTTTTTTTTTTAAACCCTTGCCTTCCATCTTGGAGTCAATACTGTGTATTGGCTCCAAGGCAGAAGAGTGGTAAGGGTAGGCAATGGGGGTCAAGTGACTTGCCTAGGGTCACACAGCTGGGAAGTGTCTGAGGCCAGATTTGAACCTAGTACCTCCCATCTCTAGGCCTGGCTCTCAATCCACTGAGTACCCAGCTGCCCCCCTTAGTATCAATTCTAAGACAGAAAGACAAGGGCTAAGCTAATGGGTGTTAAGTGACTTGCCCAGGGTTACACAGACAGGAAGTCTCAGAGACCAGATCAAGTCCTCCTGACTCCAGCCTGGTACTCTATCTATTGTGCTTCCAAGCTGTCCCAATAATATACTGTTTAAACATGGCTATCTTTGCTGATAGAAGGGAACAATGACATTCTAGTTATTTTGCTAGCAAATATACCTTCTTAGTTATATTTTTTCTCATGCTTACAATAGAGTTAGTTAACAACGGAATTAGTCTCAGGTGGTTAAGTAGCAGTTTGGGTAAAGGTTAGACCTGGACTCAGGAAGATCTGAGTTCAAATTCAATTTCGGTCACTTCTGGGCAAATCACTTAATCTCTGCCAAAATCAGTTTGTCTAAATTCAGTGGGTGCCTCTTTCAAATTAGGAACAAATTAGAAACTATATAAAACTTTTACCTCCCATCTTAGAATTAATACTAAGTACTAGTTCCAAGGCAGAAGAGAAGTAAGAGAGAGGCTACTGGGGTTAAGTGACTTGCTCAGAGTCATACTGTTAAGAAGTATCTGAGACCACATTTGAACCTAGGACCTCCTGGGTCTCTATTCACTGAAGCCCATTATTGATCCAAACTGGTAACATTCTTAAAGTCAGTTGCTTGGAATTCAGAACATATTTTCTCATAAAACTGTGTCACTGTTAGATTCCTCCTTAAGATCACAAAATCTCCTTAAACTTGTAATTATTATCTATAAGAATTATGTATAATTTTATCATTACAGTAGTAGATCTGTATCCTGTACCCTTAGAGACAATGAGTCCTCTGCCCTTCTCTAAGTCATAGGATTAATGGAATGGGAAGGTGAGATCTAAGTGGAGAGTGATGCTGGCCTCTTGGTTGTTCCTCACACAAGATACTTCATTTCTTGACTGCAGTCATTTTCACTGAGGAATGCATGAAGTGCTCTTCCTCCTTATCTCTACTCTTGGCTTCCCTGGATTCCTTCAAGTCTCATATAAGTACGGGTTCCACAAGAATCCTTTCCTGATCCCCTGTAAAGCTAATGTCCTCCCTCCGCTGATTATCTTCAATTTAGATTGTCCATAACTTATTTGCATGTTCTCTCCACCATTAGACTGTCAGCTCCTTGAGAGCAGAGACTGCCTTTTGCTTTTCTTTGTAAATCCAATGCTTAGTAGGTGCTTAACAAATGCGAGGTGATTGACAGGAGAGAAAATGCAAACTGCAAAAAGATGAGGAGTTTAGGGGGAGTGGCTGTCAGGAGGTTTCTCTGGTGGTTTCCAAAGAAATAGTAGCAGAGAACTCTGTTGTCAAGCAGGCTGTTCTTTACACAGATTTAGTTCTAAAGAAAAGGAAAGGAATGTGAAATAAGGGAAATAATAGAGGCAAGTTAGAAGCAGGAATGAGCAAGTCACCTATGGGCGATGTCATGCAAACTATTTGCAGGAGTAGACCATTCAGATCAGTAACAGAAGATAAGGTTTATGGGGCAGTGAAATGAAGAAAGAAGGCCTTGAAGAACTTTAAGTATGTTATAAAATAGACTGATGAAGCCACCACAGCTTTGTGTGGAGATAGGAGGGTGGGTAGAACATTTTAAAGAAATAAAATCATCCAGAACAGAGGTATGAAACTAAGGGACCTTGGACACTGTATTAACTTGAACCAGCTTAAAATATAATTGGCAAATGTTTAACAAAATAAATGTAAGTACAATGCAACATAGACAATGTTAATTTGTGGCTTTCTAAATTAATATGCAGCCTGTGGTGATCTGTTTCTATTTGAGTTTGATATCACTGATGTAGAAAGTTACCACAAGTAATCCAAGTGTGAGATGATAATAGCCTGGAGCAGGACAGGGGTGATGAAAATGTAAAAAAAAAAAAAAAAAAAAGGCATGGCATCTGAGACACCAGAGAAAAACTCTGGAAGATTAGGGTGGTGCAATGGGGAGAGAAGAGATATGAAAGTAATGCAGAATCTGTACATATCTCATGAATCAGAAGGATACAGTTTGGGTACAAACTAGGAGTTGGGAGACCTGGAGTCTAGCTTAGGCTGTGCTTTGTTGCCTAACCATGAGACACTGGACAAATGACTTCATCTCCCTGAGGCTGTTTCTTTATCTATAAAATGTGTCTGGAATTTATATCTAAGATTCTGTGATTCTGAGTTGGGAACAAGTGACAGGTTGGGGGTGGCGGCTGTTTCTGATGACCTCACTTTGTGACACATTATGAGTAGGACATCCAGATGGAGATGCCCTGGAGATAGCTCGAGATAGAGGCTAGAGTGAGTCTAATAGGCTGATTTCTAGCCTGTCACGAAAAATGTGTTCGGAATGATACAGAAAGGAGATGAACTCAACTGTGGATTACCCAGCAGGGACCACCGTGCATGCCCCATTTTGCACTAGGAAGTACTTAGGCAGCAATATTTGCTTTATTCTCTCCTTAAGATCTGATGTTCATGCTTCAGCAGATGAACTAAGAAACGAAGATAGGGACCAAGTACCAATCAAAGCCTCAGGGAGAGGTTAATTTTCAAGGAAATGTAGGGAAGGGCTAAAGAGGGGACATAAATGATTACTATCCACTGAACCATTTTGCTGCAGAGAGTGAGTGGGAGCAATGCGGGTACGTAGAATGTTATCAACTACGTTGCACATCTACAGTTTCCAAAGGACTTCTAACACGTGTTAGTGTCTCCACCAGATCCTGATGACAATCAGTGAGGGAGGTAGGATGGGATATTGGTATTCTTATTGCTCTGATGAAGATGGTGAAATTGGAGAGGTAAAGAGACATAGTCAAGGTTTTCAGAAGATTTGCTAGGTGGTCCAGTGGATAAAGTGCTGGGCACGGAGTCTGGAAGGCTCATCTTCATTACTTCAAAATGAACTTCAGACATCTACTAGCTGTGTGACCCTGGGCAAGTCGCTTAACCCTGTTTGCCTCAGTTTCCCTCATCTGTCAAATGAGCTGGAGAAGGAAATGGCAAACTGGTCCAGTATCTCTGCCAAGGAAACCTCAAATGGGGTCACACAGAGTTTGAAAGAACAAAAATGACTCAGCAACAGGAGAATTAGAATTTTGGAAAACATGTTGAAAATTGTTATTACATGTTATTGGGAAAATAAAATATTAAAAAACCAAGCAACAGAAGAGATATAGTCAAGGTTTTCAGAAGATTTGAAGTTGGAAGGGACCTTAGAGATTCATCTGGGACTGAGGTTCTTAACCTTTTTTGTGTAGTGGACTGTTTTGGTAATCTTATGAAGCATATGGACCCATTTTTAGAATAATGTTGGCAAACGCATAAAGCAAAATATGTAGGATTACAAAGAAAACTGATGAATTTGAAATGTGATTATCAAAATAGTAATTTTAAAAAAAACCAAGCTTATGATCCCCAGGTTAAGAATCTAGGCTTAGGCTGATTTAGGCTGAATCTTTTATTTTACATATGAAGAATCTGAGGCCAAGAAACCTCAGGTGACTTTACCAAGGACACACAGGTGGCCATTGGACCCCTCATTCCAGGGCTTTCCCCATTATCTCACATTGCTTCTCATTCTCAGTGGAGCTATAGAGGAGAGTTATAAAAACTCTCTATAAAAACACACTGTATAATTAATAGAATTAAGAAAAACTTTCTAATTGGGTTTGATATCAATCTGATTTTGTACTTTAAAGCTCAGAGGAAAAAACACCACTAGTGTTAAACTTAGTTTTTAAAAAAGTTTTACTTTAAATCCATCTTTACTGAGAAAATCAATCTGAACTCAAAAGAATAAACTACTCAGCATTCCACTGACAAAGTCTTTTTGGACAACTATGAGATTATGCCTGTGCAGAACAATGTTAGTTGTAGAAAACATTCCTGCAACAGCTCTATAAATGTCAAAGATGTAGACAAAGCAAAGATGTCTAATGTTATAAATAGAAGAATTGGTAATTGAACGAAGATTCTGTAACAACATGAGAGATTTTTTTTTTCATTCTCTCTTGGAGCCGGTTCTTGATGCATGTTCACAAGAAGAACCGAATTACCAATAACCACCTGGAATTTTGTTCAAATTCCCCAAGAACCAGAGAAGTACAATTGAAATATTGCCACGATGCAGTCATACATTCATTAAACTAGCAACAATAGTTAAACATAATAAAATAAGGTGAAGGTGAGATGTAAAAGACCAGTGTTTTCTGATGGCATTCTGAATGAAGTGGCACAACCTTTCTGCAAAGTGATCTGACCATATAAAATTGGAGCCCCAACCTGTTCATTCCCTTTGGCTTGTTGTTTAGTCATTTCAGCCATGTCTGACTCTTCACGATCTCATTTGGGGTTTTCTTGGCAAAGATACTGAAGTGATTTGCCATTTCTTTCTCTAAAAGCATTTTACAGAAACTGAGGCAAACAGGGTTAAGTGACTTGTCCAGGATCACCCAGCTACTAAGTGTCTTAGATCAGATTTGAACTCAGGAAGATGAGCCTTCCTGACTCTAGGGCCAACACTCTATCCATTGTGCCACGTACCACTGGCTTAGTGAACCTGTTACTAGGATTGTAACGGAAGGGCATTGTTGAAAGTTTAAAAATGATCAATGTCTATAAAAATATATTTATCCAAAATACTCAGATGGATCTCCAGTCTAGTTGATATGGGTTTTCCTTCCAATGAGGGACACAGAGCTGGGCTTGGGATTGGGAAGACTTGGGTATAGGCTTGTCACTGACACATACTGACTGTATAATCCTGTGTAAGAAATGGAATCTCTTGGTGTTCCAGACGGCTCTGTAAGACCGTAAGTGGAGAAGGGGGACAAGCATTTTATTAAACATTTACTACGTACTAGACCCTGTGCCAAGTGCTTCCAAATATTATCTCATTTGGTCCTTTCAATGACCTTGCAAGGTAGGTGCTCTTCTTATCATTCCCATTTTACTGATGAGGAGGCTGAGCAAGACAGACGTTAAATGACGTTCCCAGGGAAGCACAGCTAGCTTAAGTGTCTGGGGCCAGATCTGAACTCGGGTCATTCTGATGTTAGGTTTGCTCTCTATCCCCCGTACCTCAAACTTCCTTATACAATCTAGCTGTGGCCTAGGAAGGTGCTGATCCCCCAGTAGAGAAAATTTCCTCATTAGGAACCTTCACGCCAATGAAATCACAAGACTGGACAATTCCCTTATATAACAGAGATCTTGACCCATCCAACCCTGTTCCCCCTGGGTCACTCTGGTCCATGCCTCCAGCCTCACAGATGGGAACCTTCCTAGAGCTCTGCTCACATCCCAAGGATACCAAGGAAGCAGGTCCCTTGACTCCTGTTCTCTCTATATGCTCAGCCCATCACCTTGTTCTCTTAAACATTTCTTTGACATCATCTTTTCCACCATTTCTTTGTGATCTCTTGCTTGTAATGAGTTGCAAACTTCATATTGCTATTGTCTGCCTCGTCCTTTGGGAGATCCTTAGTTTCTGTTTTTAATGATTTTTAAAAATGAGAATAATCAACATAAACCCATGGTAGACCACATTGTTTTTTTTAAGCCCTTACCTTCCATCTTGGAGTCAATACTGTGTATTGGCTTCAAGGCAGAAGGGCTAGGCAATGGGGGTCAAGTGACTTGCCCAGGGTCACACAGCTGGGAGATAGACCAAATTGCTACTATTATGCAGTTGACCAAAAGATGGGAGAGCTGTTTTGTACTGTATATTGCCTGTTGGAGAGAAAGCAAACCATTTGCTTCTATAAAGCAAAATGCTGCCTTCAATGCAGCAAAACTGCGTGGCATCTTCCTGACTTTCAGAAACCTGGAGAAGGGAGCCTTCAGCAGCCTTTCAATTGTTTTGTCTCCACTAGGCATACTTGGTCTAATCTAGTGACTTTTCACTCTGCTTTCTTGGGCAGCCCAATGTTGCAGTAGGTAGAGCACTGGGCCTGGAGTCAGGAAGATCTGAATTCAATGATGGCCTTAAATACTTACTAGTGGGGTAACCTTGGCCAAGTCACTTGACCTCAGTTTCCTCAACTGTAAAATGAGGATAATAATAGTACCTAATTCAAAGGGTTATTGTGAGGTTTAAATGAGATAACACTTGGAAAGTACTTAGAATAGTGCCTGGTACATACTTCTCCTCTTGGGTGCCATTTCTACCTTCTCTAAAACTGGTGGATAGCTTGAGTGTTCTATTGGCATCCTTATGGAGAGGATACACCTCATAGGAGAACTACAGCCAAGACCCCAGCAAGTTGGATGGACTCTCTATGGTGGCCTTGTAGGAGATCATGTATAATACTTGCCCAGGATGGGCAGCCAGGAATGGGAAGGGAAAAGTCCTGCTGATGAGATCATAGACCCTGGTGAGCATCTGATTTAACAAAGTGAATAAACACTTAAACCTATGGAAATGATGTGTCTTGGGGCCAAGGTGGTTTGGTTTCTGTATCTCCAGGGTTGAGTACTCAGTAGGTGTATAATGTTGTTGTTTGGTCATTTCAGTCATGACCGACTCTTCCAAACACCCATTTGGAGTTTTCTGGCAAAGACACTGGAGAGGTTTGCCATTTCATTCTCTAGATTATTTTACAGAGGAGGAAAGTGAGGCAAGCCAGTTTAAGTGGCTTGTACAGGGTCACAGAGATAGTGTCTGAGGCTGGATTTGAACTCAAGAAGATGGCCCAGCATTGCACCCACGACCTAGCTGCCCCGATAGTAGGTATATATAGTAAATACTTATGGACTTTAATTCAATATATTTTTGTACATTTTCTTTGTTAGTTATAAAACTTAAACTTTTTACCAGTCAAAAAATTCTTCCTAAAAATTAGGAACATCCAGAGTGTGATGGAAAGAGCTGACCCCAGTGCAAATAGCAGCCCTCCTGCTTACTGCCTATGTCACCTCGGGCCAATGTCATTTAATCTCTCTGAGCCTTGACGGGTCCATCTATAAAAGGAGGGGGATGGGTTGGAAGAATAAGTTAATGAAAAAGCATTTACTGTGTGTCAGCAGTGGGCTATAAATGGAAAAAGGGAGACAGCCTTCCTTAGCGGGCTTACTTTCTAATGGGGAGAGGTGCCCAAGGAAGGAAGCTTTGGAATGGGGAGTCCCAGGGATGGTGAGTGCAGGCCAGAGGGCAGTTTCCCAACACACCCTTTTCAGAAGCAATGGCAGTATTGATTTGACTACTGGGCTCAGGCTAAAGGGTGAAAAGTGAAGAGGGCGAGGGGAGGAGGAAGAGAAAAGAGGGAAAATAGGTAGGGGAGCAGGAAGATGGTAAGATAGCCTGGGTGGATGGCTGGGTGAATGGAATGTGAAGGTTAAATGTGGTTTGCAGCTATATTTACTAGCTATATGACCCCAGGTAAGTCATTTAACCCTATTTGCCTCAGTTTCCTCATCTGTAAAATGAGATGGAAATAGCAAACCACTTCAGTATCTTTGCAAAAAAAAACCCAAATCAGGTAAAAAAGAGTCAGATAAGACTGAACAACCCCATGGAAAAGCATCCAGGTAGGTACAATTGGCTAGGTAAGTTTGCAGGCACTTAGCCACAACAAAGACAATGGGTCCTAGGGCAGCAACACCATGGATGAGTGGATTAACTTTCCCAGGACCTAGTGGCATGGATTCTGGTGATCCAGTGCAGAGAGTGCTGGTCCAGGTCAGGGAGAAGAAGGGTGGTGAAAGCAGGCAGATGGCAAAACGGCTTAAGGGGAAGGCTGGATGCGATATGAAGGTGTGATGCATCATCTAACATAGTGTGTTCACCAGGGTTCACTCCTTTTTCCTCTCTAAGACTTTTCATATCACTGACCAATACAATGCATTAAGACCAAAACTGCAGAAGGACCACAGAGATTGGTCAGCAGTTGGTACTTACGTTATAGAGGGGGATGGTCTTCATCACTTTATACTGTTTGGTGGGGTCCATCTTATACAGGTGACGATCAGTGACAAAAATGGCTCTATCTTCCACTTTACTAAATCGATTTACCTAGGAGAAAAACAATCCAGAGAATACCCTTAGGCAGGAAGAAATGTTGTCTAAAAAACACCCAGAAGATGCAGTGAGTGGCTTTTGAGACCCTCAGACAAGAATGTCAGCAGCATTGACTGATTTAAGTCTATGGACTTCAAAAGAATCCATGAGGAGCCCTAAAATGTAAGAGATAGTTTCTACATTAATGAGATTTTACATTTGAATAGGTCAAATACAATAGTAGTAAAACATATGCCAGCATAATGAATAATTATACAGGGTGTCCCAAAAGTTTTAGTGTAGTTTTTAAGCTATTCAAGTGTATCTTTCAAGATGAAGATAATATTAAAGACACACTTTAATGCCTTAAAACTGCACTATCTTTGTCTTGAGGGAGGCTGATGCCCTAGTACTTAGCTAAGCCTAGTAATCTTTCCTTATTTCTACCCAATAAGGTCTCAGAAGGTTCAAGTGCTACTAGTTAACTTATATCTAATTGCTTATTATACCCCACCTCATCTTCAGCTTTTCTTCTACTTACTTTGTATCTCAGTTTTCTCAATAATTTTTTTTAAAAGCAAGTTGGATAAAGTGAGCTCTTGGGTCTATTTCTAGTTCTAGGATTTTAACGGTACTGCCAACAATAATTTACCAACAGACTCTTGCCCCCTTGATATACAAATCTCAATCCCACCTGACTAAGATGTTGCCTTATCCTCTCGCTAAAATAATCTAAATCCCAGCTCAAGTCCCATCTCCTCGCTGAAGATTTTCCCAATGACTCTAGAGCCACACTTAACCCCCTTTGCTGAGCTCAGACACCACTTGGAATCAGTATAACAATTTTGGTCCATGATTGTTCTTGAATTGCTTCCCAGACGTTACATTTCTTCTTAAGCTCTTTGAGGGCAGTAAAAGAGCGTCATACTCTTTTGAATGTATTAAGTGCTGGTACTCAATGATAAGATGTTGACTGGTCCTAATGCTACTTCTCTCCTCACACCCTCTGGGATTTTCAGGAGCTCTTGCATCTCCCTCCCCAGTTCTGAGCCTACGATTTGGCTGCCCTCCGATGATGGGGGAAGGACCAAAAAATTCCCAAGGGCTGGAGGGAAGAACCCCGAGAGGGTAATGTCTGCAGTGCCACTTATCCAGCTTGGTCTCAGACCAGAGCTTCACCTTTGGATTAATAGAAGGGAACACTGGATTTGTAGCTTTTAATTAGTAATGCCACAGCTCCACTTTATTACTGTAGCTAATTGAGATATGAGTATACAGCTGTTCACAAGTGGCCTGGGAATTTGTGGAGAATGACTTATTTATTTAGCCCCCCAGAGAGTTGGAAGTTATTTGTATTAATTCATTTTACCATATATTTAAAAGCTTCCTCCTGTGAGGAGAGGATGGGCTAGGTGCTGAAGCTGGTGCAAAGATTAGATATCTTTACCTGGGGGCCTGCCTTCAAGGATCTTATAGTCTATTAGGCAGACATAACACAGGCACAAACAACCATCGTTTGAGAACCTTCAAACCACCTTATTTATAATGGAGTGCTTGCTGCCTGCTTCTTCTTTCTTCCCCAAATCTGCTAGATTTGCAATACCATCTTCCCACAATTAATCAAGTCATAGTGATGGTGCATTGTTGTTTCTGTAAGGTACTAATAATATTGAGAACTGCCAGTCTACTGCAGCCACATTTTCTTTTTAAGGATTTAGAAATTTCCACGGAAAAAACGGACGGGGCCAACAATGCAAAAAGCAACAGGCCTTTACTACAGGAGACATTTTGTCCCCTCTAAGGGAAGGCATCTGAAGTAGAGGCTGGAGCAAGAGAAGACAAGGCAAGGATATACGATTACCCAGGAGACCAGGATCCAGCCAGATACCTTGAGGGCTATCTATAATATGCAGTAATCATAGGGGAAGTCTGGGCAATGGATGAAAGGCTATAGCAGGAAAGGGATCAGGACACAGTATCCAATCTATACTAGGCACTCAATTTTCCTCTCAGTTTGTTGCATGTACCCCAGACTTGTCCTATACAAAATTTCTCACTGATGTGGAAGAGGGTCAGACGTTTAAAGGAAGGGACAGTCTGGTTTTCTCATATCTAATGTCACAGACAGGTGGTAGCTAGAAGTGTCCACCAAAGAGAATTTAGTTGTGGGGTAAGGAGGTACTAACAGAGGGGACAGGATACTATGGGCAAGAATTAATAGAACTAAAAAAATAAAAAAAAATCTCTAAAACCAGAAGTTTTTTTTTAAGCTTAAATTTTTTGATCATTTTTAATCTTTGGAAAAATTATTTCTTAAAACATATCTTTTGGGGCAGCTGGGTAGCTCAGTGGATTGAGAGCCAGGCCTAGAGACGGGAGGTCCTAGGTTCAAATCTGGCCTCAGACACTTCCCAGCTGTGTGACCCTGGGCAAGTCACTTGACCCCCATTGCCTACCCTTACCACTCTTCCACCAAGGAACTAATACACAGAAGTTAAGGGTTTAAAAAATATTAAAAAAAACAACATATCTTTTGGCTTATTAGGCCTAACTTAAGTCAAGCTACAAGCCCTGGCTAATTTGATATATTAAGGTTAAAAATCAATGTAACTTAAAAACTCTTTCAGATTTGAGAAAGGGAGATCATTTTACAGAATCAAGATTCCTTTCAGTAACATTGCTGCTTGCTCAAGTGTAAAAAGACCTTTGAATTACCTGAATCATCCATGATCTCCTCTAGATAAGCTTGCTGTGAAAAAAAAAACCCCAACCAAAACCTGATGGAGGGCTGTGCTTTTCAGGATGATGGAGTTTCTGGAAAGACCAAGACTTTTCAAACTTCTAAGATGCTTTTTTACCTTGAAAGAACTACATGCCTAGATGTCTTTAGTAATTGTTCTCTGTCTACAAAAGGTAACTTTACATTCTATCTTTAAGGAGAACCCATTTCCATTCCATAAAAAGATATCTTTTTTTTTTCTTACTCCAAATCAGTGATGTTTACCATTTTGTTTTTGAGACATCTGAGTGCTATTTCCCTTTTCACATGTAAAATGAGAGAACTAGTCTACAGTTTTCCCAGTTTGAAATACCATAAATCTAGAAAAGGAGAGTCTAAAGAGGGAAAGAGGGCAGTGTGGACCAGTTGAAAGAATACTGGATTTGGGATAGAAGGACCCGAATTTGAATTCTATCTCTATCAGTTATTATCTGTGCTCTTTTTTCAATGACCCTCTCTGGGCTTTAGGATCATAGATCTTAAAATAGGACCTCAAAGGCCATCTGATATGACTTCTTCATTTCATAGAAGAGGAAACTGAGGATCAAAGAAGGTAAGTAACTGGGGCCAAGGTCACACAATAGCAAGTGGAAGACTTGAATTTTAGTCCACTGCCTTCAAATTCAGTGCTCTTTCCATGAACCATCTTAGTTTCCTCGTTTGTAAAACAAGATGTTTCACTATATGATGTCTAAGGTCTTTTTCACATCTGAAAGAGAAAATCTGATGACTCTCTAGGGCACCAGAGAAGGCAAGATGGAAGAGGTGTTGCATAGGTACTCAACAGTCATGGATTGAAGTTCAAAGATGAGAGAGGCCATTCTGGCAACAGTTTGACCAAATGCATGGAGGATTGCAATGTGTGTATATGGCAGGTGGGAGTCCAATCAAAGTTATAGTAGATCATACAGAGCATATTGGGCAGTGTTATATCAGCTAGAGTTGGAAAAGAAGCTGCCCAGGTTCCTGATGGCCAAGTCTGATGACCATGGGCACACCATCTCTCCTTTCAATAAACTCCAGTGGTTTCCTATTGCTTCTAGGATCAAATATAAGCCCCTTTGTTTGACATGTAAAGCCCTTCATAACCTGGTCAATTCTTACCTTTCTAGTCTTCCTAAGTCCCTTCCCCTTGTACTTTGTGACCCAGTGACACTGATCTCATTAGTGCTCCTTGCACAAGAAACTCCATCTCCCAATTTGGGAATTTTCACTGGCTGCCCCTTATGTCTGGAATTCTCTGCCTCTTCAACTTTACTGCCTGGCTTCTCTGGCTTCCTTCAAGTCCCAGTTAAAATCCAATCTTCCACAAGAAGCTTTTCCAAACTCACTTAAAGCTAGTACCTTCCCTTTGCTGGTTATCTCTAATTTGGTCTAATTCGTATGGAGTTTTTGCATTCTATCTCTTCTATTCAGACTGTGATCTTCTGGAGAACCATAGCTCCTCCTTTTATATTCTCTTTGCTTAGCACAGTGTCTGGAATAGGGTGGGTAGGCACTTAATAAATGCTTTGTTGACTTGACAAATCATTTCTTTTTATACGAAATTAGACATTTAAAAAATGAGTACCTATTTTAGTGTTTGGGTTTTTCAAGGGCTGTTCCTATCTTATTGCAACTGCCAGTTAAAACCGAGATCCATTTTATTATTAAGAATTATTGCATTAATGCATTGCTGGTGGAGCTGTGAACTGATCCAACCATTCTGGCTGGCAATTTGGAATTATGCTCAAAGGGCTATAAAAGAATGCCTGCCCTTTGATCCAGCCATAGCATTGTTGGGTTTGTACCCCAAAGAGATCATAGATAAATAGACTTGTACGAAAATATTTATAGCTGCGCTTTTTGTAGTGGCAAAAAACTGGAAAATGAGGGGATGCCCTTCAATTGGGGAATGGCTGAACAAATTGTGGTATATGCTGGTGATGGAATACTATTGTGCTAAAAGGAATAATAAAGTGGAGGAATTCCAGGTGAACTGGAAAGACCTCCAGGAACTGATGCAGAGCGAATGGAGCAGATCCAGGAGAACACTGTACACAGAGACTGACATACTGTGGTAAAATCGAATGTAATGGACTTCTGTACCAGCAGCAATGCAATGACACAAGACAGCTCTGAGGGATTTATGGTAAAGATGCTACCCACGTTCAGAGGAAGGACTGCAGGAGAGGAAACATATAAGAAAAACAACTGCTTGAACGCATGGGTCGGGGTGGACATGATTGGGGATGTGGACTAGAAACAACCACACCAATGCAACTAACAACGATATAGAAATGGGCCCCGAACAAGGACACATGTTACAACCAGTGGAAATGTGCATCAGCCATGGGTGAGGGGAGAGTGGGGGGGTGAAGGGGAAAATAGGGGTATGAAGCATGTAATCAGGTTAAAAATGAATATTAATAAATGTATAAAAATAAAAAAATAAAAAAAGAATTATTGATATTTTTGATTATTAAGAATTTCACCCACTAGCGAAATCATGACATTTTATGAATTGGTGGCTTTTCTTTTTGTGCTTCTTTCTTCCTACTTACATGCTGTAATGATCAGGAAAATGTAGTTTTCATATAATTGATATTCACAGAAGGTATAGCTTTCATGTTGACTATGCATTCTCAAAGCAGAGCTAGTCCATAGCAAACATTTGCCAATTTGGTAGACCTGATGTGAGGACACTCTTTGCTTTCAATGGTGAGACAGAACATTCTGCATCTGATACATGGCTTTATGAAATTGATGTAGCAAAACTGGAATTTGGTAAATATTACTGAAGATTCTTCTAAGGGAAACATTAAAATTCTGCAACTTGAGAGTTTTAAAGAAGTGCATTCCAAAGCTATACTCTAATGTATAAATTCTGTAAGATCAAGGGATTCTTGAAATCACAAGGAAGTCTTGTTCCTAGGAGACAGAAATAGCTACAAGGCATTTTATAATTCATTAGGTACTTGCTGGTTTGGATGATACAATCATGTATTTGGGGAATTTTTTAGCTAAGGCAATTAGCCTTCAAAACTTCAAACCATTTACATAGAATGTTTTGCAGATGAGACAAATCATACTATTTGAGGTGAAAGGGAGAATAGGAGATGGAAAAAACTGTAAAGTTCCAAAATAAGGAGAAAAAAGAAGCAGGTGCAAATTGTTTCAGTTGTAATAAGGGGAATAAATGTTCCTAGGTAAGAACAAATAATTGCTGGCTAGCAAATGGGAAAATACCAACAGGGATCAAAGGGTCCAATGCTACAGATTTGTAGCTAATGGAGAAGTTCTCACATTCACAGGTAAAATGCAGAATCAGTGTTACATTCAATGACTTTTGATGTGAGGATAACTATAACTCATACGGAATCTCTTATAGAGCTGTTGGTTGAATATTGGTAGCAGGGAATGAGAGGGAATTCGAGAACTGGAAGAATTTGAGAATTGAATTTTAGATACTATCTAGCACATTTATATCCTTTGCTATTATTGTGCCATGGTTTCCTTTGACAATCTGGTGATACCTATTGCTCCTTCTCAGAATCATGTTTTCAAATGCATTAAACACACAGGATTACACAGGAAACCAATTATGCTGAAACAGTTGTCAAAATAATCATTTTTTTTAAACCCTTAATTTCGGTGTATTGTCTCATAGGTGGAAGAGTGGTAAGGGTGGGCAATGGGGGTCAAGTGACTTGTCCAGGGTCACACAGCTGGGAAGTGGCTGAGGCCGGGTTTGAACCTAGGACCTCCTGTCTCTAGGCCTGACTCTCACTCCACTGAGCTACCCAGCTGCCCCAAAATAATCATTTTTAAAACCCAAGTTCATAGATGTGAGGTTAAGAATCTCTGATCTAGTCGAACCACCTCATGTTAATAAGATGGGAAAACTGAGGCCCAGAGAGGTTAAATAACTTGTTTTAAGGTCACATAAAAAATAGAAATGGGATTTAAAGCAAGAGCCTCTGACAGCAATAGTAGTCTTTTTTTAAAAATTCAGAAAATTAGCATTCATTTAAAAATTTTCCATATGATTATTTATGGTTTTGCCTTCTTCTGGAAACTGTTCATATCCTTTGACTATTTATCAATTGGGGAATGGTTCTTATTTTTATAAATGATTCAGTTTTTTTATATATTTGAGAAATTACCTTTATCAGAGAAATTTGCTACAAAGTTCCCCCCCCCCCATTTTCCTGCTCTTTCTAATTTTGGTTAGGTTGGTTTGGTTTTTGCAAATCCTTCTTAATTTAATATATAATAAAATTTATCCATTTTACTTCCCAGGATCCTCTGTATCTCTTATTTGGTCATAGACTACACCCTTATCCATATATCTGAGAGGTAACTTTTTCCATGCTCCTCTAATGTATTTATGATATCACTATGTTTAAATGATGTACCCATTTTGATAGGTGATCTATGCGTAGTTTCTGCCAGACTGCTTTCCAGTTTTCCCAGAAATTTTTTGTCAAAAAGTGAATTTCTGCTCCTAATCTTGGATCTTTGGGTTTATCAAAGAGAAGATTACTAATGTCATTTACTACTATTTATTCTATAACCAATTTATTCAACTAATCCATGACTCTATTTCTTAGGCAGTATCAGATTATCTAGATCAGTGATGGGCAAACTATGGCCCGGCCTGTGGGCCAGATGTGGCCCCCTGAAATGTTCTATCCCACAGCGAGACATTATTCCCAATCTGACAAATACAACGAGTAGGATACAATACAATGAAACTTGGAAAGAGTTGTCTTAGAAACTGACAGATGAGCATTTCCTTTCCTTTGGTCCCTTCTTTAAAAAGTTTGCCCATCACTGGTCTAGAGTGATTACCTCTTTGTAAGATGGTTTGAAATTTGGTATTGCAGGGCCACCTTCCTTCATATTTGTTTCTTTAATTACTTTATATTATTGATCTTTTGTTCTTTCAGAAGAATTTTGCTATTTTTTTTCTAGTTTCATAAAATAGTTCATTGATAGTATGACTGTCCTGGTACTGAATAAGTAAATTTAGATAGATTTATTGTCTGTGTTATATTAATACAAATGCTAATTAATATTTCTCCGATCATTTTGTAATTGTGTTCATAAGTTCCTGGTTGTGTCTTAGCAAGTAGCCTCCCAAATATTTTATACCGTCTACAGTTGTTTTAAATGGAAATCTCTTTCTATCTCTTCCTGAAATTAATGTGTATTTATTTTTTATCCTGTAACTTTGCTAAAGTGATAATGGTTTAGCTAGTTTTTTAGTGGATTCTCTAGGGTTCTTTCAGTGTGCCAACCTATCATCTTCAAAGGGTGAAAGTTTTATTTCCTTATTACCTATTCTTATTTCTTTAATTTCTTTTTCTTCTTTCATTGCTATAATCAACTTTCCTAGGAAAATACTTAATAGTGATGGTGATAAAGGACAACCTAAGGAATGCTGGGCTTTTCCATAAGACTTACTGCTGAAACCTCTTTTATGTGTGTTATCTCCCCCTATTAGAATGGGGGCTCATTGAGAGCAAGGCTTGTCTTGTCTTTCTGTTTTCGTCTCAGGGCTTAGCAGAGTGTTTTAGAGGCAGCAAGTGATAAGTAAATGTTGATTCATTCATTTGTTTGTGCCTAGATGCCCAGCTTGCCTCTCCTTTCTATTACCAATTCTATATGGCCTCGTTTCTTTGTCTCCAAGGTCCTGATACTACTGTTTCACCAAGTAGTTAGTCTTTTCTATGTGTACTGAAATGGTCAGAATTGGACCTAGAGTAGCAGCATCCCTCTTCCCCCTGCACCTCCATTATGTTATCTGCTGAGAAATAAAATTGTCAGTAGGACAATCAAAAAACCATCTACTTTAAGCAACATGGGACCTCCAGTCCAAGTCCAGGGGTAGTTGAAGCCCCTATCAATGCTCGATCATTTGTCTTTGTGCCACATTTCTGTACCTGGAATTCAGCATCAAATGCTCCATTTTAGTGGCCAGTCATAAAAGATTTCCCATCACAATGATTCCTCTATTTTCCCTTTTTTACTCTTTCTCCTTTGTCCGCCAACCTATTTCTCCTGTCAAGTTTGTGGATTTCACAAAGAGATATAGCAAATATGACTTTTGATACTGACTCAGTATATCCCAATTTAGGTTCTTTAGAGCAATAACTACCTTTTTTTGTAAGAGATCTCTCTGGAAGTCTGGCGAAACCTCTCTCAGAATAAATTTTTTTTTAAACCCTTACCTTCCATCTTGGAGTCAATACTGTGTATTGGCTCCAAGGCAGAAGAGTGGTAAGGGTAGGCAATGGGGGTCAAGTGACTTGCTCAAAGTCACAGGGCTGGGAAGTGTCTGAGGCCAGATTTGAACCTGGGACCTCCCGCCTCTAGGCCTGGTTCTCAGTTCACTGAGCTACCCAGTTGCCCCCTCTCAGAATAATTTGAGAAAAAATACATATTATTAAAAAATGAAGCCAATTATATTGAAATATAATTGCCCACATTTAAAAAAAATGACAAATTTTCATGGACTCACCCAGTTAAATTAAGCCCTGTTCTAAGGTTACAAAGTCAACAAACTCTTTTTCTACCTTTCCTTACCTTGCGGACATGGCAGGAAAACAGAACATTCATGTATTTGTCCTTCCGCTTCAGTTCATTGGCAACAGGGACAAAAGTGCCTGTGGTCTGAGGAGTGTCTGGTTTCTGAAAAGCAAAGTCAAGAAGGGAGGATAAGCTAAGCTGGAGATGCATGCGCGGATGGGTAGAGATAGCCCAGCCATGGGGTTCGTAATGACTCACAAAAGATTTACTACTAATAAAATTTATTGCACAAAAAATGATTTCTATAGATATTCTTCTTTGCAACGATATTCATGCCATTTCACACATGTCTCTTTTTGGTCTTCCTACGTAGACTCTAAACTCTGCAAAAGTTGGTAGAAGTCCAAGTTCAGAGAGGTCCTTAACCTTGTCTGTGTCATAAACCCTTTGGGCAGTCTGGACAAATCTATGGACTTCTTTTCAGAATCTTTTTTTTCACTAACCACAATTAAATTTATCATTCTTTTAATTTTGTTCAAATGTAATTGGAAAACATGAAAAAAATACCATAGAACAAAATTGAAAGAATGCTAAGTTGTGGTTACTGAAAAGTAAATATGTAATTTTTTCATCAGAGTTCATAGACTCTATGAAATCTGTTCACAGATCCAGGCCAACAATCCTTGTTTTAGGCAAATAGAGAAAGAGAATGAGACTAGGGAGAAGATCAGAAGCCACAGATGAAGATATTTATTTGGGGAGAATAATCTACATACAAGTTATAGTTGAAAGAGAGAAAGAAGACTCCCCAAAGAAGTAAATAAAGAGGGAGAAGAGTAAGGGGATCATTGACTAGACTCTGAAGAGTACTGCATATGCATGTGCCACAGTTATCAATTTTTTTAGGGGATAAACCTGAAGGAGTTTCCAAATACATTAGGTTGGAGTGTCCATTAACTTGGTAAATTTTCCTTTTTTAGGAAAATCTGTTATTTTAAGTTATGTATTGAGTTATATATATATATGTGTATATATATATAAGTTTTAAGTTATTTTCTCTCAACAGTTTCTAAGGGACAAATTGTGCATCTATATGTGTGTGGGTGCATGAGACGATGTACAGAAAAATAGTAGAATTCAAATTAAGTCTCTGTACTCACTGATGCAAGGTAATTTCCTTCCCAGGCTCTCTGTAGGCCAAGGTCAGCTCTATGGCCTTTTAACATTTCCATGGCAGCAACCTTTGCCCTGACCTGGGGCAAGTCTGCAGGGGGTATGCTCCGGATAAGTTGTGTTGCTCTCCATCTATAAGAAAATCAGAAAATCTGGAATACATATCACACTGGTATATCTCCATGGTCTTAGGCAAGATCTTTCCATTCTTGGAACACTTAAATTTCATATTCATAGGTAAGTCAAAGATATCTGTGTTCTTCTTATTCTGAAAAAAAGAATGCTAGATGCTCCCTTGAAACTACCCAGTTGGAGTCAACAAGTATTTATCAATTATTTACTGGGTTCAAGATATTGCCTTTGCCCTTAAAGAGTTCACTGTCTAGAAAGGAAAATGATGTGCATAAATAAATGATATAAGCCATAATGAGAAAAGGGCAAAAGGAGGGATTGAATGGAGAGCCATGAGATTGGGAGAAGGAAGTCTTATCTAAGTGGTGAAATTA
Source organism: Gracilinanus agilis (assembly GCF_016433145.1). Classification (NCBI taxonomy): domain Eukaryota; kingdom Metazoa; phylum Chordata; class Mammalia; order Didelphimorphia; family Didelphidae; genus Gracilinanus; species Gracilinanus agilis. Next base: position 482,930,685 of record NC_058133.1, on the reverse strand, counting down.
GGGAAAATTTCATAGTAGAAATGGTAGAACTAGATCTCAAAAGCAGAGAAGGATTTTAACAGGCAGAGATAGAGAGGGAACCCTGCGCAGAAATGGGGGAAAAGAGACCCAAATGCACAGAAAGAGTAGAGACTGTTCAGGATTGGGGAATGCCTCATAGTCTGGTGTGGCCAAGTGATGGAGGATATGATAAGGCATAGAGTGAAGTGAGGCCACAAAAGTATGTTGGAGGCATATGAATATCACAGAAAGGAGTTTGTATTTAACTCTGTGGGAGATGGAGGGCCATAGAAGGTCTTGGATCAAGAGTGATGTGATCAGCCATACATTGGGAGCATTGTGATGGAGAGAGAGAAAAATGGCAGGAAAGACAAATGAGGAAGCTGATAGAATGGTCCATGTAAGAGGTAAGACAAGGATGATTCAGGAGAGGGGCAATGAAAAAGCTGGGAAAAGACGTAATTGCCAAATGATAGGTACGAACTGAGGACTCTGGGATTTCAAAGGAGTAGGAGATTCTATAAACAAATGTTTATGTGAAAATGGTTATGTTGCTTAAGGCTTGAGTATCTGGGATGGAATAAGTATTTGGTCAGCAGCATAAGGCCTCTGACAGTATTTATAATGGAATGATAGGTTGAGAAGGGACTCTAAGAGATAATGAATACAACTCTCTCATTTTGTAGTCAAGAAAACCAGAGCTTAGAGATTATATGTGACTTGCCATGGGTTACATGTCTAGCAGATGTCTGTGGCAGGACTTGAACTCATGATCTTGACTCTAAGTCAAGCTCTATTCACTGAATTACCAATCCAATTGCTTTGCTTGGTGCACAGAAACTTCTGACATACTTAAGGGATATCACATTGTTCCTATTGCTTAGACAAGAGGAAAACAGAAAATCTTGGTAGAAGCTTCCATATATAATAAGCCTTTTATTTTTACTTTTTTCTGGGTTATACACAGGTTTTCATATATCATAAAACCAAAATTCCAAAACATATGCCCAAATAAATAGGTGAAAAATCTATGCGTCCATCTGCATTCTGACTCCACCAGTTCTTTTTCTGGAGATGGATAGCATTCTTTCTCAAAAGTCCCTCAGAATTGTCCTGGATCATTGTACTGATAGTAGCTAAGTCTATCATAGTTGATCATTTCATAATATTGTTACTGTGTACGATGTTTTTCCAGTTCTGTAATAAGCCCGTTTTAGTCACATTTCTTTTTCAGGTTTCTCCAGGTCCAATTCTCTTAAAAAAAGACAGTGCCCTTGGGGTGCAGAGCCTCTAGCTCCATTATAGTCACTTTGGATACTATCTCTTGGATAGGGATTGAATGAGATCAAGGAGGTCCTGGGGAGTGGCTTTGGGTGGCTTAGAGCAACATAGGTTGGCCAGAAGGTCCCTCGCACTTTGAGAAAGCTTCTGAGCTCTCGACACAAGACAGGTGACCTGGAAAACTGTCACCTAAGAGTTGTTTCTCTCACAACGGAAACCATTTCCAGAAGAAATGAGAGCCAGTGCTCATTTCTGTCCCTTTCTTCTCATCAGGCAAGATGGAGCTAAATGCTCCATATCTGGAGAGTTTACATTTAGTGGGTTCCTTTTTCAGAATGAGGCTAGCTGTCCTCATTGCCTCGAGAGTATTCTATGGCTTCGTAACATAATGGATGCATTCTGGAGGCACCATGACTTTTCAGCTTTAGTCACCCTACTGTAAGAAGGGCACCATTGTGATTTCTCTTCTTTAGGGACTATTAGAGGTGGTGCCAAGCCATGTCTTGGTTACCCTCTAATCAAGTTATGACATCAGAGACAGAAACCACAGGAAATGGAAGATTCTTCCATGCTATGTATTTGGATCAGAGTGAACAAAACACTAGTGAAGAGGAATCTGAAAGATGACTTTTGTATTGGAAGAATTTGGGAACAAAATGTTGAAAATTCCTTTCTGCTTAACTAATGCTTTAGATTAGGGACTAGGCTTCTGGGGACCTAATCTTAGATTCAGAAACATTCTACAGAGGAAAGTAATTAAAGGAGCCAAGAGGCAACAGTCATATTTTCAAAGGAATAGATGAGAAACACTTAACAGATCAAGAATCAGTCTTTATTTTTTTTTTGAGGCTTGGTTGTTTTATTCATATTTCCTCTAATACAACACTAGCTCCTTTATTTCCTAAAAAACTAAGGAATGGTCTGGTGTTCACAGTAAATACTCATTTCCTTCAGGAAAAATATTCTATACTGTTGCCCCTAATTAAATTAATTTGACCTTGTGACAGAGGTGATGGACTCATGCAAAATAAGAATAAAAAATGCATTTTTGGATGTGGAAATGTTTTGTTTGACTGTGTCTTTGTGATACAGGGGACTCCTCCCTCCCTTTCTCTTCCTTTCTCTCCCTCCTCTCTCCCTCCTCCGCTTCTTTCCTAGTGGTTAGAGGGAGGTGGGAGGAGAAAAAATTAATGCTTGATCATTATAAAAATAATAGGCTACAAAGGCATTCATAAGCAACAATAACATAAATTCGCAGACCATTTTCCTCAAAACAATTCAATGAGATAGGTAGTACAAGTGTTATAATCCCCATTTTTAACCATTGGGGAAACTGAAGGTCCAAATATTAAATGACTTGCCTAAGGTGATATAACTAGCAAATGCTGGAGCCTGCACTCAAGCCTGTGTCCCGGCTGCAAGTCGAGGGCGTTCTCCACTAGTCTACATGATAAACACCTTTTTTTGTTTGTTTGTTAGGATATTTTATTTCCCCAATTACATGTAGTAACAATTTTCCACATAAGAATTCTGATATTATAAGATCCAAATTGTCCCCCTCCTTTCCTTCCCTCCCCCTTCCTAGAGATAATATGGAATTTGATCTGGGTTATACATATTATAAACATCAAAAGACTTGTACAGGACATTCATGAATTAGACATGTTATTGCTTGCAGGGGGCTTCTCAGTCCTGTATGTAGTTATGATGGAACCACTTTAAATCTATTTTTTATTTTAAACAATCTTGCTTAAATGTTGTAGTTTATTATATCCGTTTCTGTTTTATGCTGATGGTTCCTTTAACGTGCAACTGAGGCATTTTGTATTTGAAGCAAGACCATTAGAGGAATAAAAAATTACTTTATGTAAATAAAATCCAACCTGAGCAGCAGCTTCCAGGGGAGAAAAATGAACAGAGGGAGAAAACAAGAAGAGTGAAATGGAAAGATTTCAAGAGTGGGGCAGAAGAGTCCCAAAGCCCATCATCCTCTTAGTGGGCTAACAGCGGAACATAGCTCTCTTGCCTTCTCTTTCTTCTTCTTCCACGTGTTTAATTCAATTTTTTCCAATTCAACAAACATTTTCAAATGTTCGTTCTGTATAAGGCATTGTGACAGTAAGAGCTCAGGGACCAGAGAGGCTAAAAGGCAAACTAAGGCCCTCCCTAGGATGAGTTCAAACACATTAAGCGAGATGAATAGGCTGCCTATGGCTGAAACTGAGATAAGCAATCCCAGAGTGCTCTCAGTTAAATGTGAAGGCTGAGGATAAACCTCCAGAAAGGAGGCTTTTTGATTTGAGGCTAAAATTCACAGTAATCTGATGAATAAAAAGTTCAAGATTAGTGAGGAGAGTCCCAAATTGTATTTACAAATGCTTCTCTTTAAAATGTTTGTGCTAAAAAAAAAAATCTCTATGTTCACTCATGTGATTTCAATTTTTCTATTTTAGACAAGAGTTTGAATTCTGCTAATAAGCTAAGGTAGGGGGAAGCCTATTAACCTTCTCTTACCCGGATACAAATGGAATCTGATGGACATGCCATGCCACTGCCACCTGGTGGTAGGATATCTAAATTCCAGGTACAGGTACAGGTTCTAAGTGGACCTCCTTCTTGTAATGATCCAAATATTGATTAAGTCCCTACTCTATGTAATAGCGGATAGAGTGCTGGGCCTGGAGCCAGAAAAACTCATCTTCCGGAGTTCACATCTGGCCGCAGACACTTACTAGTTGACCTTGGGCAAGTCATTTAATGCTGTCTGCCTCTTGATCTGGCAAATGAGCTGGAGAAGGAAATGACAAACCCCTCCAGTGCCTTTGCCAAGAAAAACCCCAGTGAGGACCCAGAGTCAGAGAGGACCAAAACAAGTGAAAAACAACTGCAATATAGGATTTTTGGCATTGTGGATTTTATATGTGATATGTAATTTATACATGCATATTGTTAGATATACACATATGTGATCAAATGCACACATGTGCATATACATAGTATGTACACATGTATTATATGTGTGCATACATGCAACATACTCAGTACCAAGAACTATAGGAAATGCCAAGATAAAGAAAAAGGTGTTTCTGCCAACAGGTAGAGTACCTGAATCTGATAAATTGCCAGAAAGTGACAACTGGTCAACAATCAACTGTGCCTAATTCAGCAGCTACTTAGCATCAAACAGTATGCTAGGGGCGGGGGTTAGGAATACAAAAATGCACTGACCCAAGGGAAACACGTCTACTCATTATTAATAGCTACCAAATACATTCAAAGTAGAGCAAAGTATCCCAGAAGGGACAAGTGGCTGGGAGATCCAGGGAAGGTCTCATGAATGCCAGAGTTCCTGAAGGAAGCTGGGGACTTCAAGGGGGTGCAGAATTGCATTCCCAGGCATGGAGAGTTCTTTTTTTAGGAGATGGAGTATTGAATGTGAGGGACAGCAAGAAAGTCTGCCAGGGTAGACTGTCAAGTGTGTGAAAGGAAGTAATGACTAATAAGCATGAAAGAGTAGACTGAGGCCAGACTGTGAAGGGCTCTGAATTATAAACAGTGGAGTTTATATTTTATCCTGGAGACAACCAGGAGAGACAAGTTTCATGAGCAGGAGAGTGATTTGATTTGATCTGTGCTTTAGGAATATCAAATTCTACTCAGATACTTCCTAGCTGTGTGACCCTGGACAAGTCACTTAACCCCCATTGTCTAGCCCTTACCATTCTTTTGCCTTAGAACCAATACACAGTATTGATTCTAAAAGAGAAGGTACAAGTTTAAAAGAAAAAAAGGAAAATCACTGGCAGCACTGTCAAGGATGTGCTGGAAAGAGGCACGCATGCCAATTAAGACATTTTTTTCCATAGTCAAGGTAGGAGATGATGAGGGAGCCTGAACTAGAATGTGGCTATGTAACTAGGTAACTAGGAGGTGAGAGATGGAAGAAATACAATGGAAGAAGAATAGACAAGCCTTGGTAATGGTTTAATGATTTAGAACAAGAACCAGTGGGTGACCATGAGGTCATAAACATTGGAGTGGCGTCCTTAACAGAAACAGGAAAGTTTGGAATGAAGATTTTTTTTTTTTGGTGGAGTTAGGGGAATAATGGGTTCTACTTTAGATAATAGATTGAGTTTGAACTGCCCATAGTTAGAAGGTGGGAAACAGATGAGAATCCATTAAAAGAGACTGGGAGAAGTATTGAGAGAGAGAGAGAGTGGTATCACAAAAACCCAGAGAGGAAAGAGTATTTAGTATGGCAGATAGTGAAAAATGCTGCCAAGGGCTCTCAAAGTACAAGGGCTGAGAGAAAAAACCCAACTTAACATTTGACTTAGTAATTAAAAGATCATTGGGAACTCTAAAGAGAAGTTTTAATTTTGTAACAAAGAATCCAGATTGTAAAGGGCTTAGAAGTGAGTCATAGGAGAGAAAGGAGAAATAAGTGTAGCTTTTTTGCTGGGAGTTTGGACGGATACAAAGGGAGGAGAGATAAAAGGCAATATCTTGAGGGGATGCTGGGATAAAAAGTATGTTTTTTTTTAAAGAATAGATAAGGGGCAGCTGGGTAGCTCAGTGGATTGAGAGTCAGGCCTAGAGATGGGAGGTCCTAGATTCAAATCCGGCCAAATTACAATTATACATTTTTGTTATTTAATCTACAAATATCACAAAATTATGTTTTTTTTTTTTCTCAAAGTGACACACCACCTGAGTTATGCTCAGTTTTTTGGTGAATTTTGACACACCAGGCTCAAAAGGTTGCCCATCACTGGCCTAGTCCTTACCACTCTTCTGCTTTGGAACCAATTCTTAGTATTGGTTCCAAGATGGAAGGTAAGGGTTCATGAGAGAATGAGAGGGAGAGAAACAAAGTGAAAGGCAGACAGATAGACAGACAGATTCAAAGGGAGACAGAGACAAGGAGACAGCGACACACAGAGAGAGACAGAGACGAAGGAAAAGACAGAGAGAGACACGCAGAGACAGAGAGAGAGACAGAAAAAGAGAGAGAGATAAGGGCCATCTTTTCATCTAAGAAGTTTGGAGTAAAAGAATAGACAATGGGGGATGATGTCAAAGGTTTCTGATATTTAGAGAATAAAAGACTGATATGAATAATATCTATTTTTTCAGTAAAGTATGAAATAAGGCCTTTGCTTGGGGAGGATAAAGTGGGATGGGATGGGAAGGGATGAGAGGTTTTAGGAGAGAAGAGGATTTTTGGAGCAGTCATAGTGGGGAATGTGATGTAATTGGGGAGACTTGTTTACTCCAGGGAGAGCCTAGTTAAGATTAGATAATATATATGTAGTAGACTTGGCTAGTATGACGACATGATATTCATCAGCTTTATCATCAAGCATTACTGAGTGGAAGTAGAAAATGAAGAGCTTGAGGGTAAAACAGGACTAAGGTTTGCCAAGGCATGAGCACTGACAGGACACGAGGACAAGGCTCTCAAGTGAGTAGAAGATTATAAAGTGGAACTGGTTAGTCCCAGAAAATATTTCAGAGCAATGTCAGCTTTATCATTCATCATCTACAAAACATACTTTGGTTCATCATCACTTAAAAATTAAAAAAAAAATTTAAACCCTTACCTTCCATCTTAAAATCAATACTGGGTATTGGTTCCAAGGAAAAAGGGCAATAAGGGCTGGGCAATGGGGGTCAAGAGACTTGTCCAGGGTTACACAGCTAGAAGTGTCAGAGGTTAGATTTGAACCCAGGACCTCCCATCTCTAGGTCTGGTTCTCAATCCATTGAGCCACCTAGCTGCCCATGGTTGTCATTACTTTTGTATGTTATAGGACACAAAGCAAAGACAGCTCTTTTGCTTTAGAAGACGAGACCTGGATTGATGTAAAAAACTGTACCAATAATGTTCCTACCTCTGGTAAATTGACTTTAGGGCTTCTTCAAAGCGATGCAGAACTTTAGGAGGAGTTGGCCACTTCACGTGCTTCCCATAGTCCTTCATGTTCTCCACACCCTGCAAACGTCTGTTGACCTCTTGGATGTACGACTTGACTTTGTAACGTCGATGGTACCTGATGATGGTCAGAGCAGCCTTTGTTCTCTTGTATTTGATTCGGGCGATGGTGCCCCTCCACACCTTTATACGCAACAGAAGGAAAAGCGAAAAAGAAGAAAAGTTGTCCATTTGGTAGTGGCTCGCTTTGAAGTTAAAAAGGCATATTCAAGTCCTCCCCAGAACATCACACAGCCATTATCTGGCATATAGCTTTTGTGGAGGAGTAAAAGTGAGAGATTAGCTTTGGGAAATGGAAATGTAAGAAATTCAGTCAATTCTCAATTAGTCATCTAAATCACAGGAGTAGGGGGTGGAGAGGGGAGAGACTGGTACCAAGAAGCCAAAATTAATTTATATTTATCTTCGGAATGTGTCTTTCTTCTAACGCTTGAATCTGAGTGCTTCTGATTTCCTAAGGTTGCATAATATGTACTTAAAATAGAATAATGAGAATTATGAGATTATGCTGTGGATTCAGGAAGAACTTGAAAGGCTTTTCTAATAGACCCTCTATTTAGAGCGAATCAATCAATTAGCAAACACTGAGTGGGACTGTGTGCCAGACACTGAGCTGGTTGTTGGATTATAAAAAGATGAAAATGAAGTAAATCCTGCCCTCAAGGAACTTGTATTCTATTGGTGAAGGCAATATGTGTGTGTGTGTGTGTGTGTGTGTGTGTGTGTGTGTGTGTGTGTGTATGTATGTATATATATATATATAAGTATATAAAAATATGTCAAATAAATGCAAGGATTTTTGTTTGGTTTTCTTTATTTAGGGGACGAAGCTTTCTCATCGTGGGGGTAAAGGCTTCATGTAGGACGTGACATTTCCATATTTCTCACTCTATGAAGAAGACAGATAGCATCAAACCTCAGACGATCGCAAATCACTAACCTACAGGATAGGAAAACTAAAATGAAATGCTTTATTTTATTTTATTTTTTGGAAACCTTCTATCTTAGAATTGATACTATGTATTGATTCCAAGGCAGAAGAGAATTTTGAGCCTTCTCACCTAAATAACAATGAAAGTAAGACTAAAGAGAGTTGCCAATGATAGTCACTAAATAGATATACCATTTTTCCGCTTTTGATATTTAAAATTTTTTTCTTTTTATTAACTTAACAAATATCAATGAACATGAATTTTCCTTATGTATATGACATTGTACATCACTTAAGTATATGCATGTATATATAAAAGCTCAAGTATATATAAGATGGCACTCTCAATATAGATTACTCTGATTGTTTGAGTCCTTTTCTGAAGTGCCTTATTTGTTCTTCAAATATCTAAAATATATCATTGGGGGGGGGGTAGCTAGGTAGCTCAGTGGATTGAGAATCAGGCCTAGAGATGGAAGGTCCTGGGTTCAAATCTGGCCTTAGACACTTCCTAGCTGTGTGACCCTGTGCAAGTCACTTAACTCCCATTGCCTAGCTCTTACTTCTCTTCTGTCTTGGAACCAATACACAGTACTGATTCTAAGGCAGAAGGGTTCAAAAATAAAATAAAATAAAACATATCATTGACTTTCTTTTCTTTTCGTTCCTTTGTTTGGAATCACTAGTATAACAGCTTCCTTTACCCTAATGGAACTTCCCGTAACACCTTCCAAAAGCTTTCTATTCTAACAAATAAGTATAGCTAAGGAAACAAGCCTTCATACTGGCCTTGTCTGAGGATAGAGGTCTTATTCTTCACCTATTGCCCATCATCTCTTGGATAAGATGTAGGAAATATGATTCATAAACTCATTTCAATTTTTCTCTTTTGATTCATACCTGTCCTCAAAGGTTTTTTTCTGATTCCATCTTTAGTAATGTATTACAGTATAATAATATTGCAATTTGTTCAAAATTCAACCCTGTCTCCCTTCTAACACCAGAAGCTATTCAGCATTCTCCAATTAAAGGGTACTTTCTTAGTTTCTAGTTCTTTGCTACAAAAAGATGACTGCTATAAATATTTTTGTACATCTAGATCCTTTCCTTCTCTCTTTGTTCTCTTTGGGATATATACATGATAGTGGTATTCATGGAGCAAAGTATATGCACAGTTTAGTAACTTCTGGGGCATAATTTCAGATTGCTTTTGAGAATGAATGGACCATTTCACAGATCAAACAATGCATGAGTGTGCTTATAGTCCCATAGCTTCTCTAAAACATCATTTTCCTTCTCTGTCATCTTTTCCAGTTTGATGTGTGTGAAGTGGAACCTCAGAGTTTTTAAAATTTCTATTTCTATTATTAATGATTTGGAACATTTTCTTATATGGTCATTGATAACTTAGATTTCTTTTCTTGAGAATTGCGTGTTCATATCCTTTGATCATTTATTTGATGGGAAAAGGCTCTTGAACTTACATACATGTATAAATTTGCTATATACCTTTGGCATCAGATATTAATCAGAATAATTTGCAATAAATTTTTTCCAGTTAACTATTTGCCTTCCAAATCTAACTTCATTGATTTTATTCTGCAAAACCTTTTCAATTTTATGGAGTCAAAAATGTTCATTTTATCTCTAGTGAATCCTAGAGTGTCTCTCCTGTTGATAGTCATGAAAGGTTATCTCTTTCCCTTTCCCAATTTGTTTATACTATGACCTTTACGATTTAGGACATATATCCATTTACAGTTAAGAATTCTGTGGGATATGGCATCAGATACCAAAACTTAGTTTCTGCTAGACTGTTCACTAATATTTCTGGTGGCTTTTGTTGAGTAGTGCATTCTCAGTAGTTAGGGTCTTTGGATTTATCAAATAATATGTTTGATTTATTTTGGATCTTATTCATCAAGTCATTTTTATTGACCAAATTTTCCATTTTCTGATGAGTATCAAAAAAAAATTTGAAACCCTTGATTCTGTCTTATAATCAAATCTAAGTATCAATTACAAGGCAGAAATATGGTAGGGGTTAGGCAATTGTGGTCAAGTGACTTACTTAGGGTCACAAGGCTAGAAAGTATTTGAGGCCAAATTTGAACCCAGGACCTCATGTCTCCAGGCTTGGCTTTCTATTCACTGAGCCACTTAGCTGCCCCTGTATCAAATAGTTTCAGTGATATGGTTCCTTCCATAGTATAGTTTGAGATAATTTACTACAAGGCTCTCTTATTTCTTGCCTTTTTTCTTTATTTCTTTGAGATTCTTTATCTTTTGTTCCTCCAGATGAATTTTTAACTTTAGTTTTGCGAATTCTATAAAGTAACCAATTTGTAGTTTGACTGGTATTGTGCTGAATCTATAGATTAATTTAAGTATTGTCAATATTTATGGTTCTCTAGGTAAACCATCATATTGACTGCCAAAGGTAATAATTTTGCTTCTTCTTCTTTTTGCCAATTCTTGTTTTCTCAATGCCTTTTCCGGTCTTATTGCTGTAGCTAGGATTTCTAGTACTATATCAAATAATAATATTGACATTGAAAATCTTTGGCTTATCTATGATATTACTTCTGGTGTTTTTCCTTTAAATATAAGCTAGCTCTTGGTTTTAGATAGATATAATTTGTCATATTAAGAAGTGGTACATCTTTAAATATAATTTGATTTTTTTAATATAAAGGAGTATTGTATTTTATCAAAAAGTTTTTGAGGGCAGTTATCTTTAAAAATGGTTTTTGTTATTATATTATTTGAAGAGATTTCCTAATACTTAACCTGTCCTGCATTTCTTGTGTAAATGTAACCTGGTCATAGTATCATATCATTGTAGTCTCTTTGCTAATATTTTATTTAACATTTTTATATTGATACCATTAGTGATAGTATACTATCATTTAAAATTTTTTTTATCACTCCCTGGTTTTAACAGGAGTATATTTGTCGTGTATAAAGAATTTAGGAGCATGCCACATTTATTTTTATATGTAATCTGTATAATGTTAGAATTAATTGTTCTTTGCATGAGAGAATTAAATTTAAATCCATCTAGTCTTTGGATTTCTCCTTTGGGAGTTTCTTTATGGTATCTTCAAATTACTTTTCTGTGTTTGATTTATTTAAAGTCTCTATTTTTTACGTAGTAAATCTGGATATTTTATATTTTTGTAAATGCCCATTTGTTTTTTTGTTAGCAGTTTTGTTGGGAGATATTTGGGCAGAATAGTTTCCAATAGTTACCCTTTCTTCCCTGTCATTTGTTGTAATTCTTTTTTGCTCTTATAGGGAGTTAGATGGTACAGTGGACAAGAGTCCTAGACATGGAGCCTGGACGATCTGAATTCAAATCCAGTCTCAGATACTTACTAGCTGTATGATCCCAGGCAAGTTACTTAAATTCTTTCTCAACTTTCTAATTTATAAAATGGGGATAGTAATAAAATCTAAGTTCCAGAGCTGTTGTTAGGATAAGATGAGATAGTATTTGTAAAGTACTTTGCAAACCTAATAGTGCTATGCAAATCTAGTGCTGCTGCTGCTTCTTGATACTGGCATTTTAAAATATCAAATTAGCTAAAGATTTATTATTACTATTATTTTTTACTTTTTAATTCTAATAACAAATTTTCATATAAGTCTTCCAAAGTTATAGGATTTATTTTGTCTCCCTCCCTTCCTTCCTTCTCCTCCCAGAGCTGACAAGCAATTCAATCTGGGTTATACACGTATTATCATGCAAAACATATTTCCACATTATTGATTTTTGTAAGTGAACAGCCTTATAAAACCAACCCCCCAAACATGTACCCAAATAAACAAGTGATTAATCATATGTTTTCATCTCCATTTACGTTCCAACAGTTCTTTCTAAGGTGGATAGCATTCTTTTTCATTAGTCCCTCAGAATTGTCCTGGATCATTGTATTACTGTTGAAAGGTTGAGATATAAATTCTCCCTAAGAAATGCTTTGGCTAAGTCTTAAGTTTTGGCATATTATCTCTTTGATGTTATTTTTTTGATGAAATCATCTATTACTAATGTGATTTATTCTTTAGGATTAAATTATTATCCCTTTAAGTTTGAATCTCTTTTTCAAATGATCTTCTCTGATTATAATTTTTTGTGTTCTTGGCTCTAAAGGATATTTAATTTTTCCCTCAACCATTTGATTATGAGGCTTTTGTACAATGGCACCTCGTCATTTTTTGTAAGGGTCACATGATTTGTTGAATAATATGTATAATCCTTCCTGTTCCCATTCACGACCAGAGAAATATATCTAGGTTTTTGAGAATCCTGTTCAGTACATTAACTTCTTTCTTGTTTATTTTTATTACATTTGTCTAGGTCTCAAAGGGGGCACTTAGAGGTTCCTATTTATTTGAATTCTTCTGTCTCGACATATAATTTGATTAGCTTTTTCTTCTTGTAAATAGATGCTATGCCACTTGGGGTACGTATGTGTGTATTAAGTATTAATATTTCATTATCTATGGTACATTTAAGCATAATGTAGTTTTCCCTTTTATCTCTTTTACTCATGTCCTTAATTTTGCCTTAATTTTAATTTAATTAGATAACAATTTTAAAATGATGGAAATCAAGTGATACCTCCAGACAATTTGGAGTTGACTGATTCTACTATTTTTGTTCTATTTGTAATAACTTTCTTGATAGATTCACTCTCATCTTGAAGCAATTACTTTCCAGTCTTCTTTTCTCATTATATGAATAATTCCCAAGTCACAGCGAGAAAGCAATATTAGACTTATCACCACCCTCCAACTGATACCTTGTTCTGCCTTTCATCTTTAAGTTCTTATAGAAGGTTATCTGTAGCCATTGTGTGAATGTTCTCTCAGTCAATTTGTTTCTAAATCCTCAACAACTAATTTCTTAAACTCATCATACATATGTCCTTTTGGCTACCATATTTATGAATTCTTTATCATCTTAATTCTCCTTTCCTGACAGTTATTAATATCATAGACCTGTGCTGGGGAACCTATAGCACGCATGCCAGAGTTTGCCAGAGGGGATTCTCCCTTTGTCTTCTCCAACATTTCTCACATGACCTAATTACTTAATTATCTACTCTATATGTATTTGCATATATATATATATATATATATATATATATATATATATATANATTTTAAGTCCTAAAGTTTTTTCTTTTCTTTTCTTTTTTTTTAGGGATGGAAGAAAGACAGGAAGGGGAAAAAATTAAGCTCCACAGAGTAAAAAACATAGGAAAGCATTTTAATTGAAATAATTTACTTTTATTATTCCTTTAAACCTCTGTTTAATTTATTTAAAGGTCTTAGCTAGTATCTATTATTAAACTTGATAACCAGTTCTGGAAAAATAAAAAGATTCCTGAAAATAATATTTTCTTTCATTTCATGAATTAAGTATAGGTTATTATATTATATAATGTCTAATTATATAATATAAAATTATTATAATTTAAAGATATTTTAGAATTCTATAATTATAATATATTATGTATAAGTATATAATTACATATTATATTATATAGATTAAGTATAAATAATATAAATAAATAGGGGTCAATCATTAATAATATTCAAGGGGGTAGTTGCTTGCTTATTCACCACTTTTCATATTGTAGCCTCTGTAGATTATAACTCATATACAAGAAAGCTGAATGCAGTATTAAAACCAATACAAAATAACACTGTGATCCCTGAGAGAATGGCGCTAGAAACAGCAAATGATATCAAAGTGCCCAAATTTGGGGAATAGCACCCCAAACCATGTAGATATCAGAAACTAGTAAGAATCCCGTGATCTGCTTTTCAAAGTATCCAAATATATCAAATTCTGATAGAGATTTTGCATTTCGTTTATAAAAGCAAGGGCAAAAACAATAGCAAAGGGGAAACTTTGTAGAGACACACGAGACTATATGGAAGATAGCCCCACTCTCTTTGATTAAAGTAGATTGATTGATTTTTCCGGGTGGCTTTATTAGTCGGGCATGTGGCACATTCGTGTAAATCTGGCTACTGGGGGAGACTAGAGCTGATTGATCACCTGAGCCCAGGAGTTGTGAGTTATAGTAGGGCTAACGCCAACTGGGGAGTCTCTGCTGGGTCCAGCACCAATATGATGAGCCTCTGGGAGGGGGGACCCCATCAGGCTGCCTAAGGAGTGGTGAATGGGCTTATGGCACAAACCAGAGCAAGTCAAAGCTCCCGTGCAGAGGACTGGTGGGGTCAGGCCATAAATGATAGCCTTGCGCTTCCAGTGTGGGTGAGACAGGGAGTCTCAGGCTCAAGAAAGAAACAAATCCCCCAAATAGACTTACTGCTATTCCAGTGATATTTCTCTGATGGTGAGAAATGCTATTAATGACTTGCAAGGTGGAATAAAAGGAGAATAGGCAGATTTTTCACTTTTTCTACTAGTTTAAAATAGCTTAATTTGCTTAGGCATTGGATATAGTGGATGGAAGCACAAACCCTTCGATCCCAGAATTAGAGCAGGAGGGGACATCAGGGACCATCAATTTCAAACCTTCCTTTTTTTTTCAGATAAATAACTCAAGCATAAGAGAGGGCAAATGACTTTCCCAGGGGCACACAGCTAGTAAGAATCTGAGGTAGGATTTGAATTAAAGTCTTCCTAATTTCAAATGCAGCATTATCTGTTACACCAGTATAAATCTCAGTTGTTTAGTCTAGAATTTGTTTAATGTCACAGAGATAATGTATAGCTGTAGTCTTTGTGGTTCAGTTGTTTCAGTCATGTCTGACTCTTTGTTACCCGACTTGAGTTTTCTTGGAAATGATACTGGAATGATTTACCAATTCCTTCTTTAGCTACAGATAAGGAAACTGAGGCAAAGAAGGTTAAGTGACTTGCCTAGGATCACATAGCTGGTAACTGTCTGAGGTAGGATTTGAATTCAGGTCTTCCTGGCTACAGGACAGTGCTCTATCTGCTGTGCCTCCTTAGCTACCCAATGGTTGTAGTCTAATTAAAGTCTAAGAATCTACTTTCTATCTGATTACTGTGAAACAGTTTCAGCAGTACAAGCATTAGAAAGGTTAGCCCAAGGCAGATGTTAAAAATAAACCATTACCATGGTATCATAGAATGGACTATGGAACCAGAGAGCTGGGGGGTTGCTTTTGGTTTTGTTTCTAACTTTCCTTCTTTGGATCTGTGCAAAATGAGGGGTTTGTATGGAATGATCTCTAAGAATCTCTTCTAGCTCCCAGCCTATGATGGCAACCTGGGGGTACCATTTCTTTATTTTCTTTTCTTAAAAAAACACCCCCAAACTCTTATCTTCTATCTTAGTATCAATTTAAGATAGACAAGCAAAGCAGCAAGGACTAGGCAATTGGGATTAAGTGACTTATCCAGGGTCACATAGCTAGAGAGGGGGATACCATTTCTAGAAATGGAAAGCTCCTCTCCTCTGGTTTATTTAATCCATGGCCAGCATGCTTCCACAGCCTCCAAAATGGGAGGGAACCGTCCAAGCAATTCTGAGGTTTGGGCAGAAGGATTTTAACTTTGTTTAGAATCATAGATGGGATCTAAGAAGCCATCTAATCAAACTCTGACATTTTACAAATAGGGAAACAGAGGGAGAATCTAAGTCACTCAGTCAGGCTCACAGAGGTAGTGAATCGAAGTCTTCTGACTCCAGAGCCACCTCTCCAGCTTGGCTGGATTTAATTGCACAACTGAGAGCATAGTTTAGAATTTTAGCAATAACTCTTTAAACCTGGAGCCGCCTCTTTTGATACTTAATCTTAATCATCCTTACCTCCTTAAAAAAGAAAATGAATGAACTGCCTCCATCAGCAATGGTAATAGAATAGCTGAGCTTGCTCTTAGGGCTTACAGAGCACTTTATAGACTTCATACATTTGACCCTCCCAATAATTCACTGAAAGGAACTGTCAGGACCATTGTTCTTCCTAGTTTAAGAGATGAAGGACCCGGGGGTCAGGAAGACTCAGACTCCTGCCCGTAGGTCTTCTGGCTCTAAACCCAGTCCAGTTGTCTTCCTCTATCAGGAGGTTACATGGAGCAAAATGACCTCTGGTAGCCTGCTGGTAAAAATAGGAACATTTTCCCAGGATTGATGGGATTCGCCCAGATTGCAGCAAGTATGTTAAATGTTTCTATAGAAACATTAAATTAGACACTAGTTCTTTCAAGACAGATATGTAAATTCCTGTATACACGTACAACATCGCATTGTATGTGTGTGAGAAATATATTGCACAACTCCCAGGAAATAATAAGATTAATGGAGGCAGCCTGAAAAAAATGCCACCATAGTGGGAACAAAAGCAACCCTTCCCCAAACCCTGAAGCAAATATATCTATTCAAACAAAAATAAGCTGAGTTTTCATTTTATTTTTCATTTTGTAGTCGGAGAAAATAGGTACATGAGACAGTTTGTGGATATTAGGTTAAGAATCCTCGATCTCAAGGAAAAAAGCTACCTTTACTGTAGTCATATTATAAAACAAAATGTAATAAATGATGTGATATTTATTTGCTATATATTTATGCACACCTATTTGTTATAAATTATGAAGTGAAATTGTTCATTATGCTTGTAATGAATTTCTAGTCCATAGCCAGTCACTGGGGTGAGGGGTGGGAATGGAGGGAAAGACCCTACTCAGAATAGATTTGCCTTAGAATAATGTGCAGCGAGCTCCACGGGACTAAGATGACTTCATTCATTTTATATTATAGATTAGCTATATGGCACCCTTTTGTTGTTCTAATAGATAAAAACAGAATATATGTTTGTGTTTTCTTTCTTGATATGTAATCAAAATAAGAAAGTAAAGCCAATTACAGATTTTTTTTGGCTACAGTGTTTTACATGTATAAACATGTAAAAACATTTTACATGTATAAACATGTATAAACATTACAGATTTAGGAGTTGCAGTTGACCTTAAAAAACATCTATGGGCAGTGAGATGGCTCAATGGATAGAGCACTAAGCCTAGAGATAGGAGGTCCTGGATTCAAATCTGGCCTTAGACACTTGCTAGCTGTGTGACCCTGACCAAGTCACTTAACACTAACTGCCTAGTACTTACCACTCTTCTGCCTTGGAACTGATATCTAGTATCAATTCTAAGACAGATTAAAAAAATTGATCATTTAGTCTACCCTCTCATCTTACAGATGAGGAAACTGAGGCCAAGATAGGAGAGGCAACAAGCCCAAAGCCATACAGATATTACAGGGCAGAAACAGGATAGAAGCTCAGATTCTTGGACTTCAAATCCAGAATGCTTTCTAATTTATCATATCATATATTTGCATTAAACCATCTTTTGTGCTACCAAAAGGAGCAAAAGCCTGGTGGTTAAAAAAATTATAATGGGGTAGCTAGGTGGTGCAGAGGGTAGTAGAGTACTGGGCCTGGAATGAGGAAGACTCATTCTGAGTTTAAATCTGGCCTCAGACACACACTAGCTGTGTGACCCTGGGCAAGTCACTTAACCTTGTTTGCCTTTAGTTTCCTCATCTGTAGAAGGAAATTACAAACCATTCTAGTATCTTTGCCAAGAAAATGCCAAATCAGACATGACAACAACAAATGGACCGTGGAGTTCAGGTGATTACAAAAATAAACGATTTTGAATGTACTGTTCTTCAACATTTTGTCACACAATCTTGGGATATGAATTTGAGATCACCATCCATTAGGTAGCTTGACCAATATCATGTGTATTACCCATTCAAGATAATACAAATGAGATAATGGCAAAAAATAGGGCAGTGTTCTGGAAATGTAACATGTTGTTTATCATTCCAAAAAGGAAATAGGTACCTTAAGTTGACTATATCTCATGAAAGGAGGGGACTGGAATTCCCCAAAGAATTTCTAGTTCCCAGGTGGATGATGAGAAGAATATTTTAGGAAATCACATTACAAAAGTTAAAATGCCACTAAGGCAAAATCTAAGGACATGGATCATTTGAATCTTAGTCATGGGAATTAGCAGGAAAAAATATGCTTTTTATCACAGCTGACCCTGTGATTCAGTCTAATTTTATGAAGAATATCACATGAAAGTTAAAAAAAAAAAGTGGCCTAAGTCGGGGAAAATCTTGGCACAAAGCTCAGACAACATCAATAGCAGAGTTTCAGTGGGACACCTGAGCTTTACTCAAAGGCCCTATTTTTAGATTGCTCTAATATCTACTCAGGTTTGATAGTTCAGGACATCAATCCACAGAGAAGCAGACTTTGTTAGCCTCAGAGAAAAGGCAGTATTTTTGTCTTGTCTCTTTCTTGGATGGGACCACCACCATCACTGCTGACCTCTCTGTAATTTCAGGTGATGGGACCTTTCACACTATGATTTAGTCTTTTTTTTCCCTTTAAACCCTTAACTTCTGTGTATTGGCTACTTGGTGGAAGAGTGGTAAGGGTGGGCGATGGAGGTCAAGTGACTCGCCCAGGGTCACACAGCTGGGAAGTGTCTGAGGTTGGATTTGAACCCAGGACCTCCCGTCTCTAGGCCTGACTCTCAATCCACTGAGCTACCCAGCTGCCCCGTTGATTTAGTCTTTTTTTTGTTGTTGGTGTTGTTTATAACTTTCAAATGACCAATCTCATATATTTATTAAACTCTAAAAGCATCGTATCCTGGGCTCCAAGAATGTAAGTTGTCCTAAGACATGCTATCGTTCAGTCATTTTTGTACGACTTTTAGGGTTTTCTTGGCAAAGATACTGGACTGGTTTGTCATTCTCTTCTCTGGTTCATTTATGAAAGGGGAAAGTGACTTGCCTAGTAAGTGTCTTCGGCTAGATTTGAACCCAGGAAGACAAATCTTTCTGACTCCTGGTCCAGCGCTCTCTATACACTGTGCCACCTAGCAGTCCATCATAAGATGCGACCCCTGCTCAAAGATGTCCACAATCTACATGAAGTCACATATGTGAAAAATAAGCAGTACAACATGTACACGATTAGTGCAGAAGGAATTAAGAGGAGAGAGAAATTCTTTCACACTAAGGCAGTCGAGGAAAGCTTCCAGAGAAGGAGATCTGAGCAAGGGGGTAAAGAATACATATGATCTGAATATGAAGAAAAGGAATGAGATGTGAAGACAGTCCAGAAGCAAGAACCCAAAGGCAAAGCAGAAGGAAGAATTCAGAGAAACTCAGGACAAATGAAAATGGAATGAAAGAGAGGGTTCAGGTTGGCAACTACTAAAAGACTAGGGTGGGAAAGCAGATTGGAGTCTAATTGAAGGGAGTCTCAAATTCTAGACTAACAAGTCTGGCCTTGAAAGTTTAGATGAAGAAATTCAAGTTATGAATGACATATGAAAATGTTCTCCAAATAACTGTTGTTGTGGTTCAGTCATTTCAGTCATGTCTGAATCTTTTGGGGTTTTCTTGGCAAAGATATTGGAGCTTGCCGTTTCCTTTTCCAGCTCCTCTGACAGGTGAGGAAACTGAGACAAACAGGGTCAAGTGACATGCACAGGGTCACAAAGCTAGTATTTGAGGCCAGATTTGAACTTGAGAGAGAGAAGTTTTCCAAACTCCAGGCCTGGCACTCTAGCCACTGTATTATCAAGCTGCCCAAATTGAGAAATGCAAATTAAGCAACTCTGAGGTTCTTCCTATCTCACAGCCACCAGATTGACAAAACTGAAAAAAAAGAAGACAGCAAATGGTTGTAGGGGCTGTGAGAAGGCAGGCACATTGTTATATACTTGGTGAAGTTGTGCCAACTGTGTCAAAAAGTTACTACATTTTGCATATCCTTTGAATCAGAAATAGTATTATTTGGTCTATATCCAAAGAGATCAAAGAAAGAAGAAAAGGACCCTTTTGTAGAAAAATATCTTTGTAGCTGTGTGTGTGTGTGTGTGTGTGTGTGTGTGTGTGTGTGTGTGTGTTTGTGCACACACATGCGTGTGGTGACCAAGAACTAGAAACTGAGGCAGTATCTATCTATTGAGAAATGGCTGAAGAAACTATGGTGTATGAATGTGATGGAATACTATTCTGTATGGTGGAATACTGTGTCAAGGGAAATGATAAGAGGGAGGTTTTTGGGGAAACCTGGGAGCCTTTCTATGAACTGATGTTGAGTGAAGTGAGCAGACCAGGGAGAACAATTTACACAATCATTACAGCATTGCAAAAACAAACAGTTTTGGAAGAATGAATGCCTTTGATCAGCCCAATGGTCAGCGAGGACTCTGGAGGACCAACGATAAAGCACACTGCTCCCTCCAGACAGAGAGCTGATGGACTCAGGATGCAGAGATATATATTGGTGGGGAACTTTAGGGGAAAATTACTTTTGCTTGACTGCATGTTTTTACAAAGGTTTTGTTTTGTTTCTTCTAAATGGAAAGGGTAAGTGGGAGGGAGAGAAAAGAAATGCTTAATCATTGACTTTTTTTTTTATACAAAAAAGAAAGTTTAGGAAATAGAAAGTCTTGGAAGAAAGGGTTTGGGGCAAAGAAACGACATGGGGAAGGTAGCATTTGGGGCTGATTTACCAGGTGGCATTTGTTCAATATGGGCTGAAGGAGAGGAAGAGTTTGAAGTTGGGGAGACTGATGAGGGCAATCATCATAGTCCAAGCTACTGAGGACCCTTAAGCTCCGGTGTCCAATTCAGGGTCCATCTGCCTTAGAGAAGCGGCTAAAATGAGGCTCCAGATATATGCACAATAGTTATAACATTGGGATGCTATGACTGGCTTTGGGTAGGAGACATGGCTGGGGTTCCTCCGGTAATGGTGGAGTGATTTATGTTAGATTTAACTATGATAACACAGTACAGGCTGGGTGCAAATGGTGAATAAAATTATGTTTTCATCTTCCCTACGCCTTTTTGGGGAGGATGGAGAACACATATATGTCTTTTGGCACTTGATATACTAGTTGCAATTTCCAGTTCCTAACCTAAATGTGACACTTTCAGGGAAATCTGTTTTAAGAGTTAGGAAGATGAGAGACCACCAAGAGGGCATAAACAGCCAATAAGATCCAGGAAAGAAACAGAAAAACCCAACCCAGAGAATCTGTTTCAGCACATTTTGTATTGTAGAATTGACCTGAGACAGTTTCTAGCTATGTGACCCTGGGCAAGGCACCCATTTGTCTAGCCCTTACCACTCTCCTGCCTTGGAATCAATTCTTAGTAGCGATTCTAAAAGAGAAGGTAAGGACTTAAAAAAAATATCAATTGCTATATTAGTTTCCTTTGCTGAACTGCTTTCCCCCATTTTTGTTTTTTATTCTTTGTTAAAAGGGATGGCTTGGGGGCAGCTGGATAGCTCACTGGATTGAGAGTCAGACCTAGAGATGGGAGGTTCAAATCTGGCCTCAGACACTTCCCAGCTGTATGACCCTGGGCAAGTCACTTGACCCCCATTGCCCACCCTTACCACTCTTCCACCTAGGAGCCAATACACAGAAGTTAAGGGTTTTAAAAAAAAGAATGAATAAAAGGGATGGCTTGCTGGCCAGGGGATTTGAGGATGGGGGGAGCATGCCAAAATTAAGATGATGTAAAAAACAAAAAAAATTTTTTAAAGAAAGAAAGCACATGGTTAATATTGCCAAATATGTTTGTCTCAGTTTAGGTGCTGCTAGGTAGTGTGGTAAAGTAGATCAAGAGTTGATCTAAGAGTCACAAAGAGCCAGTATTTAAAGTCCTGCCTATGCTACTTAGTGGATATATGAAATTTGGCAACTTTCTTAGACACCAAGTTGCAGAATGGTTGACTATTGGTATTACTAGAGAGAGTTTCTTCAACATATTATCCCTGTATTGATGAAACCAAAACAATCACTACCAACTATTTATATTAGCATAGTATTTTAAAGTTTGCAAAGTACTTTCCTTATGATAACAATGTGAGATAGCTCTTGCAATTATTATACCCATTTTACAGATCAGGAAACTGAAGCTCTGTGAGATTAATTAATTAGCTTATAATAAAACACCAGAAGGGGCAGCTGGGTGGCTCAGTGGATTGAGAGCCAGGCCTAGAGACTGGAGGTCCTAGGTTCAAATCCGGCCTCAGCCACTTCCCAGCTGTGTGACCCTGAGCGACTGTGTGACCCATTGCCTACTGGTTGTGGCCCTATCCTCCTAGAATGGAGTCCCAGGATAAAAAACAAAACAAAACACCAGAAAGTATTAAGAGATGCTATTTGAACTAAGATAATCTCTAGACTCTAGATCTACTAGACACTGCTCCACATGCGCAAAAATAAACATGAAACCCTCTAGAATATTTTCTAAACAAACTCATTTTGCCACTTGGTATATTATCAGGACAAATATCAATTTTTTATAATAAAGAACAACTTAGTGCTATTCAGTGTCATGTAGGAATTTGAGATTGGGGTTTGCCATACTTTCTAGAATAACATTTATGGATTTCACATTAAATAAGATCAGGTTGGAGAAGGCTTCCTGTAGAAAGTGGGATTTCAGTTGAAAATTAAAGTAAATAAGGAAAATCAGTAGCATGGGGGACAAGCCAAGGAAAATGTCCAGAACCAAGAGTTAGAGGGTCTTACATTTTACTCTCAGACATCCTCCTGGCCAGTGACACTGGATTGAAGAGAATGTGCCTGGGAGTAAGATGTAAGAAGACTGGAAAGGTAGGAGGGATTAGGTTATGAAGGGTTTGAATGCCAAACAAGGTATTTTGTGTTTGATCCTGGACATGACAGGGAGTTATTGGAGTTTATTGAATAGGGGAGTGACACAGTTGGACCTGTGCTTTAGAAAAGTCACTTTGGTGGCTGAATGGAAGATGATCATATAGATAGCAGCAGAGGAAGGATGCTGTTGAAAAATGAAAAAGACGAATCTTTTCTTCAAGGAGGAGCCGAGAGCCAATTAAAACAAAGCTATAGATGAGCCCATTGAGCACGTACCCCAAGGAGGTCAAAGGTTGAAAATAAGGTCCTACCAAAATACTCACAGCAGCACTTTTTTTTATAGTAAGAAAAATGGGCACAAACTGCCCAAGGAGTGGTGGATGGCTGAACAATTTTTTGCATGTAAATGTACTGGGATATTATTATGCTATAACAATTGGCCCAAATGAGGAATTCAGAGAATTCATGTAAAGAGAAATAAGAACAATATACATAATCACTGCAATAATGTAAACAAAAACAATGAAAGGAAGCTAAACTTTGATTAATTATAATTGCCAATCTTGGGTTCTGAGAGAATCTAAGTTGAACACAATTCCTCTTGTCTACAGAGAGGTAGGAGACTGTGAGCTGCATGCCCAGACGTCGTTGCTTTGTTGATTGGTTTTACTTAACTGTTCTTTTGTTTCAAGGCAGTATTTAAGGGTGGTGGGGTATATTGGGAAATGACTGGTATAACAATAAAAAGCATCCATAATACTTAAAATGCAGGGCTATGGAAGACATGAAGGAAAATATTAACTCACATTTGCAGAGTACTTTTGCAAAGCATTGTCCTCACTATAAAGCAGTATTAGGCATTACAGACATTACTTCTTATGCTCTCCACTTCACGGATGAGCAAATTGACAATAGCTTGGATAATTTGTGCAAGATCACATAACTAGGAAGTGTTAGAGCTGGGATGTTTTAGCTACATGGTGATGCTGTCCCAGGACCTCTTTTCCTCTCTGCCCATTTTTTCTTCTTTTGGTAATCTCGTTAGCTTTATTATTCTCTCTATGCACATGAATCCCAAATCTACATATCTAGCCCTATCCTCTCTCTTGATCTCTGGTCTCACATCACCAAACATCTATTGGGCATTCTGAACTGGATATACCATAAATAGGCATTTCAAACTCAATATGCCAAAAAGAAAAAGAAGGAATTCATTCTCTTTCACCGTAAATTCATTCCTCTTCCCCCACCCCTTGAATAATGCTTTATTGTTTCTCAATTTCATATAAAGACAATTTTGGGCATTCATTTTCTAATTTTGAGTTCCAAATTCTCTTTTCCCCTCCCCTTTCTGAGATGGTAAGCAATTTGGTATTTGTTACGCATGTGCTCACTCCCCTTCTAAAGTTCCCCGTTTCTGCTGAGGATGCTACCATTCTTCCAATCACCCAGGTGTACTCAGAGTCATCTCATTCCTTGCTCTTACCTCACAAATGGAATAAGTTGCTGAGTCTTGCTGATTCTTCCTCCATGACCTTCTTCCAATATGTCCCCTTCTTCCCTTCACCTTTTTTCAGACCCTCATCACACACCCATTTTGAAATGCTACAGTGGTCTCCTAATGGGCATCCTAGATTCAGGTCTCTACACTCTCCAATCAACCTTCCACATAACTGTCAAAGTGATATTCTTGGGGCAGCTAGATAGCACGGTGGATAGAAAGCCAGGCCTGGAGTCAGGAGGACCTGGGTTCAAATCTGACCTCAGACACTTCCTAGCTATGTGACCCTGAGCAAGTCACCCCAATTTCCTCATTATAACTTCTGTCTTATAATTGGTACTAAGACAAGAGAGTAATGGTTAAAAAACCCCAACAAAACAAAGTCATATTCTGTAGACACAGGTCTGACCACATTGTCTCCCCCCTTAATACATAAGTTAGCCACTCCTTCTCTGGCTCCTTTTGTCCCATCCCCTTTGCAAAAATTCCATCCTTACAGTTAGCTCCCTTCAGACTTCAGGATAAAATATGAAATCCCTTGTCTGACTTTTAAGGTACTTCAAAACCTTGCTAAAATCTACCTTTCCAGCTTGACTTCACATTATTACCATTCACCCATTCTACAGAAAAGCCAAATGAGCTTTGATGATCTTCATAACATTCCATTTTCTGCCTTTGGGTCTTTGAAGTGGAGTTGCCCCTTGCCTGAAGCATCTTCTTTCTTCACTTTTGCCTCTTAGGATTCCTCAATTTCTTCTAAGTTCACCTTTTCTGATTCTTCCACCAGCAAGGTCCTCCCCCAAACCCCTCAAAAATGCCTTAATTTTTTTCACATATTTATCTATAAATGTTATCTTCCCTGATAAATGTAAGCTCTTTGAGAGCAAGGAAAATATCACTTTTATCACAGTGCTGGACAGAAGGCATTGAATAAATGCTTCTCTTTTAAACCCTTACCTTCTCTCTTAGAATTGATAAGAAGTGTTGACTCTAAGGCAGAAGAGTGGTACTGCTTAGGTATTTGAAGTCAAGTGACTTGCCCAGGGGCACACAGCTAGAAGTATCTGGAGCCAGATTTGAAGCCAGGTCCTCCCAATTCTAGGCCTGGAATTCCATCCACTGTGCTACCTAGCTGCACCAATAAATGCTTCTTTAGTGACTAACTGTCTTGGAGTTAGGCGGTCTCTGGCTAAAATCTGAACACTGACACTAGCTATGGCATTATGGCTAAGGCAATTCACTTCTCTAAATGTCAATTTTTTTCACCCATAAAATGAAAGTAAATAACACCTGTAATGCCTTCCTAGCCAGACTGCAGAGGCTCAGATGAGATGATGTATATACAGAGCTTTGCAAACCTAACAGTCCTATAGAAATGTCCACTAATTTTTTTTATTATTTTGCATACTTTTGCTTTTACTTCTAACAAGCCCTTAGCCACAACCTACATTTTGCAAACTATTGCTATATGACAGTTCCCTTCCTGTATAAATCCATCATGACAGAAATAGTAAAGTAGGGAATAAATTAGAGATATATTCTTGTGAGTAATGGCTTTCTGCTGGCAGATGCACAGCTTTGGGGAACTTTTATCCATATCCTTATTCAGTGGTCCACATCTCATTGCCATGGTAATTGGCAAATAGTTGATACTCCTCTCTCCCCTTGTTGTAGTCTACTTCTCTTGGCCTTGTGAAGCTTTCATATTTTCACATAATAGCTCACATGAATAGAAATGATGCTTTTCAATTTACAAAGCATTTCCCTCCCAATAATTTTGTGAGGTGGAAAGTGGGTCTACTATTATTGCCATTTTATTTTCTTTTTCAAAGCAAAAGCATTTACCAAGGGGACACGGCAAGATTGGTAGCTATACCCCTCTCCCTTTCCTGTAAATTTGTGCCACACTCTTCCACACATGCATAATACCAGCAGAAAAGAGTGTGCATGATCTTAGAGTATATTAGTAGAAAGAAACACATTAGGGGCAGCTAGGTGGCTCAGTGGATAGAGCACTGGGTCTAGAGACAGGAGGTTCTGGGTTCAAATCCAAACTCAGACGCCTCCTAGCTGTGTGACTCTGGACAGGTCACAACTCCTATTGTCTAGCTCTTACTATTTTTCTGCCTTGGATTCAATGCACAATGATTTGAAGATGGAAGGTAAGGGCTTAAAAAAAAGAGCACATCATTTGGCTATACTAACTCACACTTCTGGCACACAGAACCCTAAGGTTCTATGTCTTCTTCTTCTTCTTGCCCTTTCCTGATGCTATTTCCCTCTAAGTTCAGTCACTTTTCTGGGTAAGTTGCTCAGCTGGACTCCTGAGTCTCTTCCTTTGACTGCTTTGACTCCTGACTGCCAAGATCAGATTAGTTTAAAATCCAGTCATTTTTCTTCTCTGTGGTCAAAAGTCACAGTCCTTGAAACTCATTCCTTCTACCAACTCTGTGTCTGTGTATTATTGGGTAATTACCTTACCTCTTGGGTAAGCAGTTCCACCAAAAGGCTCTATGTTCTGCTACCATCTTTAGGTGTCTATGTGTCCTTTGGGGGACAGCGTTAAATTGGAAGACTCCATGGGCCAAGTGGGTGAGGGAGAAGGGAGTCATCTTTACTTTCATTCTTTTTAACTGATGAGGCTATTGAGTTGCTTAGAGATTAAATGCTTGGTCAGTGGTCACACAACTAGTAAATGACATGTTCAGGACTCAAGCTGGCCTCATCTTTTGGACTTTAATTATCGTATTCTTTCTAGTACACTGACTCACAGACTAAAAGCTTTTGTTCAGGGCAAGAATCTTTCCTGCAAGAACATTCTTGTGCCTTGGGGCAGGAACTGGATATTTCTGTTCTTTTCTTATGCCTACCTTCTACTATAGTTATAAGGCAACAATATCAGAATATGGAAATGCATCTCCTTAAGTGAAGATAGAATTGACTTCACAATCAGCTTTTCTGGGATGCCTACCTTTCTCAGACTGAAAGCCTACTGAGAAAAATAAATCTTCCTTATAAAAGGACCAAGGATCTTTTCTTCTGTGCCCACTTTTTATGAGAGGTATAATCGCATGATTGCATCCTTCACAGTAGTTTACACATAATAGACACACAGATAAATCTTTGTTGACATTCTCTAGCAAAGCAGTGAACTCCTTGGGAGAAAAGCATCTAAACTTACTTCATGGATTTGAGAAGAGATGTCATATATTGGCCAAATCTCTGTGTTTGCCTTGAGTTAAACCAACATAGATTGAGAAAGAGTGTTCACCTTTACATGGTGGACAATGCAAGGGATTAGGGAAACATCTCTGGTATGAATACACGAGGGCAATGATGGGCAAACTACGGCCTGTGGGCCAGATGTGGCCCCCTGAAATGTTCTATCTGGCCATGCAAAATTATTCTTAATCTGATGAATACAATGAGTAGGATACAATACAATGAAACTTCAAAAGAACCGCCTTAGAAACAGACTGACAGATGAGCATTTCCTTTCCTTTGGCCCCCTCTTTAAAAAGGTTGCCCATCACTGCACTAGGGTGTTCCTTTTGGGACAGTTCAATTGATAAACTATCATAAAGAAGTCTTGCTCCAGTCTATAAATGATCCATGTGTTGGGGATGTTGCCAAAGGGATTTCTGCTGTAGTACAAACTGGATGAGATGATCTTTGAGGTCTCTTTTAATTTTGAGAATATATGAATCACTTTTCTATGATCAGTTTTTAAAAAACTTTAATAAATTTACCATCAGCTAAAAACATACATTCAGACAGCTAAAAACAATTTTTGGGCAATGAAGGCACAAAAACCTTCAAAAAGATTAGTATTCTCTTTAGTTTGTACCCATTTTAGAAAATGACATTAGTACAGAAATAATGGGCCACTCTATACAGTTTAGCCATGGATGTGTTGGTAAATGTTTAACAACTCACTCTCTTGTGGGGGTCAGGGGTAAAGAATATATTAAATAATTTATGTTCTATCTGAATTATTAATATTTTATTCATCAATCTTTGAGTCTAGTAATCAACAATAATCAAGTCCTGATTTATAATGTTTGTTAATGTTGAAGGTATAAATGCTCAGGCTGAAAATTTAACAACTGGCTCCTCTAAGCCAGTTTGAGCTGGGTCTTGAATATCCCTGCCAAGAGCCCACATGGGATACAAGTTTATTTGCCATCATCCTAAAGGGCAGAGGTTATATCTGACAGATTCTCTGAGTATGGCACCTGGCATCACATCACACCAAATTAGGCTCTTCATCCTTCTTTGAAGATAATAAAGAACCAAGCTAAGACAAGCTGTATGTGTTTGTTATTGCCATTTTGAGATATACATCTTTTGTTCTGAAATGGAATGAGCATTTTTTAGAAAGGGAAAAACCAGAAAGCAGGTGAATCTCTTCATCTTGAGTTAAATAATGAGTGAGGGGTGTGCTGCCTCGACACACAATCAACCTCGAGGTAGCTGCATTATAAACTGCCTTATTACAAAGACGTAGCTTAGCAGATTCAAAATACCTGTGAATCAGACTACACCTGTGGATAGACTTTCCAGACTGTGCATAAACAATATGGCATTATTTTTGCTTCCAGTGTTGAAGACCTGCCGACAAAAGCGTTTTTCTTGCATTTCCTGAAGAGAGCTGAACTGAATTCATGGCCTGCACGTACCATGTGCCACATGGCTTGGACCCAAAAGCTATAATCTAAAAGGGAATGGGTTATGCCATTCTACTAGACATGTTTCACATTGTCAGCAAACACAGTTTTAGTTCAGAAACCAGCTCCTTGTTTCTTTCAAAAGAATGCCGATGCCAGACTGCCTGAGGAGCGCTTCATGCGTGTGAACCTTGTAATATTTTATGCTCATCAAAATCGACTCCTTCTTTCACTTGCCATGACTGTTTTGATCAATATTTCATGGGACCTGTGCATGGTTGCCCTCCAGGAGTCCTCATCAAGTACTGCAACTAAACTCCTCCTAGGAAATTACAAATGTGAACCCTGCCACACTGGACCTGAAGGGTCTCCAGTGGGGGTTGAAAAAAAAAAAAGACCACAGCATAGTACATGCAGCATTGTTTAGAATGATTTTCAAATGCTGCCAGAAAATGTAAATGATATTTCTATAGTACTGAAAGGATTGAGCATCCTTCCTATCGGTTTGAAACAGGTATTCCTTGTGCAAATAAAAGGCCTAAGGATGGTTCTGGCACCCAAGAAAGGCCCTGTAACCCAAGGAGTTCTATATTTTATCCACTTAAACAAACAAAAAAGAGATGCTTCTGCTCTACTAACATGGGAATGTTTCAAGTAGGATTTAAGGGATATAGAAGACATACAAAGTATTTGGTAGCTGCCATGCTTCTTTAAAGTCTTTGTGTATTTTAGAATAAGTTTCAGTTCAAGGAAGACACTTCTCCAGTATTGTGGTACTAATACACATCCACTGGAAATGCTTTTGATTTACTGATGTGCAAATGAATGCGTGAAAAGTGGCCTGCCTTTCCGTAAATATTCCTCTTGCATAGAAAAAATATTTCACTAAAAGCATGAAATCTGCGTGATAAATAAGAGGCTTCTGTTTTAGTAATGAAGGCAAGCTGCACTGTATTTGGAGTGTGAAACATGACAACGTGGGCATCCTAATTTTAGTTTCTGTTCCCTAGTTAATTAAAGTGACAGTATTTTTCTTGACAATTTTCTCCTTTGGTTTCTTAAACTTTATGAGGACTCAGACATTCTACTCTTCCCCAAAATTCCATTCTAATGAATGACCAAAGAAAGTATAATAAAGTCACCCTAGAAGTTCACTCTGTCCTTGTGGTCCCTTCCTTTGCTTGGTCAGTCAACCTTCCAGAACCTCCATTTAAAGGAAATTGGCCACCTAAGCCATGTCTTCATTTCATCCTGGGTACCACTGACTCTAATTTACCCACAATGCTGCAGTAAGTAGCCTTCTTATAAAGGGATGTCATGCTGCACTTGTGGTGGCCTTCTTGCCCTGAAAATTCACACTGCCCTTATGGCTCCTTCCTTTGACTTCTTACCTTCTAGAACCCCCATTTTAAGCGAAATGCCCAGGTCAGCCATGCCTTCCTTCATTCCTCTGTGGTTCTACCCCTAACTGCACTTTCCCCACCATGCCCCCTCTTGAGTATCTTCTTTGCACTCCATCCCATCAGGCTTTGTGGCTTGCTTTTATGTGTTGTCTTTCCTCATTAGAATATAAGCTCCTTGAGGGCAAGGATTGCCTTCCATCTGGCTTGTATTTGTATCCCCTGCACTTAGCACCATCCCTGGCACATACTAATTGCTTAAAAAATATTTATTGATGTGCTTAAAGGAAACGAACAGTTTCCCCCTCTGGATTCAATGAAAGCAGAGAGATCACATCAAGTTATAAGTCTGTGTGTCACTCCCTTGCCACTAAGTTTACGATAGGCTTCTTCTTAAACATTGCTGTGGGGAAAGAGAAAAATTAGGATGTAAAATCTGATCTGAATGTCTCACATGCCATCCTAGCCTTGGGTCAAAAGCAGTCACATCCTACTTACTGGGAAGAAGCACCACTATGCCTGGCCATCTTGAGTAGATTTAGCCAGGAGGAAAATGTATTCAGCTTCCACAAACCAATAGTCAGAATAGCAACAGAGTGAAGACCCCTGGGGCTGCCGTGGCCACTTTGGTCCTTCCTGACAGGAGTTTCCCAATTCCCTTCTAAAGGCTCAGATCCTTCCTGCTTAATCTCGAGCCTTGGAATCCACTCAATTCACCGTTGTGGGATGAGAATCACATTTTCTCAACTAATCTCACAGGCAAACATCCTCTCCTCAGTCAGAGTTCATGGAACGTGACCCGTAGATCTCCCATCTAAGTGTGTGCTTCACTTAACTTGGACCACGGCTAGAGGAAGCCTTGGGGTTTTGACTACTGACCAAAGAGGATGAGAAGCCCTTCCCGCTGCCCCCTGCCCCCTCCCCCTCCCCCTTTAAAAAATGCTCTTTAGTCCTAGCCCTGGATTTACTTCCCTCATGCCTATACTTACTATTCTGGCCTTTTTCTATAGTTGGGTCTTGGGCTATTAGGGGACTCTTGTTAACTAGCTAATTAGCTTACTCTCAGCAGCAAACTTTGACAAGGCTGAAAATAATGCCAAATCTGACTAATTAGCAGCAGAGCCACCTACTGTGGTGTGGCAGGATTCTTGCTACCTAAGTAATATGGAACTGCTGGCCAGCTGATCAACAGTGGCCTTGACACCTGGGAGCATGCCAGGCACCACAAGGTTCCCCTTCGTGCTGCGAATATCTCCCGTATCTTCCAATTTCTGTCTAAATCCACTTTATGGGTATTATTAAGGTACTTCCTCCAAATGGTGAGGGCAGATACAGAGAAATCAATAACTTCCAAAGGCAGGTAGTAAACTATTGGCCTCACACTGGCATATCTGGAATCAATCATTTAATAGTAACATTAACATGTATTTCTATGTAATGTTTAATCTGTAAAAAATTTAAGCTTTAGTACCTTAAAACTGCTCTTCAGGGGACAGCTGGGTAGCTCAGTGGATTGAGAGCCAGACCTAGACATGGGAAGTCTGAGGTTCAAATCTGGCCTCAGACACTTCCCAGCTGTGTGACCCTGGGCAAGTCACTTGACCCCCATTGCCTACCCTTACCACTCTTCTGCCTTGGAGCCAATACACAGTATTGATTCCAAGACAAAAGGTAAGGTTTTTTTTTAAAACAAACAAACAAACAACAACAAAAGAACCTGCTCTGAATAGCTTAAGACTTTTAAACTACTACAGCTTAAAAATGCCCCAAGATTTTTGGGACATGCTGTATGAACAAAACTTTTAACAAAGAAAGAAAGCTGGGGAGGGGGGAGTCGTTCTTAACCTTTTTTTGAGTGTGTCATGGACACTGTGGAAGTCTAGTGAAGCCTCGCCACCCCTTCTCAGAAGAATGTTTTGAAATGCATAAAATAAAACACAAAAGATTACAAAGGAAGCCAATGATTAAAATTCAGTTATCAAAACATAACAAAAGTTTAAGGACCCCAAGTTGGGACATCCTTAAGATGTCTGAGCTTTAGCCATCTGAAAGGGACGCATTGTATATGCCAAATAGGCACGAAACAGTGCAATACAGTATAAAGGGAGA
Source organism: Gracilinanus agilis (assembly GCF_016433145.1). Classification (NCBI taxonomy): domain Eukaryota; kingdom Metazoa; phylum Chordata; class Mammalia; order Didelphimorphia; family Didelphidae; genus Gracilinanus; species Gracilinanus agilis. The sequence continues at coordinate 482,898,109 of NC_058133.1, read as the reverse complement.
CAAACTTGAAGAGTTCAAAGAGATGAGTTTGAATTTCAACTCCGAAACAGAAGCTGTGTGTCCAGGGGCAAATTACTTAATTTTGATTATTCTCAGTTTCCTCATCTGTAAAATGGAAACAGGGTTACTTGCACTACCTATAGCAAAAAGGATTAGTGTATGGAAAGTATATTGCAATGATGAAAAATGTCATCCATAGCTGAAGAAGGAATTGTTGGCACAAAGCATGCCACCTTCTACTTTATTTCCTTCATGAGTTTTTTTTTATTGTTTGCGTGATATGAATCTTCTGTCATGGCATGAGCAATGTGGAAATGCATATTGTATGAAAACACTGGTATAACCTGTATCAGACTATTTACCACCTGGGGAGGAAGAGGGAAGGGAGGGAGGGAGAAAACTGGAATCCTAAAATGCCAGGAAACAATTGCCAAAAATTGTTTTTACAAGTAACTAAAAAATAAATCAATTAATTAAAAAAAGAAAGTAGTTTGCAAATCTCAGACTGCTCTATAAATATGTTTTATTATGGAAATGGAGGAAGAAATGAGAAGCTAGCAAAAGAAAAGGAGAAGTCACGGGTTACAGGAAAAGCATGAAATAGGAGAATCACTCAGGTCAAAGGAGGAGAGAGGATGGAGAAAGAAGGAATGGTTAACAGTATTAAATACTACAGAGAAGCTAAGGAGGATGAGAACTGGGAAAAAAAAAGGTCTATTGGGTACTGTTGTTCAGGAAGTCATTAGTAACCTCAGAGAAAGCAGGATCAATAGAGTGGTAGAAATGGAGGGCAGATTGCAAGAGTAAATAAATGGAAAGGAAGGACAGGCAGAGACAGACAGATGTTCTTCTTAGAAGCTTAATAGAGAAGAAGAGAAAGCATGGCAGTAACAAAGGAATAGCAAGGACAAGGGAAATGGGTGGTTTAAAAAAATGTTTCTTTAGAAGGATTGAGGTGACTTGTTCATGTTTGCACACAAAATGGAAGGATTGGTAAATAGGAAGATATCGAAGAGGTGTAAAAGAGTTGGTTGATGGAACAAAAGGACAGAGTAAACTGGAAGGGAGAGAATGAGATCAAGAGCATTGGAAGGGGGACTGGTCTATCCTCTGAAATCAGAGGGAAGGCAGAAAAGATGGTAGAGGACAAAGATGTTTAGGAGTAGGGGACTGACATTTATAGGATCATAAACTTAAGAGATGGAAGGTTCCATCTGATAGAGTGAGCTAATATCGGATGGCCTCGATCTTTTTGGTAATGTAGGAAACAACATTATTTGTTGAAAGTGGGTGGGGTGAATGATTAAAATTAGGACTTTGCAGTTTCTAACTGATAATTCCATGAGTTTTACATAAAGTCAATAAAGTATTAAAAATAAAAACAAAACTGCAAGTAACAATGACTTAGCCTCCAGCCATTCCTCCCAGCACTTACAGTCTTCTTTACTCAAAAAATATTGTACCATATGATAATTTCTCATTCTCTGTCTTCCCCTGTTCATGGACAAGATTGTTCAACTTAAGGAATACAGATATGCATAGAGGATTTCTCTTTTAAGTACTTTATCTCTTTAACATCTCTCTTCTAATCTAACTTTCTTATGATTCCTAATTTTTGTCTAGATCTTGCTGCAGACTCACCATTCCTACCTTTCCTTAGCATCTCTTTCGTCAAATTCCCACGATTTTTCATGGCTTTTCAACATAAGCATATGGTTACTGATATGCAGATAGCGGGGAAAAGAAAAAATGTCCTAGGTTATAAAGTGAAATCACATTAGCAGTCATCACCAACCATCTCTTGTAGTACTTGAAAATGCAAAGAAGTACCTTTTAGAATCTTTACAAGCATACACCTTCTCAACTTCTTTAAAAAAAATTTTTTTTAGGCCCTTAAGTTCTGTGTATTGGCTCCTAGGTGGAAGAGTGGTAAGGGTGGGCAATGGGGGTCAAGTGACTTGCCCAGGGTCACACAGCTGGGAAGTGTCTGAGGCTGGATTTGAACCTAGGACCTTCTGTCTCTAGGCCTGGCTCTCAATCCACTGAGCTACCCAGCTGCCCCCACCTTCTCAATTTCTAACTAGACCTAGCTTTACTTAAGCCAAGGCTTCAAAATACATTAAAGCTTGGTGTTATTCAGTTTTATTTTATTTTTTATTGTTAGAATCACAACACGTATAAAACTATTTCACATAGCAAAAGTACAGTACTTCAGCTACATTATGGGTCAAACAGGTTATTGTGAGTACTTAGTATGGGAACCTAACCATCATTAATAATAATGATTTATGGGAAAATTATTTTATGGGAAGATTTCCAAAGAACTTCCAAATGAATGGTGGGAATATAACTTATCTCTAAGTTGTTGACTGCCAGTCTGTATACAATTTAGACCATATGTCCTAGCTTTTACTCTCAGGAAAATGAGCCTCCCCCCCAAACATATACACATATACACAGAAAACAAGGAGAGTTCAAAACATATAGATAGGAGAAGCATGAAGATTCAGGGAGGAGAGGGGGTTATCACTATCCAATGCTGTAGAAGTTGAGAAGGATGAAGACATTAATGAATAGAAAATGAAATTCTAAAGTCACTGAGCATATAACTTTCTATTTATCAAAGAGATATGAGACAAATTTCTATTAGCCTCAGTTTTCTTCCTTTGTAAAACTGAGATAATATTACTTGTATTAACTATGTAGTATATAGGGTTATTTTGTGAAAAAGACTTTGCAAACCTTAGAATGTTGGGGGTAAGCCAATTGCTTTTGTATTCCCTAAGCATTCCATCTAAGAAAAAGGAATATCTAGATCAGTGGTTCCCAAACTTTTTTGGCCTACCGCCCCCTTTCCAGAAAAAATAGTACTTAGCCCCCTGGAAATTAATTTTTAAAATTTTAATAGTAATTAATAGGAAAGATAAATGTATCTGTGGCCATCACTGCTCCCCTCGATTGCTGCAGTACCCACCAGGGGGCGGTGGCGCCCACTTTGGGAATCACTGCTCTAGAAAGTATATTTCTTACCTAACTGGAACAATAAAAGCAACTGGTTTCTTGGCAGCTGAGATTATTTTAGTAGTCATGGACAATGGGGACTCAGCCTGGTAGAAATGTTGCAGTCTATGGGGCATAGCTAGGGTCTCTGCTGTAATAAATGGAGCCAAGCCTGGAGGGGGCTTAGCAGTAGTGGCCATTGCCAGGCTCCTGATTAATGACTATGCCCTTCGAGCCAGTGAGACCTTAAAAAAGCAGCAGGTTTCTTCCCTGAGACATAAAAGCACTGTCCCCTCTTAACCTATGACTCCTAAAGTTCTCTCCAGATGAAATGCACTTTATTCAGTCTGAAGTTTTTATGTTTCTTAGGAAAGGAAGAATTAGGAGCATATGCCATGCCCAAGTTATACACGTCATTATAATTGGCTAAAATCCCAAAGATACAACACTTTGCCAAGCTTAAAGCTTTTGAACTAACTGGTATATTTATTGGCCCAAATATACTTCATTTTGGACAGAAAAGAATATACTCAGGTGAAGAGAATGATGAAATATTTCCCAGATTCAAAATTATTTTATTCACACCATCCACTCTGATGGTACATGTATTTCCACACTTGCACAACATGCATTCTCCATCTAGATGTTCCTCATGTGGATCGGAAAGTGGGTAATGTCTTTTGTTGGGGCCATGAACTCCAGCCTCCCTGGACTACCAAAGGGTTATGTAATGTAATGCAAAACGCCTTTCTTTGTGTCAGGCATTGGTTGTTGCCCTTCCATTGGCTAATATTCCTTATAAACAAGTCCTAATAGTTTCCAGGGAGGAAGAAAGCAAGCAAGGTGAACTATTACATTATGAGAATTTTGCCAAGGGCTTTTCTCTCTTCTTTCTTTATGCCACCTACAGGGGCTAGAGAGTTTCCATGGAGACAACAGCTACTAAGTTATGAGTGACAGGTCTCCAGAGAAGAGTATCTGGGAATGAGAACCCCTGAAGTTAAAAAAAGGTAGGAGGCAAAAATAGGTATGAAATAATGGAAGCTGTCTTCCCAAGCACAGGTAGGCTTATTTGAAAGCTACATTTTTAGCTAGCCAGGAGATAATGGTAACCAGTTTATTCCATCTTATACCTAATCCCAGAACACAATTTCCTTTAGAAGAACCAGCTTTACATTAAGAAAACATGTATGTATCTTGGAATAATTTCATTTAAAAACTGGGAGTTATACTGATGCAGCAAATTGGTTGCCTTGGAAATGAGCTGTCACCAGGGCAACAAAACCTCTGCTGCTTCCGAGAGAACAAATCATCTGTCTTCCAACTTGTGGGGGAATGAGTTGGGAGAAAAACTTATTGGCAAAACTGGAGAGGAAAGACATGAGAAAAATGATTTCTTCAGCCTTGTTTTTGCTAGTGTGCTTGTCTCCAATATTCTTGGAGAAGGAAGAGGAAAAAGGGTAGGAGTGAAAAGAGAAGAGGGGTTTTATTGTTCATGTGCTTACATTTTACTGGGGCATTTTAAAATTATTCTTCCATGCCTCTCATTTTAAGCAATGTTTAATAAATGAATGGTGTTAGTGGTGGGATATAACAGACTAAAAATCCTCCATCTTGGGGGCAGCTGGGTAGCTCAGTGAATTGAGAGCCAGGCCTAGAGATGGGAGGTCCTAGGTTCAAATCTGGCCTCAGACACTTCCCAGCTGTGTGACCCTGGGCAAGTCACTTGACCCCCATTGCCTACCCTTAATCACTCTTCTGCCTTGGAGCCAATACACAGAAGGTAAGGGTTTAAAAACAAACAAACAAACAAATAAATAAATAAAAATCCCCCATCTTCAGGAAGTCTTTTCAAGATTATGAGAATCAACTAACTGTGGGAACAAACAGTCATCTTATAACACTGCTATGTAATAATATAAAGGCAAAGCCTCCATGACCAATAATTAATGCTTACTGGATATGCATTGCTAGAGGGGGAAAAACCAGCCAAATGAGGTTAAAATCAGCTGCTCTGGGTTAGCTGCATCATGATTCTCTCATTTGCTGACTTGAGAGAAACACTACCATAGACTCAAAAATGTGTTGCTAGTTTCCCATTAACTCAACAGATTTAAGTGCCAAAATGGAAAGACTATAGGTTCAGCAGAATGTCAACAGCTGAGAATTGTACCTCTCTATCAAAATAAGCTCCAAGTGGATACATGACTAGTTATAAAAAGTCACATCACAAACAAATGCAAGGAGCAAGAAAGGAAATACCTTTCACAATTATGATTAAGGGAAGAGTTCATGATCAAATAGTGTAGGAAAAAACCATAAGAAATAAAATGGACAAATCTGATCACAAAACTGAAAAGGTTTTGAACAAAAAACCAATGCAGTTAAAATCAGAAGGGAAACAGGTAATTGGGAAAAATCTTTGCACCAGATTTCTCTGATTTTCAAAAGGCTTGATACTCAAAATGTATAAAAAATGAATTAAAATACATATGAACAAGAATTATTCTCCAATATATAAATGATCAAAGAAAATGATAGGTAGTTTTCAAAGGAAGAAATCTAGACTATCACTAGACACAGGGGAAAAATAATTAGAGAACTGTAAATTAAAACTACTCTAAGGTTCTACCTTACACTCATCAGACTGACAAAGATGACAAAAAAGGAAGAGGAAAATCACTGTTGATGGAGGGGCTGTGGAAAGAGAGGCACTAATTTATAAGGTTAGTGGGAAAGTTCAGTTTTGGACACGTTGAGGCAATAAACTGAGTCACAAAGGAAGGTATATGACTTTTCCAATGGTAGAGCTACAAATTAATACAGTTGTTCTGGAAACCAATTTGAAAGTACAACCCAAAAGTCATTAAAGCCTGTCTGTCTGCCTGCCCGCCCACCTGCTCTTTGACCTAGTGACATCATTATGATGCCTATAACCCTAAGAGGTAAAAGAAAAAGGATATACACACACATACGCACAAATATTTGAAACAGCTTTTTGTTGGAGTAAAGAATTAGAAACAAAGGTAGTTCATATCCATTAGGGAATGGTCAAACAAATTATGCTATGTGTTATGTGAATGTAATGAAATATTATTGCATTGTAATGTTGTATGAATGTAATGAAATATTACATTGAAAGAAATGACAAAAAGAAGGGTTTCAGAGAATCCTGGGAAGATTTATATGAACTGCACAGAGTGAAGTGAACAGAACCAGAATAATACTATACTATGGCAATATGGTAAAGAAAAACAATGTGGAAAAAAAATGAAGAACTATGATCTACTGCTTATGATTATCTACAACTCCAGAGGACTCATAATGAAGCAAACTATAAACCTGAAAGAGAAATTGTGGACTCAAGGTACAGAATGAGATAGAATTTTGAACATCTCCAATGTGTGGATTTGTTTTGCTTGACTATTTTTATTTGTTACAAAGGTTTTTTCCTCACTTATTTTTCAATTTGGGATACGGGTTTAGGAAGGGGGAAATAATGATGGTGTTGCCAAAAATAAAAGAAAGAACTGAAGGTGAGTAAACATTTAAAAGAAAATATGAAGAAGGAAATTGAGAAGGAAACAGAGGCAGCAATAGAGCTTTGAAAACAATATGTTGAATAAATATTTTTAAAAAGCAATCTGTAAATAATATAGATTCATAGCTTCATACCAACTCATTCTTTTCTGATCAACTTTGTAAGTGGAAATGCTGTGTTTTGGGTGTAGAAAATGAAGAAAAATAAACTGAAAGAAACTTCTACCTCTCCTCTGTTCCATAGCTTTGGAAAAGTCACACATTTCCTCTGTGACACCTCCAATGCACGCAAAACTAAATGTTCCTCGTAGACTTGCCCCTTCTTCCAACTTCACTTCCATCCTTTCCCCCCTCACTCAGAATCTGATCACCAGGTCTTACATTTCTTAGCTTTTAATCCCCCCTTTACAATTTGTCCTCAGAAACCAAAGTTTGTCCTCCTTTCGATTATGAGATAAAGCTTATAAAGGAAAACTAATTCTTTAAAAAACCAACCAACCAACCATATCTTTTGTCTTAGAATCCATACTAAGTGAGGGCTAGGAAAACACTTGCTTTTTAAATGACCCTCCACTAAAATCCTATCCTCTAGATTTCTGTGGCAGTTTCTCAAAAACAAAGCAAGCAGAATGTAAGCAATGGTGGACTCCGTGTAAGCTGGAAAGAGTTGAGTATGGCTCAGCTAAGAGATTATGTACCTGCCATCTGAGCTAAGTTTTAATATCCTTGCTATAAGAAGGCTGACTAAAGGTTAATGATTTTTTTCAACCCAGCTGAAAACTGACTATTAAGGCTTACATTTTTCAAGCAATCACAGAATCTTGAAGGTGACTTCTTTAAAGATTTGATATTTTTAAAGAATCAGACCAAGATTGATAAAATAAAACTTACTACTGTGAAAATGAATTAATTTGTATTTTATTATATTTTAATTTTTATTAAAATTATATTAAAATATAAAATTATATTTTAATTGCAGCATTAAGTTTTTTCTTTTTAACAATTAAAAAAATCATCTTTTTCTGCTTAAAGTATCTCCATAGTTGAGCACATACTGGTAACATTAGCAGCATTTCTATTTGCAATTTAGAAAGAGTTGCTAAAGCAGGAAAGTTTAGGGTTCTCTCCCTCAATATTAAGGCAAGCAATTAATAACATAAAGGTGAACTGTGCTTAAGCTGCTGCTTCACATCAGTAGAGATCGCACACCTTCTGCCCACAATATTATAGAATGACAAGATAGAGAAGATTTCAGAAATGGAGTGCCACTGTGGGGCTGGGTAGCCTCTGAATCCCTCCTGAGACACACTTTCAAAATGTAGCATCATTTCCTTTGAAGCATCAAAAGCTTCCATATGTGGCTACAGAAGCAATTTATGTTTATGTTTATTTTTTTATTTCAAATGTTTACAAATTTCCAGAAATAAAGAAAAAGAAGATAGTACATAAATGAAATCATAGCTCTCCTATATGTTACTTTACTTTTCTTATCTATATAATAGATTCTGTCCACTAGTGTCCTGATCCCTCCCCACTCCTCCTGCACCACATAGGTTATTGTCAGGGGGGGCCAACACATTCATATAAATTAAGTCATGTTTTATCTTTCTGTTCACTTTCAGGAGATAACATTCTCAGTTTATTAATCTAGTATTAGATCTGTGGCTGTGTATAATGTTCTCCTGGTTCTACTCATTTCACTTTTTATGGGTAGAGAATCATTTAGCATAGTGCTGAGCCCACTAATTAAATAAAAGTATGTTCAGAATAATGATTCAAAAATGGAATGGGTTCCCTTAGGGAGTGTGGAATTACCCTTCTCTTAAAGTCTTTAAGTAAAGTCTGGAAATGAGCACAATAACCTTGTGAGTGATAAACCCAAATGTCCCAGCTACTGTGGTAAGAACTATTTTGGGAAAACTGTTGGGAAAACTAGGTCTGGCAGAAGCTCGGCATAGCCAACTTCATTCACTCTATATAGTAAGAAAAACTGAAAATGGGTACATGATTTAGATATAAAAAGTAACATTATAAGCAAATTAGAGGAGCATATTAGAGATGACCTGACAGACCTGTAGATTGGGGAAGAGTTCATGAACAAATGAGACAAAAAGTTTGGAGGAATTTGAATTACATAAAATTTAAATTTTGAACAAACAAAATCATTGCAGCTAAAATTAGGAGAAAAGCAAGAAGCTGGGAAATTTTTTTTGTAGGAAATTTCTTTGATAAAGGTCTCATTTCTAAGATATATAGGGAAGCAAGACAAATTTATAAGAATAAGAGTCACTCTCCAATGGATAAATGGTCAAAGGATATGAATAAACAGTTTACAAAGGGAAGGAATGGAAGCTATCAATAGCCATATGAAGAATGCTAAAAATCACTAGTAATCAGAGAAATTCTAATTAAAGCAACTCTGAGGTACCAGCCATCAGATGACTAAGATAACAAAAAAGAAAAATGACAAAAGCTGGAGGTGAAAATAGGTACACATCATTGGGAGAGCTGTGAACTGTACAACCATTCTAGAAAGCATGTCTAAAAAGTTGTTAAACTTGGCATGCATACCCTTTTACCTAGTGACACTACTACTTGGTTTATACCCAACAAATAAAGAAGAAAAGGACTCATTTGTACAAAAATATTATAGTCGCTATTTTTTAGTGATAAAGAATTAGAAACTAGGGGAATGCCCATCCATTGGAGAATGAACACATTATGATATGAATGCGATGGAAAACTATATACTATAAAGATGACAAAGGCAATGATTTCAGAAAAACCTAAATAGACTTGTAAGTACAAAGATGCAAAGTGGAATAAACAGTAACAGAATATCATTTGGAATAATGTCATCAATATTGTAAATTGAATCAACTCTGAAAGTCTTTTTTTTTTAACCCTTACCTTCTGCCTTAGAACCAAAATACTATGTATTGGTTCTAAGGCAGAAGAATAGTAAGGGCTAGTGACTTGCCCAGAGCCACATAGATAGGAAGTGTCTGAGGTCAAATTTGAACCCAGGATCTCCTGTCTCTGGGCCTGGCTCTCAATCCACTGAGCTACCTAGCTGCCCCAACTCTGAAAGTCTAAGTAATTCAGATCAACACAATGACCAACCACAATTCCAAATGAGTCATGATGAAACATGCTATCCACATCCAGAGAGAGAACTGATGTATTCAGAGTGCAGAGTGAAGTATACTTTCTTCTCTTTCTTTCTTTTTGACAGACCTAATACGAGAAGTTGTTTTGCAAGACTATTGACATCTATAATGGATTTTGTTTTTCTTGCCTTCTCAATGGATGGGAGAGGGGGAAGAGGGAGGAATAGAATTTTGAAATGAAAATAAAATAAGATGAAATAAAGGCCTGATGATTGTTAATTAGGTAAATTATAGATAAGATTCTTGCTCAGAGCAAGTGGTTCTCAAAGTGTGGTCCACAGACCCTTTGGGAGGAGGTCACCATGGCTCTTTTAGGGGGACTGTAAGGCCAAAACTATTTTTATACTAATACTAAGACATTATTTGGCTATTAAAACACTCCTCCTTTTTCCAGCTACCTATCTGTGTGAGGCTGTATTTTTTTTCACATACTTTTAACCAAAGTAACAGATGATAATAGATGGAATGCAGAAGTAGATATGAGGATCCATACAAAGCCAAACATTTAAAACATTTGGAAAAATATGTAAAACAATGGCATTCTTCTCACTAAATGTTTTTGTTTAGAATAGTTGTTTTTCATAAAATATTATTTAACATATGATGAATTTATTGTTACTTTTAACTAAAATAAATATTTCAAAAATATGTTTTATTTTCTAATGTAAATATTGATAGATATAACTTATATGAACAAAAGCTTTTTGGAGTCCTCACTATTTTTTAAGAATATAAAGGGATCCTGAGACCATAAAGTTTGAGAACCACTGACATAGATGTTGGGTTAAATGGATTTTGGGGTGCCTTCCTACTCAGATTTTCTGATCTTAATGAGTTATTCAGAGGAGTTTTGAAATCTTATTTTGCTTAGCTGCCCTTTCAATCAACTTCCTTTTTGATAAATGATGATCAATAATTATAATCTTAGGTTAAAAAGAGTAACATCCCTATTCAATACTCTGAAGTATAAATCTCTAGTTTGTGTGATCACTCCTCTACACAAGCCAATTTTTTGTTTTACCTCTCTTCTTCTCTCTATTCCCTTCCTCTCTCCCCAATCACAGCTTTGAAAATTGCCCTCAGACTGTTGAGACTGAGCAATTAAGCTACTATCTTCCTTTAATTAGGAAGATGGGCAAGGAAGAATGGGGCCACCCGGCCCCAGGAGTATCATGTAAGTGAAGATTTGTAAGATAAAAGTTATACTCTTTCGTATTTGAACATGGCCACATTTTCAGTTTCCACAGAAAAAAGCCTGCCCATTAGATGTTAAAAGTTCATATTTGATTTTAGACTCAGCCATTCAGCTTATAGTGTCCACAGGTGGCACAGCAAGCTTCAGACTGACCTGGAAGCTAAATAGTCAGGTGTTAGTCAATAGTCCCAGGGAGCTCCCAACATGGTAGCTGGGAAGAAGGTACAGAGTTGGTACAAGTTATAAGTTTTTTAAAAGTTGGACATATTAGTCACAAATATTGTTTGCTCTGAAATTTGGAAAAGGTGGAAAGTTGGGATCTTCAATATGGCAGCAAGCTTAACAACGATAGGTACAATATCTCCTATAAACTTTCCTACACCTAAAGGGTTCACTTCTACCATGGACTGGCCAGTAACTAGCATGTATCAAGCATTTACTATGTGCAAGGACAAAAATACAAGCAGAGAGTTCCTGCCTTCAAGGGGCTTACATCCTAATGCAGGAGGATACCACATGAAAAGGGAGCTGAAAAGTGAGTGTAGAGGCAAAGTCTAGGGACACTGTGGCAAAGTCCAGAGTCAGAGGCAGAGCTAGGAGGAGAAATGATATGGAAAGTAAGGAAGTTGGGGGAAAGGGGAAGGAAATGGAAAAAGAGAAGAAGGAAGGAGAGGGGATAGAGGAGAGGTCAAAGGGGAAGGAAGGGGAATGGAAAGCAGTGGGATAAAGGGGAGGGAAAAGGATGGAAGGAGAGGAAAAAGTAGAGTTAGAAAAAAAATGAACACAAAAAGTCTAAAAATACCCAAAGAAAAAAGTGAAGACAAAATAAAAATCAAGGACTTGCTAGACATACTTGTTTCACAGGGCAATTAATTATACACTGTATAAATATCACCAGAGCACCTGCTCCTTTTGCTACCAAACTGACAAGGGCAGCTTATTGATCTCTCAACCTCTCTTGTCTTCAGTAGTAATCCTCATGACCAAACAGTTCTTTCAGAGCAGCCTGCATACCATTTCCTGTATTTCTCATAGTCACACTTCATAACAAACCCAAGAGAACAAAGAGAGCTGGTGGATGGGAATGAATCAATGTGGGCTCTGAAAGTTAAAGGGCAATGAACTTTATGATCATGGTGATGGTGTTGATTCATCTCATCTAAGCTGATGACACAAAGATTTGTTCAGCACAACTGAATACATTTTTTTGAAATCTAGTTGAAGACTCCCCTCCACCCCAAATGGCAAAGAATGGTAAATAATTAGGCAAAGCTCTAAATAAACAATATACAAATGAGAGAAATTTGGTCAAATTACCTGACTCTTAAAAGAGCAAATGTGACACCATGGAAAACAAAAGGCACTTTCAGTAAAATAATCTGATCAAAGGCAAATCGGAAACAGTTATTGCTTGTATTTGGAAATAATGAATCTTATTATTACTTTGGTGCTTCTGATTTAGCTACAGAATCCTGACACTGCAGGAAGAACCATGAAATGTCCTACATACCAATAATAAAGCCAGTTACTCTGTAACGCAAATGGTTCCCAAATTAGCCTTAGCTTTGCAGTAAGCCTCTAAGAAAAAGTCAATTGTATGAACCAGGAAGAAAAGCTAAATTACCCCAATTAGAGCAAAATGAGCACAGTTACAGACGCTCAGCAGAGCATGCAGCTGCTACTCCCTTGACTCTGCACCCCTTATATCTAACAAGTTGCCACTGGCTAATTGATCCTGCAAAACTATTCTTTGGTATTTTTTTCTTTTTGGTTTTTAAACTGACGAAAAGAAAGAATGCCAGGGTCTCCCATTATTTTTTAAAACACACCTCTGATCCAACTTAGATTTTCAAAGATGAGCAGGAGTCTAATCAAGGGAACCAAAAGATGAACAGAAGGGAGGGGTTAGACCCCAGTGGCCACTTTCATTATCCCATATTATATCCAAGTAACTATAAAAAGGAAGTTAAGCAACAGAGTCTTCATACATACAACAATTGTTCAAGACAGAAGCCTGGGCATCTTTCTGGGACAGGCCTCATAGACTAGACATTATGAAAATTTGGGCAAAAAAACCTCCCAATTTTTCTATTCTGGATTGGCCTTCCTTCTCTTCTTTCTTTCTTTCTTTCTTTCTTTCTTTCTTTCTTTCTTTCTTTCTTTCTTTCTTTCTTTCTTTCTTTCTTTCTTTCTTTCTT